>NW_027185712.1:4833319-4888684 GCF_028583685.1 Petaurus breviceps papuanus
AAGGAAGGAAGAAAGAAAGAAAGGAAGAAAGAAAGAAAGAAAGAAAGGAAGAAAGAAAGAAAGGAAGGAAGGAAGAAAGAAAGAAAGGAAGAAAGGAAGGAAGGAAGGAAGGAAGGAAGGAAGGAAGGAAGAAAGAAAGGAAGGAAGAAAGAAAGGAAGAAAAAAATGAGCTGATCAGAGCTTTAGAAGTCTATTGTTTCCCCTGAAACACATATTGAAAGTAATCCAAACTAAGAAGTGTTCATCTATTTAAAAGCTGTAGGCATTGCAATCTCTGTAGCTCTAAATTACACCTTACATTAAAGAGGAAAGAAACAAATGGGATATATTCTAAAAATAAATATTGACTGTGGATGAGAGTTTGTTTGAAAGCTGGAAGTCCATGTGGGCACATAATTCCTCTGGTCTGAAGTCCAGTGAAGTTAAAGAGTTATTTGCACCAATAATTAAATGTGGGTGCTCTTCTTGAGGCAAGAAATTGGTGAAGTTTATATATAAGTCAAAATCAAATCACAGACACCAAACAGGAGCTTCTTATGTGAATGACTAATGACAATTAAAAACTGACATATTAAAGAATTTTTGTTTTGTTTTGTGATTTCAATACATTGTATAATACTATTCTTGTTAAAATAGGCATTATACTATTCCACTTTCCTTCTGGCTAGACTCAAATAAGCTGTTTGAAGTAGTCAAGGGATACATCCTCAACCAATTTCCTTAAATACTCATCCCAAATGCTACTTTCTCCAAAAGATTTTCCCTTATTCTGCTCAGAATTGATATTTTTTCACAAAACAAATAAAATCTTGGATTTGTGATATACACATGCATAAATACAGATACATATAAATGTCCTAATGATGGGGTATAGGTTCTGGGGTCACCTTGAACCCTTGAATTTTTCCATTTAATCCAGTGTTCCCCACAGACCAAAAGCCTTCCATTATACCTACCTTGGGGCCTATCAAAATATTTAGGACCAAATCTGTTACCCTTTACTAGCTTCCTCCATAGTTAGTTACTTCCAGATTGCCACTGTCTGTTTCCCACATTTGATTCTATCAAGATCCCATTCTCTTAAGGGCGGCCAGGTGGCTCAGCGAGTAAGAGCACCGGCTACAGTGTCGGGATAACCTGGATCAAATCCGGGCTCAGATACTCATCACCACATCCATAAATAACTGGCCGTGTAAACTTGAGCAAGTTACTTAACCCCAATTGCTTTAAAAAAATAAAAAAGATCCCATTCTCTTGATTCCTGGAGTCCTGCTTCAGTACACTAAAGATCATTCTTAGATTCCTCCTCAAGACTCTTCCCAAATTCCTCCTCTAGACCACCCCTAGGTCCCTCCCCTAATCTTTCTGTATATAAGATACATCTTGCCTCCATGAAGTGATTCAAATTCAATGTAGCTCAGACTCATCCTGTGTCAGATTGTCCTGGCCCACTTGTCAATACAAGCATCACAGATGCTTAGGCTTCTTAAGAATCTCCCCAATATGGTGAGTCTTTAATAAACTTTGGTTTACTTTGGCTGAGAGGAGGCTTGAGTTGAATTGATTTGGCAGGACCTGGCATCAGTATTTTGGGGTCTCCAGCACGGATAAACCTAAAACCTCAATACTGCTATTTACTATCTAAGGTTCTTGAGGGAAAGGAGTACTTTATTTTTGTCACCATACACATAAAACTTGGCATCATACATGATGCATAAGAGGCACTTAATAATTTTTTAATGATTATCATGGTTTTAAACTTAAGATATGAAATTCCTAGACAGTAAAATTCCAGACATTATTGAAGGGAAGGGAGCATCAGAGCCTTCCCTATACCCCTAAAATCACACTACATGAGTCATTATGTTCTCTGCCTTCAAGTTAAAACTTAAAGGAACATAGAGCTAGAAGAAACCCTAAGAATCCTCTAATCCAATTTTCTCACTATACAAATAAAGAAACCGATAACCAGAAATGTTAAGATTTACCCAAAGTTTCATATGTAGTAAGAGGAACAAATTCAAATGGAATATTTTGAGAAATGTGCTCTAGAAAGAAGAATACTTGCTGTGAAGCCAGGAAAGGTTTTATTTTATTTTACATTCATTGGGAATATGTTACTCCCTAAAGGAGTATGCTTGTTTAGACAAATGCAAAGCTATTTATGTTCTGTTCCCAATTCGAATCTTCCCATTTTGCTCTCCATTGGCTAGTTCTCCTGAACCACCCTCGTCATATTCTCTTTCATGATATGTTCCCCCTCAAACAACTCATTAAGCATGTGTACAAGCTTCTGACCTTTACTTAATCAGAAGGCTGGTTCTGCTAGGTCAGAGTTCTGATTAGTACCTGTTACCTCTGACTTATATCCTGTTATATCACTCAAGGCTGGGAGTAGTTTTTTTTTTTAAGTTGGTATTTATTCACAGTGTTTATTCCCTTAAGCTAGCAGAATTCATGTACATGGAGCCAGAAGATAATTGTGGCTAAGACAAGCAATTTGAGGGAGACCTTTTATATTCTTAGAGCAATCCCAACCAGGATATCTGTACCACTCAAAAATTATAGCCTCTATATGTTATTTTTGGTTAATTTTTCAAATTCTTTATTAACTTCTGATTTACATCATTCATTTCCACCAGATTCTGAATTACAAATTTTCTCCCCATCTCTCCCCCCACCACCCCACAATAGCAGTCCCACAGGATATCCTCTCCTCCAATCTGATCTCTCCCATATATTTTCCCATACCCCCTTCTGACTTTTCCAGTGGATCTCTATTCCCCAATGCCTGTATATCTTATTTACCAATTACATGTAAAATAGTATTAATAATACTATATATATATATATATATATATATATATATATATATATATTTGAGAACTTGATTTTAAAACTTTGAATTCCAGATTCATTCCCTTCCTCCCTTGTCACCCACCCTTACTGGGAAGATAAGCAGTTCAGGATAGGTTGCACATATGTGGCTAAAGCAAAACAATAACATAGTAGATATATTGTAAAAGTATGACTATATTTCCCTCCCTCCTATTCCACCTCCCATTTCTTCTATTCTCTACTTTGATCTCGTCCCTTTTTCAAAAGTGGGTGCTTCCAACTTCCCTCCCCACCCCAGCCTGCCCTCTCTTCCATCAACCCCCCTCTCATCCCCTTCCCCCACCCTACTATCCTGGATGATGAGATACTGTATTTAGTGTATATTTCATTACCCCCTCAAGCCAAATTCAATGGGAATAAGGTTGATCCGTTCCATGTTGCCTTCCTATTCTTCCCCTCCATTGTAACCATTTTCCCTTGCCTCTTCTATAAGAGATAGTTTACTCCATTCTGTCTCTCCCCATCTTGTCTCATTATATTTCTCTTTCACCTTTTAATTTCACTTTTTAAGTACCATACCTTCCTATTAAATTGGTTCGGTGCTTTCTATCTATGTATACCTGTAAACATATATACACACATTCACATATGCATTCATATGCCCATATACATCCTGGAGGATGATTTCTAGGTTCTTACTTTGATCATGGCTTTCAAGTAGTCCAATAATTTTTAAATTATCTCTCCTGCATCTATTTTCCAGGTCAGTGGTTTTTCCATGAGATATTTCACTTTGCCTTCTATTCTTTCATTGTTTGGATCTGTTTAACAGCATCTTGATTTATCATAAATCTTTAGCTTCCATTTGCTCCAGTCTAATTCTGAAGCAATGATTCTCCTCATTGAGCTTTTGAGATTCTTTTTCCATCTGCCAAATTCAGCTTTTTAAGGCATTCTTCTCCTCATTGCCTTTTTGGGCCTCTTTTTACATTTGAATTAATCTATTTTGTAAGGTGCATTTTCCTCAGTCAGACTGTTGACTATATTTTGTAATTTTTTTCCATAATTCTCATTTCTTTTCCCAATTTTTCCTCCACTTCTATTATCTGCTTCTTAAGGTCCTCTATGACCTGTAACCACGGCATATTTTCCTTTGAAGCTTTTGGTGCAGGGTTTTTGACTTCACTGTCTTCCTCCTGTTCCATGCTTTGCTCCTTTTTGTACCCAAAATAGGAGTCTAATGTTGGAATATTCTGTCTGCTTTGTTTCCTTTGCCTGGGCATGTAGCCCCTCAGTCAGTTGACCCCTGGGCTTTTTGCCACAGTAAGACTCTGCCACCAGGCAGGGGAGGTTTTGTCCCAAACACTGGGATTTTCTCAGTTGCCGGAGGTATTAGATGGGTACCCTCTGAGGTCTCCACATGCTCTGGCAAGCTGGACACACACCCCAGGACCTCCACCCTAGACTGCAATCCAGATCCAAGCTTATTAAAGCAAGAGCGATTACCCCTCAGACTGGTGCTAGGTCCCCCTATACTCTGCAGGTCAGGAGCTGAACCTGCCAGTGGAGCTGGCTGGCTGTGCAGGCCTCTCAGTGGCTTCTTGCCCTGGGGGCAAAAGCCATGCACTCCAAATTACTGGGTCCTTACTTTGTCCTTTGCATCTATGTGTTGATAAATCTGGAAATGGCCACAGCTGCTGCTGATCTCGTGTCCCTCTGACTGGGGGCTGGTCAGGCCCACCCTGGGTCTAAAGCCTTGGCGTGGATCTGGGCTTGGCTCCCAGAGTGCTGGGCTGACCGATTTATGCCAGCCTTCTGTGCTGTCCTCAGGGGGAGGTTAGCTTCTTTGTATCATTTTGTGGATTCTGCAGCTCCAAAGTTTGTTTAGAGACTCCTTTTTACATGGATTGGGGAAGGATCTTGACTCTCCAATCTCTATATCCTGGGAGTAGTTTTAATCCTGTGGGAACAGAATTCCCTCTTTCGTTCCTTACAATATCACCTTCTACCTTCAAAGTCAACATTCCTTCTATTCTATCATACTTCTTTCCCTTACTACTAGGACAAAAATGAGAACTGTTGTGATTTTACTGGGCAAACAGTGAGTCCAAAATGAATACTCAAGGATTGCAATCTCCTTCTACACCAAGACTAGAGTAATTACTTTCTTTCATCTTTTTGAAATAATCCTCAAAAAAGCAGAGAAGCCTAACCTTTTAACCTCTTTTCAAGTTAGGCCTACCTCTAGGATATATAGAACAAAAATTGAAAGAATTAATTGCCTGAAACAGGAACAGAGATTATGTTTAGCACTTTTGGGAAATATGCCTTCTAAATCATGTCCTTTATTACAGTAAAATTCCATAAGACTTAACCTGAAACTCCTTAGCTATTATTAAACATCTTCAGATTCTTCCCCCTTGTCTGTATTGACCTGGCAATGGGGCTTGCTTGGTTGCCTTCTGAGCTAGTGGTGTTTTCACTGTTTCTTCCCTTGATTCAAGGGTTTCTGAAGCGAGGACCATTATTTGGATCCATGGCTAAATTGGATGAAGGATTGTTGGAAAAAAATACAGTGGGAAAATGTTATATTTTCACATTCTTACCAAAAGGGAGCTGGAATTGTTTTCAGCCTTCCAGAAGTAATTTGTTATCCCATTTCTCTGCCTAGCACTTGCCCCACCTCAGGACACCATAAGAAACTGTTTAGATTTCCTGCTGATACCAAGCTATCTTCTCAGATAGATGTCTTCTCAATCAATCAATATATGTGTGTGTGTGTGTACATACATACATACACACACATATATATTACAAAGTCTATATTTTCCCTCATAATATTCCTTATCAGTTTTTATTCAATAACCAAAGTTAATCATATGAAAATACCCTTTTTACCATGTCATTCTTTTTTTAAAATGGTGTTGATGTGTCCATTTTGTTTTATGTATTATTTACATTCTTCTTATTCCTTATATTCATTGTCCTTCATAATCTGGCTCACCATAACCCTTCCAATCTTATCCTTATAGCCCACCAGTATCAACTTGCATTTTTGCCAAGCTTACCCAAACAGGTTCTCAGAACCTTTTTAATACTTTTTCTCCTTCAAATCTTTGTCCATGACAGTTCTTTCCGCTACAATGGCCTGTCCTGTACATTGTCATCACTCAACTAAATTTCAGAAGCAGAAAAGTTTTGTCAAAAGAGCACTGGACTTGGAATTCTGCTGTGTTTCAATAGTACTCTGATGTTTAATAGCTATGTGACTATAAGCAAATCAATTTAACTTTTCTACCCCTTACTTTCTGTTTCTGCCTTATGGGGAAATCAATAATTCACTACTCACTTTATTATGCTGACTTGAGTAACAGATGATATAAAACCTTAAAGCACCATATGGGGACAATTTGGTGGTACAATGGATAGAGTGGTGGGCCTGAAGTTAGGAAAACTTCTCTTTTTGAGTTCAAATCTGATCTCTTACTAGCTATGTGAACCTGGGCAAGTCATTTAACCTTGTTTGCTTTAGTCCCTCATCTGCAAAATGATCTGGAGAATCAAATGGCAAACCACTACAGTATGTTTGGCAAGAAAGCCCCAAATAGTCGTACACAACTGAAAAATGGCTGGACAATAACAGAGCACTATATATGCTTAAATAACTAATATTATAAGTCTTTTAAGGCCAACTCAACTGCCAACTTCTTTATTGTGAAGTTCTTTCTTATTTACATAATTCAAATTACTCCTTCCAAAAACCTTTAAAGTTGCTTTCTTTCCAACTCATTGACATCAAGGTATTATTTATAATTATATATAATTATATTGTATATACATGCATACATATTTGTGTGTATGTGTATGTTTTGCTGCAATATAATATCTACCTAAATAGACTATAAATTCCTTGAGGGTAGGAACCAGGTCTCATTAATATTTCTATATCCTGCTCAAGTTTGACATTATTTTTGCTATACATTATAGGTATAACTCCTATAGCACTGATCATAGAAGCAGGAAACCTCTCATGCAACATTTATTCAACAAGGGCCTTTAGAATCGGGAAAAGGAACTTTGACATAATAAAGTAGGGAACAGAGAACCAATGTTTACCTCTGAGCAAGGGAATAATGGGATAAACAGAGACTTTTTGTAGATAAATTGATCGAATAATATAGTTGCAAGGGACCTCAGATATGAACTACTCTAACTCCTTCATTTTAAAAGCGAGGACACTGAAGTTCAAAGAGGCTAACAACTTACCCAGACACATGTGGGTAGTAAATGGTCAAGCAAGTACCTAAATACAATTCCAAAAACCATTTCAGCATTCTTTGTCCTGTGGTATGGTTCTTGCAAATGCTTGAGATTCGCAATACGGAGAGACTATATTTTTCTCTCTAGGAAGTGTGCCCAAGATGAAGGATGGGTAATCTTCTGGATGCTCCTGTTCTACACCACTTGAGCTACTCTACCTGTATGAATTCTCCTTCATATGGAGAATGTATGTTATACTGTAAAAGATGAAATGCAGCCAGGAAATGTGGGGAATTTGTTGGATCTCCCAGCAGAACTATATCTAGAAGCATCAACCAGAGAAAGAATGGTGGTTGACTCACTCAGCAGCAAAATTGCAATGATGGACATGCAATGGGTACTTCTTGTTACTTGTGCTGGTTTTACTCCCCAGGTAGAAGCCTCTGTAGACAGAAATAAGTGTTACAATTTTAAACTTGAACATGTCTGGTTATCCTATAACATCCAGAGAGGTCAAAAGGCAGGTTCCTTGGAAGCAAATTAGATGCCTGGAAACAAAGATGGTAAAACTTTATGAAATGATTTATTGTGTGTGGGGGGAGGAATTCAAAAATTAAGAAAAGAAGTTCTCATTGCTTTATGTGGGAAGATTAAGAATCAGGGGATAAAAGAGGCAAGTCAAAAGCTCCTTTTTGAGAAGGCAAACTATCTACTCCTTTTTACCTCATCTTCTTTCAATTTCTAAACAGGTTATCCATTGCCATTAACTATTCTCAGGTCTTCTCAGGCATACATCCTGGATTTTTATTTAAGTGCTTCATTTCAGTATGGCTTTATAGGATATCAAAGTGCAACTTTTTAAAGATTGCTAAGGATAACATTTTCTCGTTGCTGCTTTGGTTATGCAGATGGAAATACAGCATCCCTTTTCACTGAGAAAAAGAAATAAAGGCTCACTTTTCTAATTTTAATTGTGTGTCAATTGAAATGATGCTCCCATTAAAAATCAGTGATTCATCTCTCTGTTTGTATGGGGTCTCACTCTTCTTCTAGATAGTTTGACCAAGGCTCAAGCAGAGAAGTATTTGGCAAGTATAAATACAATCAATGAAGGCAAGATGGTAAAGTACAGAATTACACAGCTGAGCTTTCTCAACATTCTGCTTGAAACAACTATAAATAATGCCCCAAATTAAATTTAGAAGTGATAGAGCCAACAAAAAGTCAAAATGCCACATTCTTCCAATTCAAGACAATATGGGAGGAAGGAAAAAGGTACCTCTGACATAGAGAAGGAGGTTGGCCTAGAGTCCATGTGGCTAAAACACCAGTTGTGGCACTAAATGGGGGTGACAGAAACAGCAGCAACTTCAGGAGTTTTCAAGCCAGAGATGGTAAGTGGACTTGGCAACTAATTAATAAGAAATTACAGGGACCCCTATGCTAACATCGGACTCAGGACCAGATGCTGTTTGGCAACTCCATTGCCTTTACCCAATTTTTGGTCTCAGTCTTAGGGCAGAGAGGAGTTCTAATGATGGGTATGGGCCCAAGCCAAGACCAAAATTAGCAAAAGTTTCAAATAAAAAAAATAGAATGGAAAAAAATAGTAAATAACAACAAAAATTGAATATAAAAGGCGCTATGGTGTGATAGTAAGCACCCTAGAACACCCAGGTTGACCTGTTAGCACAGATTCTTTTGATCTGCTTTATAAAGGAAAGACAACTTTAAAGGAGCTAACAATCCTACTTTAATTTAAGAAAGAAGTGAGTATACAAAATACAAGCAGGCTCCAGCTGTCTCAGTAAAGCAATATGCTTTATAGTTTATATACATCACTGGATCAAGGATGCATGGACATTTGAGCAGTCAGGGGGCTCTGAACATAGAGCTACTCATAGTCTCAACCTGGAAACCAAAAGACCCTTCTCATGAAACAACTCCTAAAACAAAATGCCAACCTTCCAGAATATATAACAAAAATTCAGTCCCTGATTGGCTTAGAGCCAGAAGACACAGAACCTACTTGACTCAGCATAGCTGTGAATGACCAGGGTTCAAAGGTGATTAATCCTTCAGATGTTTGCAATTTAGCCTGAGCCTGCAAAACTGAACTCCAACAAAAACAAGAAAAAAAATTAAAAATCCCACCTTGCTTGTGCTCACATTTGGTGTCAGGGAAGGGGAAGACACAAACTCAGATGAAGACAATGAATTCAAAAGAGGTACAAGAAAATTTTCACTGTAAAATGTGAATTGGAAACAAGCCTAACCAAAAAATAAAAAAAAACAGGGAAAGCAAAGCAAGAAGAGATTTTTTAAATCAAATAAGAGTGGTAGAAGGAAAAAAATAGGTAAAGAAATGACAGCAAATGAAGAAAATAATGAAAAGACAAATATCTTAGGAAAAGAACAAAACTACTTAAGGAAATAGTACTTAAAAAAGAGAAAATTGGCTGAATGGGAAAAAAGGCACAAAACCTTACTGAAGAAAATAATTCCTTAAGAATTAGAATTGGGCAAGTGGAAGATAATGACTTGATGAGATATTAAAAAATGATGAATCAAAGTTAAAAAATGGTTTAAAAAATTGAAGAAAATGTAAACTGTATCATGAAAAACCAATAGGTTTGGAAAATAGATTCAGAAGGGTATTTAGAAATTATTGGATTACCTGAAAGCCATGCTAAACGAAAGAGCCTAGACATCATGTTTTAAGAAATAATAAAGAAAATAACTTTAATATCCTAGAACTAGAGGGTAAAATAAAAATTGAAAGAATCCACCAATCACCACTTCAAAGATGTTGAAATGAAAAGTCCCTGGAAAATTCTAGCCAAATTCCAGATCTCACAGATCAAAGAGAAAATATTTAAAGCAGGAAGAAGTAAACCTTACAAATATTGTGCAGTCACAGTTAGGATCACCTAAGATTTACCAGCAAATAAATTAAAGGAGATATTCCAGAAGTCAAAATACCTGGGATTACAACCAAGAATAGCCTACACCCCCCAAAAAAACTGAGTGTAATCCTTAAAGGGAAATGTTGACATATATTGAAATAGAGAACTTTCAAGAATTTCTGAGGGAAAGAACAGAGCTGATTAGATAGCTTGACTTTCAAATAGGACAATCAAGGGAATGATTAAAGAGAATTCCTAAGAGACAGAATAGGGACAATCTATGTGTCTTTCTATATTTAAAGATCATAAATGTATCATTTTAAAAATTGTTTTCAACATTTACTTTTATAAGATTTTAAGTTTTAAAATTTTCCTCTTCTCTCCCCTCCCACTCCTACTTCCTAAAATGGCATAAAATCTGATTTATGCTATACATGTATGGTCATATTAAAGATATTTCAACATTAGTCATGTTATGAAAGAAGAAAAAGGACAGAAGGGAAAAACACAAGAAAGGAAAAATAGAAGAGAATAGTATACTTTGATCTTCATTCAGACTCTATAGTTCTTTCTTTAGATTTAGACAGAATTTTACATCTTGAGTCTTTTGGAATTGTTTTATTTCATTGCATTGTGGAGAAGAGTTAAATCTATCAAAGTTGGTCATTGCACAATGTTGGTACTATGTGTACAATGTTCTCCTTGTTCTGCTTAAGTCACTCAGAATCAATTAAGGTAAGTGTATCCAGGTTTTTTTTTTAATGAAATCTGCTTGCTCATCATTTCTTATTGAACAATAGTATTCCATTGCATACATATACCACAACTTTTTCAGCCATTCCCCAATTGATGGGCATCGCCTAATCTTCTAATTAATTTTTAGTCTACCTTTCCATGGCCTATTTTGCATCATTATATGAAAAAATGCATTAATATTTTTGCCTTTCTCAATTGGATTGTGAAGTCTTGTGCCCTACTACATGTTCAATTTTTGTGTAGGTGCCATGACCTTTAAGTAAAAGGCGTATTTCTTTCTATCCTTATTCAGTTTTCTTGAAAGGTATATCATATTTAACTTTTAAAAATTCTTTTCAAATCATTAAATTCTTTCTTTTCTATTTTATAGTGAAATTTATCTAGTTTTGAGAGGGGGAGCTTAAGGGCTACCACTGTTATAGATTTGCTGTCTTTTTCTTCCTTCAACTCACTTAATTTCTCAAAGAAACTGGAAGTTATACTACTGGGTTCAGATATGTTTAGCACACATATGAATTCTTTGTCTATGGTATCTTTTAGCAAGATGTAGTTTCCTTTCTTATCTCTTAATTAGGTCTATTTTTGCTTTGTCTGAGATCAGGATTGCTACACCTGCTTTTTTATTTGAGCTGAAGCATAATATATTCTGTTCCATCTTTTTACCTTTATTCTGTGTGTATCTCTATGCCTCAGATGTGTTTATTATATAGAGTATGTTGTCAAATTATGGTTTTTCATCCATTCTGCTATCCACTTTGGATTTATGGGAGAGATCATCCCATTCATGTTTACAGTTAAGGTTACTAACTGTGTCTTTCTCTCCATCCCATCTCCCCTAACCCTATTTATGCTTTTCTTTCTCCTTTTACCCTTTCCATCCTCACCAATGTTTTGCTTCTGACCACCACCTCCCTCAATCTGTCCTTTCTTCCATTCACATATTTTCACATTAGTTATGTTGTATAGAAGAATTAGAATGAACGGTAGAACTATGAGAAAGAAAAAAAAAACACAACAAAAAAGAGAGCAAATAGTATGCTTCAACCTGCATTCAGATTCCACATTTCTTTCTCTGCATGTGGATAACATTTTGCACCATGAGTGGGAAATTTTGCAATTGTTTAAGGACTTTGCATTGCTGAGAAGAGCTAAGTCTATTAAAATTAGTCTTAGAACACTGCGACTGTTACTGTGTACAAAATTCTGGTTCTTCTCACTTCACTCATCATAAGTTCATCTCAGTCTTTCCAGGTTTTTCTAAGGTCTGCTTGTTCATCATTTCTTATAGCACAATAGTATTCCACTATATTCATACACCACATCTTGGTCATATTTCTATACCCAACTGAGTATGTTTTCCCTCCTTGAGCCAAATCTGATGAGAGTAAAGTTTAAACAATGCTCATCTCCCTCCCTTCTTTCTCTCTACTGTAATAGTTCTTTCTGCCTCTTTATGTGTTGTAAGTTACCCTTTCCTGCCTCCTCTTTTCTTCTTCTCCCAGCACCATCCCTTTTCTCTCCTTAATTAGTTTTTTTAATCATCACATTAGTTAATTTATACTCTCTCTCTCTCTATATATATATATTTTTTCCCTTCATGACTTTCAAGTATTCCAATAATTGTTTTTTTTTTGTTAAGCAATTGGGGTTAAGTAACTTGCTCAAGGTTACATGGCCAGTTATTTTGTGTGGGTGCCAACTATCTGAGGCCAGAACTGATCCCAGGTCTCCTGACCTGGGGCCAGCGCTCTTACTCACTGCGCGACCTGGCCACCCCATTGCAATCATTCTTAAATTACCTCTAACCGATCTATTTCCAAGATCAGTTTTTTTTTTCCAATGAGACTTTTGTTTTTAGTTTCACATTTTCTTCTAAGTTTTTTATTCATTTCATTTTATTTGACTTCTTATTCATATTTTATCATGTCATTAGCTTATACTTGCCCAATTCTAAACTTTGAAGTAATTATTGTCTTTTGTTTACTTTAGTACTTACTTTTCCATCTGGGAAATTATTCTTTATAAGGAATTGTTTTCATCAGTATTTTTTCCCCCATTTGGCCAATTGTATTTTTAAAAGAATTGTTTTCTTCAGGCAATTTTTATCCTTACTTTCCAAATCTGTTGACTATCTCTTGCACAACTCTCATTTTTCCCTCAATTTTTCTTCTACCTATCTTATTTGACTTTTAAAATCCTTTTTGAGCTGTTCCAAGAAATTCTTTTGGATTTGAAATCAATTCATATCCCCTCTTGAGGTTTTGAATGTAGGTTGTCATCTTTTTCTAAGTTTGTGCTTTGATCTTCTCTGTCACCATAGTAACTTTTTATGGTTAGTGTTCATTTTTTTTTCTTGCTCATGGGTTTGTTTTGTTTTTTGCCTATTTTCTTCCTTTAAAAGTTGAGTTCTCCTGCTGGAGCACAGAGGGGAGTTTCCAGCTTCCTCTCCTCAGAGCCAGGGACCTGTTCCCTGACTTTGTGAGACAGACCTCAGGTGCTGGCAGCTGGAGGTTTTAGGAATCTTTAGGCAACTTACATGGTTCTGAAGCGGTATCCTAAGTGGAGTATTCTGAGGTCAGGTGGGATTTCTATGTATTTCCCTGGGACAACACTGAAGCATGTGGAAGCCTGACCACTAGAGGGTGCCAGTTTTCCCTGGCCTACACTGAAACATGTGGAGGTCTAGCTGCTAGAGGACCACTGCCCAACCTGGCCTGTGCTGAAACACGTGGAACTTCTCAAAGCTAGAGTCCGCTAGGTCCCCTGCAATGTAAGGCACATGAGGGATCCTGGTATTGATGTTTGTGTGCTCAAGCATGCTGAGGGTCAGGACCTCCTAATAATTTGTTAAAGTGGAGCTTGCTGCTGGCTTGGTGGGATGTTTCCTGTCCTGGAATGTGCTCCCTTTTTAGTTGAGTGATATGGATTTTTCTTGCCATTCCTCCAAGTCTTCTGTGCTAAAGGGAAACCCCACCTCATCTTTCAGCATGCTCTGAAATTCCAGGATTTCTTCTGGGACACTATTTTAAGATTGTTTGAAGGTGAATCTGGGAAAGTTACAGCAATTTACTGCTCTTTCTGCCGTCTTGGCTCCCAGAAATCGATCTCAAGAATTTTAGACTATAAATCTGCATTCTGATTCCTGACTTTTAGACATATAAAATGTTTACCACTAAACTTCTTTTTAAATATGCTTACTTCTCTAAACAATTTATTCTATCTTCCAGGACACTATGAGCTTTTGGACTCCATTGACTATTATGACCATACAACAAGTGAACTCAGGTTTTAAAATACCACCAATAAAATTAATAATTCCTATTAGTAAATTGTAACTCTACCACTGTCCTCTTTGCCTTTCCATACTGTCCTGTCTTGAAGGAAATAGACTTGGAATGATATTTTGTCTTTTCCTTTTTTAACCACCTTCACTGACAAGCCAGTATGAATCCCAGGCTAAGAAGCTTAGGTAAATATCAAACTATTCATTTTCAGGATAGATTTTGAAAGTCTTTGATTTGAATGGCATTTTGTTAAGCTAATTCTTATTCTACATATGGAAATCTTTCTTTCTAAACAATATTAATTCAAGAAGGTAAGTGATTAAAAAAATTCAATGTTAGCAAGTATAAATGCATAAGAATATTTCCAAATAAGAATATAAAAAACAATTATCCCCCTCCCCGAATTAGAAACATAAAATTTCATTAATATTTATTTATAATAATTATAACGTATGCCTCCCATTCCAGAATTCAGGAAGGCCAAAATTCTTTGGGATACATTAAAATTAAATATATCCATTTTGAAATGGAAAGAATATTGAATTTGAAATCAGGAGATCTAAGTTTTAATCCCAAATGTTTGGTTTCCTCATTTTACTTATTGATTTATTTATTTAGCTTTTTGAAGGGAGGAAGGTAGGGCAATTTGGGTTAAGTGACTTGCCCAAGGTAACATGGCTAGTTTTGTGTTAAGTGACTGAGGCCAAATTTGAACTCAGGCCCTCCTGACTCCAGGGCCAGTGCTCACTGTGCCATTTAGCCAACCCCAATTTCCTCATTTGAAAAATGAAGTGGTTAGACACAATAATGTTTACAATCCCTTTCAACTCTAAAGTTGAATTCTCTATAAAATGTTGTTTTCTCACTATAAACTTAAAAAGGCTAAGACTTCCTCTCCCCAGTGCCACAGAAGGTATGCCAACAATTCCATGGTCCATGTTTAAAAATAGAGTAAAAATTATTCTAAAAGCACTAAATTATCTGGGGTCGTTTGGGTGCTTGTAGGGTATTATTGCACGTACTTCAGATAAGAAGCAAATATTGAGAAAAAACAATGCTGGCTTGTGGTTTTGTTTCTTCCTCACATCAATGTTGTCTAAGTAGAAATACTGATACATATCTCTAGGTGGCAGCAACATCCTAAGAACTTTATTTTAGGAGGATGAAAGTCTTCATATAATCAAGGAAAACTCAAAGAAAAATTAGTTTTGACAGGCAATCTCTCTTTCTCTCTCTCATGCCTTTGAAATATAGGGCCATCTTAACTTTAGACAAGTTGATAGCATTTTTAAGGCAATAATTAAAGTATAAAGAGTTAATAACAACTAAATGAGTATTTCTATCCAGGTTGGCCAGAGGTGCATGTGGAGTTGATGACAGATTGCTATGTTATGATTTCAAAGTTACAGGAAAGGAATAAATGAAGAAAAGCATCATACTTCCCAATGTCTGATAAAGACATTTTAATTAAGTTTTGACTAACTCCCCTAAATATTTCAACATTTAAAAACACACACACAATTATTCCCTTCCCCAAACTAGAAACATATTTTTTTGGAATTGAAAAGAATAAAGAAATATTAGATCTGGTAGTAGTTATAAAGATAATGGGCCTCTTTCTGTCTCTCCTCCCCTCTACTTTCTTCTCTGCTTCTCTTTTATGACATGGTTTTTAATTATAAGACTCAAATTAGATAAATCATTTTAATGTATCTTTGAAATAAAACAAAAATTATTGCTATTTGAAAGAATCATCTTCCTGCAAAACTTACTCTGCCTACCTCATTTTTTATTTTTAATGGTTCCAACATTATCCTAGTTACCTTAATTTAAAATCAGATATGAAGCCTTCCTTGACTTCTCCCCATTTTTATTTACATAGCATATTTTTTTTCCAGTTACACATTGAGAAAACATTTTAGCATTCATTGTTGCAAGGTTTTGAATTCCAAAATTTTACTCTCCTTGATCCCCTCTCTTCTTAGGAAAATTATAAGCATTTTGATATAGTTTATACATGTACTAGCATGTAATACATGTTTCCATGTTTGTTGTGGATGAAGAAATAGATCAAAAGAAAAAAGTATACAAGAAAGAATAAAGTAAGTGAAAAATATGCTTCCATTTGCATTCAAAGTTCATCAATTGTTTGTTTTTTATTTTTGTTTTTGTTGTTGTTCTTGTTGTTTTTAATCTGTGTATGGATAGTATTTTCCTTCATGAGTCATTTATACTTATCTTGGATCATTGTGTTTCTGAGAAGAGCTGAGTCATGGATAGTTTATCATCACATGATGTTGCTGATACTGTGTACAATGTTTTCCTAGTTGTGCTCATTTCACTTTGCATCAGTTTGTACAATCTTCCAGGGGTTTCTGAAATCTGCCTGTTCATCATTTCTTATTGCAAAATAGTATTCCATTACATTTATATTCCACAACTTATTGAGTCATTCCCCAACTGATGGGCATCCCCTTAATTTCCAATATTTTGCCATGATGAAAAGAGTTGCCATGAATATTTTTGCACATGTTGTTCCTGTTCCTTTTTTATGATTTCATTGGGATACAAATCTAGTAGTAATATTGCTGGATCAAAGGACCTACACAATTTAGTTGCCTTTTTGCCATATCTCCACACTGATCTACAGAATGGTTATATCAGTTCACAGTTCCACCAACAATTCTTTAGGGTCTCATTTTGCCACATCCTCTCCAACATTTATCATGTTCCTTTTTGTCATGTTAGCCAATCTACTCAAAAGTGATTTAGAGCACCTTTTCATATGCCTATATGTATCTTTGATTCCTGTATCTGAAAAATGCCTGTTCATATTCATTGATGATTTGTCTGTTGGGGAAAATCTTAAATTCCCACAAAATTGACTCAATTTCCTTTATATTTCAGAGATGATATCTTTATCACTTGCTTTAAAGATTGTTTCCCAGCTTTAGGCTGTCTTTTTCATCTTGGCTGCATTGGTTTTGCTTGTACAAAAGGTTTTCAATTTAATATGATAAAAATAATTTATACTACAATTTGTAATTATCTCTATCTCTTGTTTGGTCATAAATTCTTCTCCCCCTATTCCTTGCTCTTCTAATTTTGTTGTGTCATTTTTGGTACCTTTTAGCAAGATGTAGTTTTCTTCCTTATCTCTTTTAATCAGGTTTATTTTTGACAGAGTTAAACTTTGTTTAAGATCAGGATTGCTACCATGCTTTACTTTTTTTTTTTATTTCAGCTAAACATAATAGATACTGCTCCGGCCCCTTACCTTTGTTCTGTGTGTGTGTCCCTCTGCTTCAGGTATATTTCTTGTAAGAATCATACTGTAAGCTTCTGGCTTTTGATACATTCTGTTATTCCCTTACATTTTATGGGAAAGATTATCCCATTCACTTTCACAGTTATAATTGCTAACATTGTATTTCCCTCCATCCTATTCTTCCTCCTCTTTGCACAATCTCTCCTTTCAGCCTTTCCCAACTCACCAGTGTGTTGCATCTGTCTACCACTTCCCCAGATCTGACCCCCTTTATGTCGGTCTCCCCACACAGACCTTTACTAAATCTTCCCCCCTTACTTCCAGTCAGATAAGATAGATTTTTATATTCAACTGATTATGTATATTGTCCCATCTAAAAGCTAATACTTAAGAGAGTAAGTTTCAAGTGATGCCCATCACTGTAATGGCAAGCAAAGTGGGATTTTTTGTTGTTTTCTGTGTGTGTTATTCAGTATTTCATTTTCATCATATGTAATATTATATATATAATGCCAAACACAGCAGCACACCTGAGAAAGATGCTGTGAAAAATTTTAGGGTGTAATTGCACAGTATCATGAACTCTATTCAGGACTAAACATTGTTCAATAAAGTAAAGTGTAACATTCACAGCAACAACTTTAAGCAAACTATATCATTAGTTTAGGTTAGGAAGGCTCTGTAATAACAGTTCAATTCACCTTAACAGCTCTCAAAAGGGGCTTAAGCTAAGCCTTCTTCCCAATGGTAGGTCTCTGCCCCACAGATATATCTGCTTTCAAAGTTCAGAGGCTCACTCAGCAAGTCTCTGCCATCAGAGGTCTCCTTTCCACTCTCAGAGGTCTTCTACCAGCTCTTAGAGGTCTGCTCTCAATCCACACGAGTTACTTCTCTATGTCACTCTCTCAACACTGGCTCACTTAATGTCTGCTTTCTCAACTACTGAACATCTGATTGGCTAGACCCCTTATGTATGTGTCTTATTGGTTAGGGCCCACTTGCTCATGTCTGCTTGGTTCAGCAGAGAGACATGTAAGACTGAGTCTGGCTTTTTGTCTCAGGACTTTGCAAGGGGAGCCATGGGTCACCAGCAGCTGTACTGGAGTCATCCTTGTAAATTCGGCCAGGGGTCTCGGTCGTGCCGCATCTGTTCGAACCGGCATGGCCTGATACGCAAGTACGGCCTGAACATGTGCCGCCAGTGCTTCCGGCAGTATGCGAAGGACATCGGCTTCATCAAGTTGGACTAAGTTATATTTATGGATCTTGCTTCAGTGATTACACTGACCGTCAGTGACTACCATTTTACTGGATTCTGGACAACTATTTGATCTACCTACCTAAAGATCCGATGCTGTTGTACATGCTATGTTAATTTGTGAGTATAATTTAAAAAGGTCATCATCAGTTATTAAAAAAAAAAAAGACTGAGTCTGGGAAACTTATTAACACACACAAACAAACAAATAGCAAAAAAACACACTCTGTTTGCCATTACAATTACCCACTCTCTCATCTTCCCTCCACTGTAATATGTCTTTCTCACCTATTCTTATACCCCATTCTACCTCTCCCTTCTTTCTGTAGCCTTTGTACTTTCTTTTTCTCATCTCCCTTTCTCATCTTCCTTAATTTTTTATGTCATTCCTTCAAATTCACCTTGTACCCAATCTTCTGTCTATGTATATGAGTTCTATCTGTACTGTTAGTGATGCAATTTTTAAGAATTATAGGTATCATCTTCCTCTGCAGGTGGGTAAATAGTTAATCTCTATTGAATCCCTTAGATTTTCTTTTCCCCCCTTTTTACTTCTTCATGCTTCTCTGGGGTCTTGATATTGGAGGTTAAATTTTTGGTTTAGTTCTGGTCTTCTTATGAAAGCTTGAAATAATTCTATTTTGTTGAATGATCATTTTCCCCCTTGATATTATGCTTGATATTTCTTGGTAAGAAATGCTTGTTTGCAACCCTAGATCCTTTGCTCTCTGGAATATCATGTACCTCTGATTTCTTTAATAAAATCTTTAATAGAATAGCTGCCAGGTCATGTGTAATCCTAGGTGTGAGTCCCTAATATTTGAATTATTTAGGAGTTTATAGATGGCTTGTTCATTTTTTTTATGAAAAGGGGTTAAGTATTTTATTTCCTCTTCTGTTCTTTTGGGAACTTTATATTTTTGTAAATATTCATTTCAATCACATTGTCAAATTTATTTGTATATAGTTGGGCAAAATAGCTCTTAATTATTGTTTTAGTTTCCTCTTCATTGGTAATTAATTCACCCTTTTCATTTTTGATACTAGTAATTTGTATTTCTTCTTTCTTTTCTAATCAAATTAACCAAAGTTCATCTATTGTTTTAATAAAACCAGCTTTTAGTTTTATTTATTAGTTCAATAGTTTTTTTATTTCAATTTCATTCATCTGTCCTTTAATTTTTAGAATTTTAAATTTGGTATTTAATTGGAGATTTAAAATTTTTTTTAATTGCATGCCCAATTCATCTATCTCTTTTTTTTCTGTGGCACTTCACCTCTCCCACCACAGATACAATTCCAACCTCCTCCTGAGTCCCAAACTGTGGGATGCAGCCAAAAAATACAAACAGTGCTCCTGACTTGTTGCACAGGCCTTATCTTAATCTGTGGCTGAATTTTGAACTCCTGGGTTCCTCCTCGTCCTGCAGCAGGTAGCTGCTCCTGGCTTTTGCCCCAGTCCCGATACAGGCAGCTCACCATTCCTGCTCTCACTTCATTGAAGTTGGCATACGGGCCATTCTCCACTCATATTCCATGACTCCACAGAGTCACAGCTACCACAACTGGAAAAGAATTATTCCAGCCGCCATACTTTCCTTTTAGTTTGCAGATCCTGTATGACTACACTATTTGTAGCAGCAAGCACCCTAGCATATCCAGGGTGGCTGCTAGCACAGGTCCTTTGATCTGATTTTCTAAAGGAAAACAACTCAAAAAGGGGTAACAATCTTACTCTAATCAAACATACATTATTTACTTAGTTCAAGGGGAAAAGTCAGCATCTTCAACTTCAGACAATACCAAGAGAAGTTACAAGCAAACAAAAATACAAAGAGAGAAATTAACACAATGAAGCAGGGTTTCCAGCTGTCTGACCATTACATACATACAGTATTAGTTACCAAAGAGATAAGCACCAACATCTGGGTTTTCAAAGCCAGGGGCCTCAATCACTGCCCAGTGTCTCATCTGGCCAAATCACACAACTCTTCCCAAAGCGTGCAATAAAGCAAAACCTCACATCAGGGTATATATAGGCTTTTCTAAGGTCAGAGAACATCACAACTCTCATGACCCACTTAACTATAAAGTAATAAAAATTGTTCCTTCCTGAAAAACAAACCTCCCACCACAGATTCCATGTGACCACATGCAACTTATTAGGGGAGAGTATATTTTCAAATCAGGGGAGGTAACTCAGATTCACTTAAGCCTATCAACGGGCAGGGGAGATCTTCAAAATCCTACTAACATTACAGTTACTTAATTTCTCCTCTAAAAATATGGATGCTTCACTACTTGTTGTGCATCTGTTTTTTTATGATATTACTTCATTTTATATGGTACCTTGGAGTAAAATAGAGTTTCCTTCATTATTTCTTTTGCTTTTTTATGGAGGGCAGTTGGGGTTGGGTGACTTGCCCAAGGTCACACAGCTAGTAAGTGTTAATTGTCTGAGGCTGGATTTGAAGTCAGGTCCTCCTGACTCGAAGGCCGGTGCTCTATTCACTGAGCCACCTAGCCGCCGCCCCCCTCCCCTCTATTTATTTTAGCTAGATCTAATTTTGCTTTTATTTGTCTGAGGTCAGGATTGCTATCCATTTTTTCCCCTTCAGTTGAAGAATAATAGATTCTGCTCCACCATTTTACCTTTACTCTATGTGTATCTATCTTCCTCAAATATGTTTTTATAAACAACATTTAATAGGATTATGGTTTTTGATACACTCTGCTATCCACTTCCATTTTTGAAAGAGTTCATCTCATTAACATTCATAGTTATGATTACTAACTGTGTTTTTCTCTCCATCCTATTTCCCCCTTATTGGTACTTTTCTCACTCCTTTTACCCTTTCCCTCCTCACCAATGTTTTGTTTCTGACTATTGCCTCCGTTAATCTTCCCTCCTTTGTATCAGCACCCTCCTCCTCTCCCTCCTTTCCCCTACTAATTCATCCTTCTCTTCTTTCCTGACTTCTATCCATCCCCTTCCTTCTCTTTCCACTTTTTTTCTAACTACTTCTTTACAGAGTAATACAGATTTTTATAATCATCTTCATGTGTATGTTATTCCCTCTTTGAGCCAAATCTGAAGTACAGTTCAGACGATGCTCATCCCCCTCCCTTCTTTGCCTCTACTATAATTGGTCTTTGTGCTTCTTCCTGTAATTCCAGGCCCTCCTATCCTTTCATGTAAAAGGTGCTACATCCTGCAGAATCATGACTGTGATTCTATATTTTTTTTCTTTCTTGCTGTTTGCTGTATCTTCTCCTTGACCTGATGATTGTAGAATCTGGCTACAATATTCTTTGGATTTTTCATTTTCATATCACTTTCAGGAGATTGATGAATTCTTTCAGTGACTATTTTCTGGGACATCGGGGCAGATTTCCTTAATAATTTCTTGAAAGATTTAACTACTATTCTTTTTTTTTTTGATCATGAATTTCAGGTAGTTCAATCATTCTTAAATTATCTCCCCTGGATTTATTTTCTAAGTCAGATTTTGTACAATGACGTTTTTTTTTTTTACATCTTCTTCTATTTTTCTCATCCTTTTGATTTACTGATTATTTATGTCTTAGAGAATCATTAGCTTTTACTTGCCCAATTTTAATTTTTAAGGAATTGCTTTCTTCTGCTAACTTTTGTAACGCCTTTTCCATTTGCCCAACTCTACTTCTTAAGGAGTTGTTTTCTTCAGTCAATTTTTGCCTTTCCTTTTCAAAGCTATTAGCCCTTTCTTCATATTTCTCATTTCTTTCCCCAATTTTTCTTCTATCTGTCTTTTTTTTACTTTTAAAATCCTTCTTGAACCCTCCAAGAGGACTTTTTGGGTTTGAGAATATTACATATTCCCCTTTGGAATTTCAGATGTAGGTATATTAAAAATGTGGTCTTCGTCTGAGTTTTTGTTTTGATCTTCATGTCACAATAAAAGCTTCCTATGGTCAAGGATCTTTTTTAGCTTTTTGCTCATCTTGTTTGCCTCTTTGCTGGCTTTTAAGGTTGAGCTATATGGTTGGAGCATAGAGAGCACTGGACCAAGTTTCTTGTGCTGGGGACTAAGCTTTGTCCCCAAACTTTCAGGAGCTAGCACCTGGAGGCTGTAGGTGTCTGGGAGTTTACCTAGTGCTGAACTGGGATCCTAGTGGTAGGGTCTCGTGTGTGCTGAGGCTAGATGGGATTTTTCTGTGTTTCCCTTGGTCTGCAGTAAAGTACCTTGAAGTCTGGCAGCTGGAAGGTGCCTGTCTGCCAGGGCTGTGCCAAACACATGAAGGTGCTGCAGCTGTGGGATGCCTGCCAGCCAGGTGCTGCACCACAGCATAGGGATATATGGCTTCTGGGGAACACCTGCCCACCCAAGGCTGTACTGATGTCTGACAGTTTCCCTGGTTTTGCTAAGGCATGTGGTGAGTTCCTGGTATTGGCATTTTCCTGCTCCACCACCCTGGGGGTCAGGATGTCTGCTGCTTTGTTGAGGTGGAGCCTGCCACTGGTTTGCTAGGATTCTCCTGTTCTGAACTGAGTTACCCTTTTACTGAAGTGATACAGATTTTTTTAAAGCAATTGAGGTTAAGTAACTTGCTCAAGTTTATATGGCCAGTTATTTTGTGTGGGTGTTAAGTATCTGAGGCTGGAACTGATCCCGGGTCTCCTGACTCCAGGGCAGGCACTCTTACTGCGCCACCTGGCTGTTCCAATACAGATGCATTTTAAGCTGATATTCCAAGTCTCCTGTACCAAAAATTTACTTCACCCCATTTTTCTGCTGTCTCTGATGTAGCAGGATCTGTTCTGGTGCATTATTTTATGCTTGTCCAGGATAAGAATTTGAGAGGCACAGAAATCTACTGCTTCCTCTGCCTTCTTGACTTTCAGAAGTTACTTCCTCTTATATGATTTTTAAGCTCCTTTTTGAGCTCTTCCATGAGATATTTATGGGCTTGAGACCACTTCTCATTTTTCTTTGTGGTTTTGCCCATAGGTGTTTTTGACATCATTATCCTCTTTGAGTTTGTATTTTGGTCTTTCATGTCACCATGATAAGATTTTATTGTCAGATTCTTTTTTGTTATTTTCTGTTCATCTTTTTTTTTTTAACATTTTCCATTTTTTTTATTTGAGCTCTACTTCCTGGGTGGAAGAAGCACTGTCTCCAGCTTCTTGTGTTAGTGTCTGCAGGCCCTGACTGTTGCCTGGTGCTGCACAAATATTACCCCGAGGCACATAGGAGACCATGTCTGATACTGCACTGAGGGAGTGGGGTGGAGGCTGGCTGATGCTGTTGGAGGTTTTAGGGATCTGGCAGTTTACTTGGTACTGAGCTGGAGTTCTAGTGGTGGTATCTCTTGTGTGCTCAAGCCAGTCAGGTTTTTCTGCATTTTTCAGTGGTTTCACTGAAACTTATGGAGGTCTGGCTGCTAGAGGATTCCTGTTGCCCAGGGCTGTACCAAAGCATGCTGGGCCAGTGCTGGCTGGCCTGTTTGCTTATGCAACTGAAGGGTAGTTTTTTGTTTGTTTGTTTGTTTTCCCAGTGCTATGCTGGGGTAGAGGCTTGGCCACTAGAGGATGCTGCCTTCCTGAAGCTACACTGAAGTATAGATGGTTCTCTGAACTGGAGTCTGACAGTTTCTCTGAATATGCTAAGGCACATGGGGTGTCCTGGTTGGTGTTTGCATGCTCTACCACACTGAGGCTCAAGATCTCTTACTTATTTGCTGTGGTGGGACTTGCGGTTGGCTTGCTGGGACACTTCTCATCCTTGACTGTGTTCTCCTTTCACCCAGGTAAGATGTACCTTTCTTGCTGATCCTCCAAGTTTCTCGGGCTTAAAAATTGTTTCACCTTGTCTTTTTGCTGATTCTGTTGTTCCAGAATTTGTTTTGTGACTCTATTTTATGGTTGTTTTGAGGTGAGTAAGGGAGAGTTGTAGTGGTTTACTGCTTACTCTGCCATCTTTGCTCCCTGAACATTTTAATTCGAAGTTCAAATCAGTTATCACTCCCTGCTGTTTCATAAGATTTAGAAGAGGAAATTACAGGGGCTACACCAACACAGATCTGAGTCCAGACCACAGCAGAGCCAGAGCAAGCTCAGGTAAGCCGATTCTTTCCACTACAGGGGTGATTCACAGACCTCTCACTGCAGGATGGAGCATATGGCAGAGCTGGGTAAGAGTCAAGTCCAGGGTTCACCTGCAGCTATCAACCCATCAGCTGGATGCTTAGAAATCACTTACCTGAACTTATGGGAGCCAACATGGTGGAGTAAACTCTAGCTGTTCTAATCCCCCTCTCTGTTCCTGAAAACCCAGAGAATATTGCCCCAGTGTAAAATCATGAAGTAGTAGAACAAGCAGCATGCTTGGGAGTTCTAGAGGAAGGGTGTGACTGAGGCTGTGCCACACCTAAAATGAAGGATGGGAAGCATCCCAACAAACCCCATGTCAGCTGACCAGCCCGAGATTCCTAAGCCCAAGGATGTGGAGCCAGCAAGGGCTAACACCAGAAGCCCAGGTGAGACTTAGCACAATCAGTGAAATCTGCAGACACCAACATGACCTGGACACCAGTTGCTGAGACTTGCTGAACTCCACCAGCCGTGGAGCACAGAGGTAGAAACCTGAAATGGCCAGACCACCCCTCCCTTACACTGTGAGCCTCAAGGTAACCCAGGAGAAACCCTGAAAGTAGTGGCCTTGGCCTCAGTCTAGACACCCCGAGGCTGTAGCACACAATGCCAACAACCAGGTTCATAGCTCCCAGCTTAAGAAGCATGGGTCAGAGCCCTCTGTACCCCAGAAGCAGAAATCCACTTTAAAAGCCAGGAAATAAGCAATCACAATGGGTAGGAAACAATCTGGAAAACAAAATGAAAAGCAATTGAATCCTATTATTGTGAGGGAGAAAAACCAAATTCACAGGACAGTATTGACTCTATACCCACACCAGAGACCACAGAAGGAAATATGAACTTGAACTAGTCTCAAGTCCAAAAAGCATTCTAGGAAGAGCTCAAGAAGGATTTTAAAAGTCAAATTAAAGAGGTAAAAGATAAATCGACCACTTCCTTTAAAATTATAATTCCCAAAATGGAAAAAAAAAACACATTGAACAAAACAAATTCTTAAAAAGTAAAATTTGTGAACTGGGAAGGGACATTCAAAATCTACCTGGAGAAAATACCTCCCTAAAAAACAAATATGAACATATGCAAAAGGAGATTCAAAAAATAACTGCGGAAAATAATTTGCTAAAAATTATAAGCAGTCAAATCAAATCTAATGACTTGATAAGGCATCAAGAATCAGTCAAAAGAACCCTAAAGATTGAAAAATTAGAAGAAAATGTAAAATATCTCATTGGGAAAAAAACCGAGCTGGAGAACAGATCCAGGAGAGATAATATAAAAACGATTGGTATACCAAAAAGCCATGATAAAAAAAAAAGGCTGAACAACATCCTCCAAGAAATTATAAAAGAAAACTGCCTTGAGGTCCTAGAACCAGAGGGTAAAATAGGCATTAAAATAATTCACCAGACACCTCCTGAAAGCAATCCCAACTTGAAAACTCCAAGAAATATTATAGTCAGATTCCAGAATTATCAGGTCAAGGAGAAAATTCCTGCAAGCAGCCAGAAAGAAACAATTCAAATATCATCAAACTACAGTCAGGATCACACAGAACCAAGTAGCTTCTACATTAAAAAATCAGAGGGATTGTAATATGATATTTCATAAAGCAAAAACTCTTGGACTGCAAGCAAGGATACAGCAAAACTGAGCATAATCTTTCAGGCAAGGAGATGGCCATTTTATGAAAAAATGGAATTCCAGACCACCCTGATGAAAAAGTGAGTGCTCAATGGAAAATTTGATCTCCAACTACAAGACTCAAGAGAGACATAAAAAGGTAAACAAGGACAACACACACACACACACAAGCAGACATATACTTACATAACTTATGACTCAATAAGAATAAACTTTTTACATTCCTTTATGGGAAGCTGATACCTGTCAATATTGAGAATTGCATGATTATTGTGACATTATAAAGGATATACATAGATAGAGGGAGTGGGTACAAATTAACTAATATGATGATTAAAACAAACTTATTAAAGAATGCAAAGGGGTTGTAATGGGGAAAGGATAAGAGGATGTTGAATAGGGTAATTTATGCCACATGAAGAGGCATAAAAACATACTATAGTTGAGGTAAAGTAGGGAGGAAGATGAACATTATATGAATTTTACTCTCATTGGTTTTGGTTTAAGGAGGGAATAACATAAGCAGTTAAGTAAAGTATTATAACATGAAAAGACACAAAAACTCAGTATAGTAGAGGGAAAGGAAGGAGGGATAGGAGACCTGTATGAAATTTATTCTCATCAGATTGAGTTCAAGGAGGGAATAACATACTTTGTCATGTATAAAAATCTATCGGGCCCTACAGGCACTAGGATGGGAAAGGCGACAAAAGCGGGGCGGGGTGGTTTGAAAGGGAGGGAAGAAGTAGTCAGGGGGAAAGTTAGATAAAGGGAGGGGGTGCATAAGGAGGGAATACTGAAGGAGGTGGTGGTCAAAAAACTCTTGAGGGAAAAGGAGAAGGGAGAAATAAAACATTAACAGGGGAGGGAATAGGATGGAGGGAAAGACACAGATAGTAATCATAACTGAATGTAAAAGGGATGAAATCTCCCATAAAACAGAGGCAGATAACAGAATAGATTAAAAACAATAATGGTATAATATGCTGTCTACAAGAAACACATTTGAAACAGGGGGATACACACAGGATAAAGGTAAAATGCTGTAGTAAAATATATTATGCTGCAGCTGAAGTAAAAAAAAGCAGGGGTAGCAATCCTTATCTCAAATAAAGTAAAAGCCAAAAATAGATCTATTTAAAAGCAATAAGGAATGAAACTATATCCTGCTGAAAGGCACCATCAAAAATGAAGCAATATCTTTACTAAACATATATGCACCATGCAGAATAGCATCCAAATTCCTAGAGGAGAAGTTAAGGGAGTTAGAAGAAGACATAGATAGCAAAACTATACTAGTGAGGGTCCTCAATCTCCCCATCTCTGAACTTGATAAATTTAACTTCAAAATAAAAAATAAAGAAGTTAAGGAGGTGAGTAGAATTTTAGAGAAGGTAGATATGACAGACTTCTGGAGAAAACTTGAATAAGAATAAAAAGGAGTAGAAGATGAAATTATTCTAACAGTTATGAAATTTGATGTACTCGTTTCACATATGAAGTAATCCAGAATCATAAAGGAGTGGAGCTTAAACAAGACCACTTAGGTAGTAAATAGTATAACAGAATTTCAGACCCTGTTCTTCCGAATTTAAATTGAGGATTCTTACCATTATACCATAGCTACATCCCTTTTCCTTTTTCAAAATGTCTACCTTATTCTCCTCTTGTCTGTCACTTCTGTCCCTCACCCGGCCTTTTCTGTGATAACCAGCCAAGGTCAGGCCTTTTCCATCTGACAATTAGAATAAAATAGATGGCCCAAAACCCTTTCTCAAAAACTTCCATTGTCTCCTATTTCCTCCCAAATAAAGTGAAAATTCCTTACCCTTGTACTAGTTAGGTCTCCACATTGTTGGTTCAAGCTTTATTTGAAATCTTACCTTGTCCTTAGTTATTGTCATTGAACAGGTATAGCCTCAGAAAAACTGAGACCTGGGAAAGATGTAATTTAAATATTACAACTTTACTTACTGTATCCTGGGCTGTCCCTAATCTTAACTTTTGTCTTCTGATAGGAATTCAATTACTATGGAGGAGTGAGCAAAGGAATTGTTTTCTTCTCTCAACTTTTTAAGGATCCATGCACAAGTCAAGACATTGGGCCTCTTCAATAAATATTATCTTCTATGACTCTTTTATTTAATGCCTTTCTTATAACCAAACTAGAAAAATTTCTATTTCCAGAGCAAGTTTTACATTTCTCAACATTCTTATCTTTACTTGTACATTTCCCTCTGCCTGGAAGTTTTAGCTGTCTTTTTTCCCATATTATTATTTTTCAAGATCAAGTCAAAGGACATCTTTGTGTACCATACTCAGCAACAACCATGTCTTTTCTATAAAACATTGGATTAAGCAATTTCCTAAACAAGGTAAGAATGTGGTGAAATTTAGCTGTGGTAAAAATATGCAAAGATTTTACAGCTGACAGATTATTATAGACAATCTCTTCCATTGAACCTAACATTTAATTCAATTGTTTGTTCCAAGGATCTCATCATCAACTCTGAACACTGATCACTGTTTTTTCCATACCAGAGACCAGAGATGAGACCTATTCCTCTAGTCCAGTCAGCTGAGTATTTCACAGGAATTGTTCTGATGACTGAACTTTTTGTAATATACAATTTACCCTACTTTCTAGATCCTCAAAAAGGGGAGGTGATATGTTGAAAACAGGCACTTCTACTGAAGATAAATTAACTCTGGCATTGTGGCCAGTAATTCTTCATGGTGTATCCTTCCCTCATCCAAATAGGAAGCATTCATTATCTTCTCATTCATATGCCAATTATTCATATATCATTCCTAATGTTGCCTGTTATTATTACTAATATTTTCTGGTTTTGTGTTATCTTCCCAAATAAATTGCAAGTCATATAAGGCCAAGAAATATACTTTAGGAGAATCTTTATTTCCCCCACTGCATAAATCAATGCCATACATATAATACAAATTTTAATAATTTTGTTTCCCTGATTAGTGATTACTGAATATTGAGCCTTTTCTACATGAATTTCTTTTTATTTTAATCTTTCTATATGTCAGGAAAGTATATGACACATAGTGAATCTGGAGAACTGATCTGGAAGACATGAATATCTTTATTCAAAACCCACCATTGGCACATACTTACTATGTGATCTTAAGAAAGTGATTTACGTTCTCAAAAGACCTGGACAATTCCATATGATTAAAACTTGCAGAAATGGCACCAAACTTCCTAGGAGCTCCCTATGCTAGTGAAATAACAGACCCAATGAAATACATAATAATTAAGTTTATTTAATGTTTAAGTGTGTTTTTCATACAATGACTTCTGCTAGGAATTGGGGATAAAAAGGTGAACAATTAAACCTTTCATGTCATAAAGAAGCTCAGTCGTGTTATTATTACAGGGGATATGGCAGGTATAGAGATATGTATGATACAAGAAAAAATGTCTCTAGGCCAAAGTAGAGACTCAAAGACTAAGAAATTTGCACAAGGCTGAAAACTTGGAACTCTCTGTTAAGTGTAGAAGGAAAAATGCATTAGATACAAGGGAGCTGCTTTGTGCAAGTACATGAAATAAGGGAATGGGAGGGAAGTCATGAATAGGGAAGGACAGATTACTTAACTTGGCTGTATTAATGGATATAATGTGAAATGAAACCAGAAATGTGGAGGGCAGAGCAAAGATGGCAGAGTAAGAGCTGTGTTTTGTTTGAAATCTCCTGCAAACCCCTCTAATTACTTGTAAAAATGTCTTTAAACAAATTCTGGAAAAGCAGAATGCACAAAATGAGAGTGAGACAAATTCCCAGCCCAACACAACATGGAAGTTCTGAAAGAAGGGTATGATGCCCTAGTCTGAGAGAAGAGGGCAGTGTGGGCCTGCTGGCACAGACTGGACTCAGGGGATTGAATTACTGGCAACTGTGGAGGTTTCCAGACTTCTTAACCCACAACCATCAAAGACAGCTTAGAAGGTCAATGGGAAAAGTCTGTAGTACCTGGATGAGAGAGTAGTTTGATCTGGCTTTAGCTCCAGGGTGGCAGCCGCAGTAGCCAGTAGCAATAGCTGCTTCCAGAGCTCTCAGCGAACAGATGGTGTGGGGATCAACTGGCTGATCATAGAGACATTGCAGAGATCTCTTTGCTGGCACCAAGGCATATTCTCTTGCTTTGTCCATGCCTGGATATGGGTCAAAGTTCTGGGTGATGGTTCTGGGCAAGGAGGAGTGCTGGCATGGTGAAGCTTGTGGTAGTGGTGGAGAGGGAGGCCTGCTCACTGTTTAAAGGCATAAAAGAGTGCTTGTGGTCACTCACAGACCAGAGCACAGATGATGAGGGGAATAAACACTTCTCTTTTTTTTAATGCTTTATTAACTTCTGATTTACATCATTCGTTTCTGCCAGATTTTGAGTTACAAATTTTCTCCCCGCTTTTCCCCTACCCATCCACCCAAAACAGCAGTCCCACAGGATATCCCCACCTCCAATCTGCTCTCTCCCATATTTTCTCCCATACCCATTTCGACTTTTCCATTGGATCTCTATGCCTCAGTGCCTGTATATCTTATTTCTTAATTGCATGTAAGATGGTATTAATAATAGTATATATATATATATATATATATACACATATACATATATATATACACACACACATATATTTGAATATTTGACTTTAAAACTTTCAATTCCAGATTCATTCCCTTCCCCCCCTGCCACCCACCCCCACTGGGAAGACAAGAAGTTCATTATAGGTTGTACATGTGAGGCTAATGCACAACAATAACGTAGTAGATATATTGTAAAAGACTGACTATATTTCCATCCCTTCTATCCCACCTCCCATTTGTTCTATTCTCTACTTTGATCCTGTCCCTTTGCAAAAGTGGGTGCTTCCAACTTCCCTCCAGCCCCCAGCCAGCCCTCCCTTCCATCATTCCCCCTTCATCCCCTTCCCCCCTATTCTCCTGGAGGGTGAGATCCCCTATTTAGTGTATATTTCGCTCCCTCCTCAAGCCAGATTCAATGGGAATAAGGTTGACCCATTCCCTTTTGCCTTCCTATTCTTCCCCTCCATTGTAACCATTTTCCCTTGCCTCTTCTCTATGAGATAGTTTGCCCCAATCGGTCTCTCCCCATCTCCTGTCATTATATTCCTCTCACCTCTTAATTTCACCTTTTAAGCATCATCCCTTCCTATTAAATTGGTGCTGTGCCCTCTATCTATGTATACCTGTAAACATATATACACACTTTCACATATGTATTCATATACCCTCTATATAAATGTATATATATATATATATATATATTTCTAATTCCTTCAACTACTGAGAAAAGTTTCATAAAATATAATTATTTTTTCCATGTAGGAATGTTAACAGTTCAACTTTGATAAGTTCCTTATGATTTCTTTTCCCTGTTTACCTTCTTGTGCTTCTCTTGCTTCTTGTATCTGAATGTCAAATTTTCTATTCAACTCTGTTTTTTTTCAGCAAGAATGCTTGACAGTATTCTATTTCACTGAATGACCAAATTTTCCCCTGAAACATGATACTCAGTTTTGCTGGGTAGATGACTCTTGATTTTAGTCCCAGTTCCCTTGACCTCTGGAATATCACATTCCAAGCCTTTTGATCCCTCAGTGTAGAAGCTGCCAGATCCTGGGTTATTCTGATTGTTTCCACAATAATCAAATTGTTTCTTCCTGGCTGCTTGTAATATTTTCTCCTTAACCTGGGAATTCTGGAACCTGGCTATAATATTCCTAAGAGTTTTCTTTTTGGGATCTTTTTCAGGAGGTGATCGGTAGATTCTGTCAACCTCTATTTTGCCCTCTGGCACTAAAACATTAGGGCAGTTTTCTTTGAGAACTTCCTGGAGGATGCTTTCTAGGTTCTTACTTTGGTCATGGCTTTCAGGTAGTCCAATAATTTTTAAGTTATCTCTCCTGGATATATTTTCCAGGTCAGTGGTTTTTCCCATGAGATATTTCACATTGCCTTCTATTCTTTCATTTGTTTGGATCTGTTTAACAGCATCTTGATTACTCATAAAGTCATTAGCTTCCATTTGTTCCAATATAATTCTGAAGCAAAGATTCTCCTCGTTGAGCTTTTGAGATTCTTTTTGTATCTGGCAAATTCGACTTTTTAAGGCATTCTTCTCCTCATTGCCTTTTTGAGCCTCCTTTGCCATTTGAGTCAGTCTGTTTTTTAAGGTATTATTTTCTTCAGTTAGTCTGTTGACTCTCATTTCATAATTTTCTTGCATTGTTCTCATTTCTCTTCCCAATTTTTCCTCCACTTCTCTTATCTGCTTCTTAAGTTCCTCTATGGCCTGTAACCAGCTTGTATTTTCCTTTGAAGCTTTTTGTGCAAGAGTTTTGACGTCACTGTTTTTTTTTTCCTGTTCCATGCCTTGCTCCTTCTTGTCCCCAAAATAGGAGTGTAACATTGGAATCTTCTGTCTGCTTTGCTTCCTTTGCCTGCTCATTTTGCCACTCAATTATTTGACTTTTGGGCTTTTTTCCACAGTAGGACTCTGCCACCAGAAGGGAGTTTTTGTCCCAAATGCTGGGGTTTTCTCAGTTGCCGGAGGTATTAGATGGGTGCCCTCTCTGAGGTCTCCACATGCTCTAGCAAGCTGGACACACACCCCAGGACCTCCACCCTAGACTGCAATCCAGATCCAAGCAGGTTAAAGGAAGAGCGATTACCCCTCTCAGACTGGTGCTTGGTCCCCCTACACTCTGCAGGCCAGGAGCTGAAGCCAACCCGTGGTGCTGGCTGGCTATGCTGGTGTCTCAGGGGTTTCTTGTCCCAGGGGTCGAAGCCAGAAGCCACGCACTCTCACTTACTAGGTCCCAAAGTCCAGACTGCACTGGCCTCTCACCTTGTCCTTCGCATATATTTATTGATAAATCTGGAAACAGCCACAGCTGCTGCTGATCTGGAGTACCCCTGGCAGGTGGCTGGTCAGGCCGTAAGAGGTTATGCCTCTGCTTGGGGCTGGGCTCAGCTCCCAGAGCCCTGTGCTGGAATCCTGCTGGCCTGCCCGGCTGTCCTCAGTGGGAGGTTAGCTTCTCTGTGCCATTTTGTGGGTTCTGTAGCTCCCAAGTTTGTTTAGAGTCCCCTTTTTACATGGATTGGGGAAGGTCAAAGCCTGAGCCTCGGGAAGGTCGTGCTTCTACTCTGCCATCTTGGCTCCACCTCCAACACCTCTCTTTTGCACTCTCTTGAAAGGACTGAAAATTTACTGGTCCCCAGAAGTATCCCTGAAAACAGTTGCACAAAACCCCTGGAGCTTGGGACAGTACACCCTTGACAATGGAATCAGAGTAGTATCATAATAAAGGACTAAAAAGTCAAGTAATTGGCTGGAGAAATAAGCAAACAGTGAAAAAAACCCTGAGATTACAGAATTTTACTTTGGTGACAAGGAAGATCAAAACACACCAGCAGAAGATGATAACAAAGTCAACTCTCCTACATAAAAAGTCTACAAACAAAATATGAATTGGTCACAGGATATGGAAGAGCTCAAAATGGGTTTTGGAAATCAAGTAAGGGAAGTAAAGGAATAATTGGGAAGAGAAATGTAGTGATGCAAGAAAATTATGAAAACCAGTCAATAGCTTGCTAAAGAAGACCCAAAAATACTGAAGAAAATAACACCTTAAAAATAGATTAACCCAAATGGCAAAAGAGAATGATAAAGTCAGTGAGAAGAAGAATGCCTTAAAAAGCAGAATTGCTTAAATGCAAAAGGAATTCCAAAAGCTCACTGAAGAAAATATTTCCCTCAAAATCAGAATGGAGCAAATAGAGGCTAATGACTTTATGAGAAATCAAGAAATTATTGAAAAAAACAATAAAAATGAAAAAAAAAAGACAATGTAACATGTCATTGCAAAAACAACTGACCTAGAAAATAATTCCAGGAGAGAAAATTTAAAAATTATTGGCCTACCTAAATGCCGTGATCTAAAAAAAAGAGCCTAGAAATCATCTGCCATGAAGTTATTAAGGAAAACTTTCCTGATATTCTAGAAGCAGAGGGAAAAATAGAAATTGAAAGAATCCATTGATCACCTCCTGAAAGAGGTAATAAAAAGAAAACTATTAGGAATATTGTAACAATATTTTAGAGTTCCCAGTTCAAGAAGAAAATATTGCATGCAGCCAGAAAGAAATAATTCAAGTACTTTAGAAACACAATTAGGATAACACAAAATTTAGTAGTATCTACATTAAGTGATCAGAAGGCTTGGAATATGATATTCTGGAGTTGAAAGGAGCTAGGATTAAGGCTAATAATCACTTACCTTGCAAAACTGAGTATAATCCCTCAGGAGGAGTTATGAATATTAAATGAAATAGAGGACTTTCAAGCATTCTTGAAGAAAAGACCAGAACTGAATAGAAAATTTGACTTTCAAGTGCAAGAATTAAGAGAAGCACAAAGGGGTAAATAGGAAAGAGAAATCATAAATAACTTACTAAATTTGAACAACTTGCAATCCTACATGGAAAGAAGATATTTGTAACTCATGAGACCTTTATCAGTATTACAGTAGTTAGAGGAAATGGAGAGGTAGAATGGCATAAATTACCTCATATAAAAGAGGAAAGAAAAAGCTTTTGTGGTGGAGGGGAAGAGGAGGGAGGTGATGAGGGAATGAGTGAACCTTACACTCATTAGATTTGGCTTAAGGAGGGAATAACATAGACACTCAAGTGGATATGAAAACCTTTCTTATCCCTGGAAAGTAGGGAAGAAGGGGATAAGTGGGGAATGATAGAAGGGAGGGCAAAATGGAGGAGGAGGTAATAAGAGGCAAACAGTTTTGAAAAGGGGACAGGGTCAAAGAAGAGAATAGAAGAATTGGGTGCAGGATAAGATGGAGGGAAATATAGTTAATCTTTCACAACATGACTCTCATGGGAGTGTTTTGCATGACTACACATGCATAACCTATATCAAATTGTATGCCTTTTCAATGAAGATTGGTGGGGAAGGAGTAATGGAGAGAAAGTAGAGCTCAAAGTTTTAAAAAATGAATGTTAAAAATTGTGTTTACATGCAACTGGGAAATAAGATATACATTCAATGAGGTATAGAAATTTATCTCACCCTACAAGAAAATAGAAGGGAAGGGGATAAGACAAGTGGGCGTGGGGAATGATAGAGAGGGCAGGAAGATTGAGCTAATTGGTAATCAGAATGCATGCTGTCTTTGGATGGGGAGAGGGGAGAAATTGGGATAAAATTTGTAACTGAAAATCCTGTGGTAGTGAATGATGAAAACTATAAATAAATTAATTTTTTGAAAGCCAGAAAAGTGTATTCGAGTCAAACTGAGTCAAATCCTTAAGTTTAACGCTAAGGAATTTGAACTTTATCTGGAAAGCAATAAAGAATAACTGCATGTAAGTCTTTGAGTAAGGGAGTAACATGGTGACATTAGTGAATTAAAAAGATTATTTTGGCAACTTCATGAAGACTGATTAGAGGATGGAAAGACTGGTATGGAGGGGAGATGTGGAATAGAGTTCAGTGAAGAATTTATTTCAGTAGGCCCAGGGAGAGATGCCCAGTACTTTCACTAAGATGATTCATGCCCTTGTGATTGAGGAGGAGTAGACAAATACCTACTAATTTTTATGGGACAAGACTTAGTAGAACTGATATGTAAAATAGTCCTAGAATGACATTTCTAACAACCAATTAATAAACACACATTCATTAAGTGCCTGATGTTTGTTATGCACTATGTAATGAAGTAAAATAGTCCCTATCTTCATTGAGTTTACATATAAACAGAAATGCCATTCATAATTGAACACAAACTATATATAAAGAAATTAGGTACTTGTTCTGAGGGGAATAGGAAAGTAGTAGAAACTGGCAGGTCAGAAAACTTCTCATAGGAGTTGATGCTTAAATTGAATTTTAAAAGAAGATCATGTTCTAAGGAGCTAAAGTGAGAAGGGAGTTCATTAATCAGAGACAGAGAGACAAAAAAAAGAAAAAAGAGAAATTTTAAAAGAGATAAAGAGACAAGGAAAGACAGAAATCCACAGAGGAAAATAAGTAAATTTCATGTATATTTTCAAATATTTACCCCATTAATTAACATATAAAATAATTGAAAGAACATTAACTATATGTCCTCCTTCCTCCTCTTTCTGATTTTCACACACACACAAGAAAAATATTGCCATCTGAATTTAATCAGTTTGCCTTTTGTTTACGTTCCATGAAGTCACCTTATAAAAGACATTTGTCTTGCAAAGAGAAAACAACAGCATTAATAAAAATGAGAGGCTGAGAGATTTTCCCTTTTCTGATAGATACTGGTCCTGCACTATCTTATAAAGTTAATAATACTCACCTAAGCCTTAAAAAAGACTGCAGCCATGCTTTTATAATAACTAAAGAAATAAATGGAAATCAATTAACTGTACAATGAGCTTTTATGTTTGCAAAGCTAACAGTCCTGTTAAAAATGGACTAAACAAATCAGGATGTACAAAGATTTATTTTATTTTTTTTATCAATTATTCCTTTTACCCATTACAGGTATTCCTACAGAACAGATCACTGATCAAGAATACCATCCTTCAAAGAGAAGGAAGCTGAGAAATGGTCAGTCTAGAAGACTAGTGAAATGGAAACTGAACCATTTAGATTTTCACATTTGCTCTGCAACTCAGTTACTATATAGTTTTAGGGAAATGGCTTCACCTTCATTGGACTCATCTTCCTTACCTATCTGTAATCTAAGAGGGTTGGACTAGATCATTTCTTTGATCCCCTATGGCTCAAAACTTCTCTGATTTTTAGGTGTTCAGAAAAGACAAGGCTAAATGATGATTTTTTTAAAATATGTGTGGGAATATAATCTAAAACTGGAACATATATAAAGTTATATGCTTTTGGGTGATGACTTTGGCTTACAAAGTGATTTCTTCACATCAATCCTTTAAAATGAGTAGGAGAAGTAATAAGGAAGAAGAGGTGAAGTTGAATCTTCATAATTTCTGGATACATTTGTTATGGCATCTTTCTTTTAATCTTCTACTTTAAATATTCTGGGCAGCCACCTCTCTACTAAATTTCTTCCCATTCTCTAGGGCCCAGATGAAGTACAACTTCCCCTATGAAGTTTTCCTCACATATATAAACTATATTAATATCTACAGTTGACAAATTTTTTGTTAGCCTTAAAGTACTATGAAACTACCACTTAATTTTCCTTCTGTTCACATCAAAATGCTATGATTTTTGCATTTGATTGTCCAGAAATACATTTAATTTTATACTTTAACATTGATTCTTAGTAGTACAGAGTAGAAGCAACTACAGATATCATCCAGTAAAGTACTCATCAATTTTTCAAACAAAGAAACTGATGCCCAGAATTTTGTAATGAATGCCAATTTTCATGTAACTAATCATTTATTAGTTTATTAGACTTTATTAATTATTATTATTTATTTAATTATTATTATTAGACCAAACGAGATGCTTAATATCCTGAGTTTAAGATCAATATATGTTACATGATGTTGTTTCCACTCTACAAAATAAAAAAAAAATATCCTAAAATTATTTTAAAATGTATTATCTTTTTTTTTTTTTTTTAAGCAATCAGGGTTAAGTAACTTGCTCAAGGTTACACGGCCAGTTATTTCTGGGTGTGGTGCTGAGTGTCTGAGCCCAGGATTCGATCTCCAGGTCGTCCACAACACTGGAGCCGGTGCTCTTACTCGCTGAGCCACCTGGCCAGCCCTAAGCATTACCCAATGTTACACAGCCAGGTGTTTCTGGGTGTGGTGCTGAGTGTCTGAGCCCAGGATTCGATCTCCAGGTCGTCCCAACACTGGAGCCGATGCTCTTACTCGCTGAGCCACCTGGCCACCCCTAAGCAATTGGGGTTAAGTAACTTACCCAAGGTTACACGGCCAGGTGTTTCTGGGTGGGTGCTGAGTGTCTGAGCCCGGGATTCGATCTACAGGTCTTCTCAACACTGGAGCCGGTGCTCTTACTCGCTGTGCTACCTGGCCGCCCCCTAAAATGTATTATCTTGGAAGAGGAGGGAAGAAGGGAAAAAAATCTGGAATTCAAAAAAAATGTTTAAAAATATTGTTTTTACATGGAACTGGGAAATAATATATACAGGCACTGGGGTATAGAAATACATCTTGCCCTACTAGAAAGTTAAGGGTTATTGGGGAGGGTATAAGAGAGATCAGATTGGTAGAAGGGGTATTCAGTAGTCTTGCTATCTTGGGGAGGGAGTAGAGGAAAGATGGGGAGAAAAAATTAAGTTAAAATCTTGTGGAAATGAATGTTGGACACTAAAAATAGATAAGTAAATTTAAAAACTAAAATAAAATGTATTATCTCCCCAAAGAGACTTTAAGTTTGACAAAAAGATTCTTAACTTAATATGATCATGATTATTTGTTCCATCATCAGAACTTTCACCACTATCATCATCGTGATCATTATCATCATCATCATTTTGATCACTATGATAATTTCTTATCGCTTTATTCTATTTTTATATTGAATTTTAAACTATGTAACAATGTACAGTTTAAATTATCTACTTGTAACATGTCACATTTATGTCCCTTGCTTTTTATGTTATTGTTTTGATATGTAGTAGACTGATAAGTTTTATATTTGAATGTCCAATATTCTACTACTCTTATGATAGTTGAATCTGTTTTATATATTTACAGTATTTGAATAAGCAATAAGTGTGAAACTGAGTCAAAAGACTTGTGATAATCTATGAAAGCTGTAAAAGTGTTATTATAATCTTAGCTGGCTTGTTCAACAATGACCAAATCGGTCATAAACTTCTTTGTATACTCTGGAGCCCTTTTGCCACACAGTATAACTTTTTTTATCAATACATAAAAATTACTTATGTATGTGTGTAATTATATATATATGCATATATATACACATATATATGATACAAAATGTGAAGATTTTGTAAAATGCATAAAAATACAATTTGCTTATAGTTGGATAAACCATTAGTGTTTTTGTTCGGGTATTTTATATGTGATATCTTCTGGTAAGAAAGATGGGATCACACATTTGCAAGGAGAGAAGCTAGTAAAATGCTTCACTAGTATTCGTGGTGGGGGAGGGTGGCATCTCCAGTAGTTTTGATCTATATCTTGCCACTGTACCCAGATGGCTCTTCAGGAGAAAGTGAGGCTACTGACTTTGCATAGCTTCCTCTTTCCCACCTTAAATTCAATTCACTTGCAAGTCATGGCATTGCCTTATTGATTTCATGGTCCTCTTCAAAAACAAAGGGCAAGCAACATTGGTTCAAGTTTATGGTTTTGCTTTTAATTCATCTAATATTTTTAGTAGATGTTGGAACTCTTATGACCATAAAAATGAATAGAAATGTTCTGCTTCCTCCTTTATCTGTAGCTTTCTCTCTGCTCTAATTTAATTGCTTCTGAAGCTTTAGTAGTAAAATTTCAATTAATATTAAATTGTTCATTTTGCTAAGACACTTTGTGTCATCTTAAACTTTTAAATCTTGTTTTCAATTGCTGATTAAAGGAAGTTAGAATTAGCCATAGCCTTTTGTTTTTCAAATTCTTTCCTGCACAGTTCATTTTTTATGGCCTTTCATTTGTCTATATTTGTAATAGTGGCATTTGTTGTTTCTTAGCCATGAAAGGAAATTTTTTATCTATAATTCTAGCCACGAAAACTAGCTAGATGTTCATGAGATGCTATTTTTTTACAGAGTCCTGCAATGTGCCATTGATCATTTAGAGTAGGATTCTGAAGTATAATTCTCTTGTAATTTCTTGTGGCAAGGACATTTCTTAGTAGATAACATAAACACCATTTTTTTCCACAAGTACTCTTGTTTCAAACATTTTTAATGTCTACTTATCCACATTTCTTGGCTGAGTTCATACTAAATCTCCCTCAGAGGACCTTTCAATTCCACTCTTTTTGTTTAAGTATTTCATAGATGCTATATAGAAAGGGATTTAAATATATTTCTAAAGCATGTGTTAAGAATGTCTATCCTTTCCCTCATAGCACCTCCTTTTTTAGGCATAGAAGTATTTTTTGTTATTGTCTTCTATTAATTGGCTCTTTTTATTGATATTATGCAGATTTTTATTAAGACACCTTACAATATCATTATGATCTATTTTATATTTCTAAAAACATATATTGACAAGTATCATACAGATGTTAATTACTTTAGACAGGTTCTTTCTATTTACGCATTTAGGGTGACACCAAGTCTTTTAATGTATTTAGCCACATTGAAAACTTAGATAAGAATCTAAAACATGTAGAGTTCAAATTACACTGTAATATAATTAGAGAAAGATTATATGAAATGAAATAAATAATGCTTCCTTGTTTGTTTTCCTGCATAATCTTTCTGGTTGTTTCTATCTATGACATCAAATGATTAGCCAGATATTTTATTTTCTGCTTTAATTTGAAATCCATATTTGTTTTTATGTAGTAGTTGTGATAATGGATATAAGGATAGGCCAATATATAAGCAGCTTAAATTTACCACAATATATACTAATTGTTCTTGACATTCTTTTATTGGTGATATGTTTACAATATAGGATAACATTTGCAAACATCAAATAACTAGGGTTTTCAATACGTTTTTCCAGATTTTCAGTACATAAATAAGACATGACTGTGCAACTGAGTCAAGGGCATTTTGATGATTGACATAGAGAACATAAATATTATAGCACTTTCAAGAAGCTTGTTTAATCATTTACAAATTGGTAAATTGTTGCTTTTCAGTCATAGGTACTTATTGTAATATTGCACTATATTTGTTCTTCAACAAATACTACCTTACATGTGTGTTAGTTAATAGATTTTTTAATGAGATACACTGGCAAAATTTTATACAAAGTATAAAAATTTTACCTTATATTTTAATAGGTCACTGGAATTTTAACCTTTTGGCGATAGAGACTTTTCTGTTAAAAATATGGGATCAGGTTCTTGCCTGAAAAGGTTTTGTTGTTGTTGTTGTTTTTTTAATTTCCTTGCTAATAACTCATGAACCATTGGAAGCATTGAGTCAAAAATTGTGGATGATGTCATGGCTTACCATTTTTCAGTTTTACTGAGAACCCTAGAATTTGATTCATTTCTTAAATATAGTTATTTGTTTATTCATTATGTTAATGTTGTTCAATATATTTTTTTTCTTTTGCTGAATTCATCTTTCATTTTCATTTTATTGGACGTATGCAACCATCAAGATGACTCAAAATATTCTATTTCATTGTCTTTAGAATATCTTTGCTTCTATGACCTCTGTAGGAATATTTTAAATTGGTGTATAATTATGTATTTTGTTCTTTCTTTTGACTCCTTGAATAACTATGACAGGTTGATTTTACTTTCAGTTACTAATTGAAAAAATCTCAAAATTCTGTTCAGCCTTTGCTTTCAGGATTCTTTTCCACTTGTTATCTATAATTGGCTACTCCTGCATACACCAGTCAGACATAGTATTGACATAATACTTGAAAGTATATCCACATAACACTTCTATCAAATCACTTCTGCAACAGTGATTGTAGGATCTTTTCTTCTGTGTGTTCCTTTATGACACTCTTTTCTCACATGGTTTTTAATAAAGTAATAGTTACTGTACAAGTAGTGTTTGTATATTTAAGAACCTGGTAGCATTAGCAAGCTAGGCAGGCTGAGCTGTCAATCATCTATTAAATGAGTGGATTAATTGAATGTGCCCATTCCCTCTCCCTGTGTTGTCTTATAGTAGATCAGGAGCATAGATTTTCTTTTAGATCACTCCTCTCACCATTCTTTTTCTCAATGTTAGTATTTCAATAAAGATAAAAGGTGAAAATTTGAATGTTGTTGTCCAGTCATTTTTAGTTGTGCCTGACTCTTTGTGATGCAATTTAGAGACTTCTTGACACAGATAATGGAGTAAATTTCCATTTTATTCTCCAGCTCATTTGACAGATGAGGAAATGGAGGCAAATAAGGTTAAGGGACCTTCCCAGGATCACACAACTAGTATCTGAGGCCAGATTTGAACTCAGGAAGTTGAGTCTTCCTGATCTCAGTCCTTGCACTATATTCACTGCACCCCAAGCTGAACAACTGGATTTTAATACACACACTGAGAAAACACTTTAAAGAATACAATTGATAGAAATAGCAACTTGCAAAGTACCCATAGTTTCCCGTCATTATGGGGGAAAGATAGTTAATGCAAGTATAAAACTTTAGCTATACATGCTTTCTGTCTCCTTTTAAGGAACATTATTAATAATAGGTGTTCATAAAATCATTATGATTTACACAGCCTTGACATATGTCATCCTATTTGAACCTTGCAAGAACTCTTTTAAAAAGAGCTAGGATTTGGGCTTTAGATTTTAAAGAAACTTTGCAGGTCATCTATCTAGTCCTTTCATTTTACTTTTTTCAATTATTTTTCTTATTTCTAAATTTTTTCTTTTATTTAAAAATAATAAATAATATTTACATTATTAATTAATAAAAATAGTTTTATTTATTTACACTTTGAGTTTTGAACAGTCTCCTTCCCTCCCTCCCAACTCTGGATTAAAGAAGGTCAGCTTTTGACACACACATACATATGTGAAACTATACAATACATACTTATATGTAATATTTCTTTCTCTGGAGAGGCCTTCATAGGTCCTTTGTAGTTGATGAACATATTTATATTACTCAAAATATCTCAGTAATTCACACTCTTTTCACAATGTTGTTGTTTTTATATATGTTTTCTTGGTTTTGTTTATTTCATTCCACTATTTTATGCAAGTCTTTTCATTTTCTCACCCCTCCAAAAAAAATCACCATGCTCATCATTTCTTACAACGCAGTAGTATTGTGTCACAATGATACACCAACAAATTGTTTAGCCATTCCCCAATTGACAGATATATCTATTTTTACTTCTTTGTCACCACAAAGAGAGCTGCTATAAATGTTTTAGAACATATAGATTCTTTTTCTTTTTTCCTTGATCACCTCAAAATAGATCTAATAGTGGTATTGCTGAGTCAAAGGGTATACACAGTTTTGTAAGTTTTGAGGCATAATTCCAAGCTGTTCTGCAAAGGAGTTGTATCAATTCACAGTTCCACCTACAGTGTATAAATTTCCTAATATTTCTACATCGCCTCCAACATCTGTCATTTCCCATCCTTTAATTTTAGCCAATCTGATGATAGGTGTGACATAGTATCTCAAAGTTATTTTAATTTGCATTTTTCTAATCAATAATGACTTAGATAAAACTTTTACATGTTTACATAACTTTGGTTTCCTCTTCCAAAAGCTGCCTTTTCGTATTTTTTATCCATTTGCCAATTGGGGAATGACTCATATTCTTATAAATCTGACAAAACTTTCTATACATTTTATATATGAGACCTTTATCCAAGAAATGTTTGTATTTTCCCCTCGTTTTCTTTTTTCCTTTTAACCTTGGCTGGTTTAAACTTATTTTTACAAAATCATTTTAATTTAATATATTTGAAATTATTTTATATCTTTTGATGCTCTCTATCTCTTGTTTAGCTTATAGCTAGGGAGGACTTTGCCTTATTTCTTATGATATGATATCAGAGAATAATGAAAGTAACTATATTTTCAGTCTATTCCATTTTCATTCATGGTTTGTGGACTTTAGAGGTCCATTTAAGGGGCATGCCATCAATTTTGAAGTACTTATATCAGGTGTAATACTGATTTTGTTACTGATGTTTGTTATTGGTGCTGTTCAGATATGTGTTGTCTTCTACAGATACCAGAATATTAGAGAGCAAGATTCAATCTTCTGTCTTTTTTCCTTGAGAACTGGATTATTGAACCAGTTTTTAGGAAGACTAACTCACAACTCTATGCCAACCTTAGTTCTTAGATTTAAACTGACATGAATGCTAGTCTTCATTGGTATCTCCAGAATATAATTTTCTAGCATTTCAGAGTTCCTGCTAGACTATCAACAATACTGCAATTATCTCATGGCATACAACATGCATAATATATGTCACCTTAGCTAATGTTCATCTCTTTTGAAATTGCCTTAAACATCTATGTCAAAGATGATGGTTTTGCATTCCAAGGGCATCATCATGATCATAATCAGCATTATCTTCATCACCTTCATTATTGATCTTTAACAGTATTTAGAAGATTATTAGAAAATTCTTAATAAGTAATTGAGAAAATAAACTAATTAAACATTAAATCTTTAATGGATGACAGAATATGGGGAAAATGTGGCATCAATCATACTTGCATGATACCTATAGGCAAAATTATTAATAAAGAATATTATATCTAGGGAGAGATTTTGAAATTATTATAAATTTCTGTAGTTTAACTCTAATGGTAAAGTAGGATTTGGAAAGTCTGTCAATTATCTTTACATCTGACATCAAAAATCTGAATAATGCCTTCTTACAAGCCATAAATTCATAGAATGTTAAATCTGGAAAGAATTTTAGTGCTTGTGACATCCACCCCCTAGCACACATTTTATATGAGGCCTAAAAAGGAAAAAAAATACATGATTAGTGTCACATAATAATTAATGGAAAAGGCTAAAGTAAGATTTAAATTTTTGACATAATGAGCAAGACTCATTGTTCTATGCCATGTTACTTATCTGTGTACCTCTTGTAAAACAAGTCAGTACTTATTTTGGATCAAAACAATACAAATAATTTATGAACCTCCTGTTATGAGGATAACATTGTTTCACACAGAATAACTAAATAAAATAACAAGAATCATGATCGAGAATCCAGTATAATTGGAAAGTCTTAGATAATATAATGATAGGGGAAAAAGTTTGCATTCAAATGTTAAATTATGCAATGCAGATTTTAAATGTTGGAGGATTATATAGAAAAGAGAAATTCCTGAGGACTGAAATATTTGTGGAACACTTCTTGAAAGTGATGATATTTGAACTGGTCTTTGAAAAAAAATGTAGCACATCAAGTAAATGCCAAGGAAAGGAAAGATATGGGGAAAAAATGTGATCTTAGGCAAGGGGATTTATAGAAAAAAACACAAAAACAGAGATCAAAGGAATCTCAGACATCACCTTTTTCAATAAAAAAATGGGCTTAGTCAGAAATATTTATGTTCAAATCCTACCTCAGATTCCAACTAAAAGTATGCTTCTGCTTACTCACAGTCTCTCTTTGTCTCAATTTCTTGAACTTCAAATGAAGGAGTTGTTCTCAAGGGATTCTATGATCCCTTCTAAATTTTTTTATCTATTATCTAGACCATTCCAATAAAGTGAATATCTCTTCACCATCTGTTGAAGATCTTTAGTAATGAGGAGCTTGCTACCTCCCAAGTATCCTATTCCACCTTTGGATAGCTCTAATTCTTAGTAATGTGTCCTTGTACCAAAATGAAATCATCTGCCACCAAATTAAAAAAAAAGGTTCATGCCAGGGACTGAATAGTAAAAGAAGACACCAAAATAATCAAAGTAAAAATTCTGATGTTTTTAAGAGGTTATCTTTTTTTATAAGACCCATGAATCATTGCTTTCTTTATGTTACTTTCTGTATTTATGTTAACATAGCCTTACTATTCAGTCACCTTTTCAAATTGTGTCTCCCTTGACTCCTAAGTAATAATATATTCAGGTAGGTGGTAAACAATTATTTAAATCCCGGCATATTTACCCCCAAATGACTCTTTGATTTGGAAATCAAGAAAATAGATTTTTTAAAGCAATGGATGGTGGGTAATGGATAGGCATTTGGACTATATATAAATTTTACCCTGTGTTCATAATCAGGACAAGCCATAAACATATGGATAGAGTCAGAAATTGGCTACATGGTTTGTGTGTGGAAAAACTTACTTTTATTCTACCACCACCTGCCACCACCCACTATAACTCCCAGATACCTAGTTAGAATCATAATGATCCTTAGAACAACATTAACTGTCAATAAATTTAAAGGTAATCTGTTCTTTGAAAGGACCATAACATAGAGCTACAAGTTCATTTGTTTGAATTGTCCCATTTTATAGAAGAATAAACCAGAGTCAAGAAGTTTAAATGATTCATCCCACATCATAATGCCCATCCTATTAGAGGTGGAATTGGAACACACATTTTCTTATTCTGAAACTAGGGCTCTTTCCCCCTATGTTTATCTTCCTATTGCTTACCAAAGTCAAACCTTAGCTGCTAATGGTTAAGGAGACTGATTAATCTTGTGTGGGATAATAAACATTGTGGAACCCATAGGGAAATGGATAAAATGAATAGAGGAATTTGGAGGCAGAAAAATATTACTGATTCTAGTACTAGAGGGATGGGAATTGAAGCAACCAATACCCCAAGAATCCCAGAGTCCTTATAAGGACATTAGATAACTAGGACAGACAAGTTCAAGAAAGACAAACTTCACAGAAGGCTCCATTTTGCTTGGGGTGAGCTCTCTATATAAGCACAAGTGACTAAGAAGAAGATCTGGGACCCTGAGACCAGAATATTTTCCTTGGCCTCTCAAACTCCTCACTCACTTTTGTTGTAATAATACGTTCAAGCCAGCAACAAGGAAAATTGCCTGAAGAGATGATGGTGGGGAGTTTTGATTAAGTAACTTTTGGTCTCTTTGAAAGTGTGCCTTGTCTAAGGGTCTCCTGAGAGTCTAGAAGCTTTCATTCTGTGAAAATTGCCTTTGGCTTCCATTACTGACTCATGGGTAGTTCAATCCATCAAGAGAAATGGAGGACTTGAGTTTGCCTTTTAAGTCTAGAAGGAAAGTAAGAAAGGGGCTAACTTGAAAAAAAATTACCCGTAAGCAAGGAAATGCCTTTGTTTCCCCATGTGATTAGGGGATGGAAGATAAGGTGTCATTAGAAATATTTTCAAGTTTCTAGTGAGTCTAAGGTCATGAGTTTGATCCCTTTGTGGGCTAGTTAACTTCACTGTCATCCATGGTCACAGACTCTGCCTACAATCCTGGTCTGCTGTCTTGCAGAAGCCAACCTTTGATCACAAAACCTAGGATGATATAGAAAAGAGAGCTTGGACAGATGACATCTCTCACACTTATTGGAAAAAAGATAGTTCACAAAATGTGTGCCAAGGATAATGTGATAGTACTGTTTCCTTTCTATAAAAAGGACAATATATTTTATTATTTTTTTCCTACCAGCATGGCCTTATTCTGTCTACCATCTGGGTTTTTATTAGTAAGGGTGCTTCTTAACTCATTTCTATTTCCAAATGTAACTGCTTCTGTGGTTTCCTATTTCAACCTCTCTCCAAATCAAAGTTGTCAGCTTGGAGCAAATACATGCAATGTAGAAGTACAAGGCCAAAGTCTCAATCCCAAATCCAAGATTCTTTCGGTCACACCATGCTGACCTTTGATTCTAATAGATCTTGAAATAGAAAGTCATAAGAAGCAATAAGAGTGAACTACTCTACCTCTTGTTATATCAGGTTTTTTTTTTTCTGTAAAACAAGAGTGTTGGACTAGATTACAACTCTGAAATTCTACCAACTTATGAAGGCTGACTTCTCCAGTCATGGCACTTGCTATAGGGCTTCCCACCTTAACCTATATATCTTAGAGCCTAGTCCTAATTGTCCACTTAGAAAATGACAGGAATCTCAGTGGTTAATGAAGAAGCTCTTTCCATTGTTGCACAACTAATGTTGTCCTGTGAGTTAAGGTTTTTTTGGACTATAAATGAAACAAAATAAAAATAAATTTGTGCCAGGTTCAGTGCTAAGTTCTGGGCACAAAAAAGAAGCAAAATAACAATTAACAAAACAATCCTGGGGCTGCCAGGTAGCACAACGAGTAAGAGCACTGGCACCAGAGTCGGGATGACCTGGGATCGAATCTGGGCTCAGACACTTAGCACTCACCCAGAAACACCTGGCTGTGTAACCTTGAGCAAGTTACTTAACCCCAAGTGCTTAAAAAAAAAGTCCCTTCTCTCAAGGACTTCACAATCGAATGGGAGGGAAAACATGGAAACAAATATACACAAAACAAGCTAGGTACAAGATAAATAGGAAAGAATAAACAATGGTATGATATTAGGATTAAGAAGAGTTGGCAATGGCTTAATGTAGAAGATGAGATTTTCATCAGATATCAAAGGAACCCTGGGAGGTGAGTAGTAGGTGGAGAGAAGGGAGACCATTCCAGCCATGCGTTCAAGTCAGAGAGAATAGCCAGCACTAAAAATAGTATTTTGCTCATCAAAAAATAAAAGAATATATCAAGAAGATTTGCAAAATATGTTTGTATACACACACACACACTATATAATAAGGTGGCTTAGCCAAACCAGATCTAAAACTATTTTATAAAGTGACAATCATCAAAACCATTTAGTATTGACTATGAAATAGAGTGGTGGATCAGTGGAATAGGTTAGGTACATAAGTACATACAGTAGTAAATGACTATAGTAATCTATTTTTATAAACCCAAAAGATTCTAGCTTCTGGAATAAGAACTCACTATCTGATGAAACCTGCTGGAAAAACTTGAAAATATTGTGGCAGAAACTGGGTATAGACCAACATCTTACACCCTATACCAAGATAAGGTCAAAACGGGTATGTGATTTAGCCATAAATGGTGATACCATAAGCAAATTAGGATAGCAGGTAATAGTTTAACTGTCAGATGTATGATGAAGGGAAAAAAAAATTATGACCAACCAAGAGACAGAGAACATTACTAAATGCAAAATGGATAATTTTTATTACATTAAGTAAAAAATAGTTTTTGCACAAACAAAAAAGTTTAATCAATATTAGAAGGAATGCTGGGAAACAATTTTTATAGTCAGTGTTTATGACAAAGGCCTCATTTCTCAACTATAATGAAGAACTGAATCATATTTATAAGAACACAAGTGATTCTCCACTGGAAAAATAATCAAAGAATATGAACAGGCAGTTTTCAGATGAAGAAATTAAAGCTATCTATATTAAATATTAAAAAATTATATTAATATTAAAACATTAAAAATATTCTAAATCACTATTCATTCTAAAAATGAAAATTAAAACAACTCTAAGGTACTGACTCATACCTATCAGATTGGCTAACATGACAAAACAGGAAAATTACAAATATTGGAGAAAACGTGGGAAAATTGGGGCACTAATGCATTGTTGGTATAGTTGTGAACTGATCAACAATTCTAGACAGCAACTTGAAACTATGGCCTAAGGGCTACAAAACTGTGCATACCCTTTGATACAGAAATACTACTACTAGGTCACTATTCCAAAAAGATCATCCAAAGGGAACAGGACCAACATGTACAAAAATATTTGTAGCAGTTCTTTCTGTGGTGGCAAAGAATTAGAAATTGAGGGAATATCCATCAATTGGGGAATAGCTGAGCAAGTTGCGGTATATGAATGTAATGGAATAATATTGTTTTATAAGATATGATGAGCAGTCACATTTCAGGAAAACCTGGATATACTTGCCTGAACTAGTCCTGAGTGAAGTGAGCAAAGAACCAGGAGAACATTGTACAGAGTAATAGTAAAACTGTGCAATGATCAAATATGATAGACTTAGCTCTTTTCATCAATACAGCCATCCAAAAGTCTTAAGATGGAAAATGCTATATAAATGCAGAGAAAGAACTATGGAGTTTGAAAACAGAAAAGGGAACACTCTTTTCAATATTATTTTCCCTTCTTGTGGTTTTTTTTCCCTTTTGTTCTGATTCTTCTTTCACAACACGATAATGTGTAATTATGTGTGATGTGATGGTACATACATGTTCTAAATAAGATTGTTTACCATCTTGGGATGGGGGGTCAGAGGACAAAGGAGTGGAAGCACTGACCAGCTTGAGATCTCTCTCAAGCCCCCTCAAAATACCTGTAAAAATGACTAAACATATTCTAGAGCAGCAGACACCACAAAGTGACAGAGTGAAACAGAATTCCAGTCCAATACAATCTTCAAGGCCAATAGAAAGAGTGTATTGCACCAGGCTCAGAGGGAAGTGCCACTCTGCCTGGGCTACACTGGCAGAGACAGGACTGCAGCACAACTCAGGTCACTGAATTACTGGGAGCTGTGGCTGTTTCCAGACTTCTTAGCACACAAATAACAAAGACAACTACAAAAATCAGTGGGAAAACTCTCTCAGTTGGTAAGAGAGGAGTGTGGACAGGCCCCAGCTTCAGCCCCAGGGTGGCTGCAGTCCCTGCTGCAGTGCTGTCTGCTTCTGGAGCTCTTGGCCTACAGAAGGTGGGGGAATGGAGCAGTTGTTCTGCAAGGCTGAGGGCAGTCCTGTAGCAGAGAGGGCTGATGTGGTAGACCTGGCTGTCGCTGTGTAGAGAGAATCCTCCTAGCAGTTCCAGGGTAGAATACAATGTTTGTGGTTAATCATGGACAAGAGTGCAGGACAGGAGAGAAGTAAATACATCTCCTTTGATCATACCCCATTGGAGGAACTAACAATTTACAGGTCCCTAAAGATATCTCTAAAAACAGCTGCAGGAAACCCCTTAAATTTGGGACAGTACACCCTCCACATAAACAAAAAAATCAAAGTCAAGCAATTGACTGGGAAAATGAGCAAACCAGAGGAAAACAAGACTACAGGAGCTTAATTTCTTGGTTAAAAAGATATTTTCTTATGTCCTTGATCATGAAGAATATCAAAGCATACAACTGGAGAAAAATAGTAAGATCAAATTCCTATATCCAAAGCCTCCAAGAAGGTCTCAGGTAATGGAAGGGCTCTAAAATGATTTTGAAAATAAAGTAAGAGAAGAAGAGGAAATTGGGAAGGGAAATGATGATGATGAAAGCAAATAATGAAAAACCAGTCAACAGGGGACAGAGCCAAGATGGCGGAGTAGAAGCATAAACTTGGCATGGGCTCCCACTCTAATCACTTCTAAGACATGTAAAAAATTACTCTAAACAAACTTTAGAGCTACAGAACACACAAAGTCACAGAGAGAAACAAATCTCCCCCCTGAAGGAAGCCCAGGTCTATTGCGCTGAGCAGGGAGCCAAGCACAGTCTGGCCTGAGTCACATGGTTCCAGCCCCAGGGCAGCCCAAAACATGGCCACCAGAGCAGACTTTAGGAGAGTGAATCATCAGTAGCTGTGGTGGTTTTCAGACTTCTCAAATCATACATGCCAAAGACAAAGTAAAATGTCAGTGTGGAATTCTTTTAGAACAGGGGGCACCTCAAGAGTGTGGTCCAGACACTGGCCCCGGGGTGAGAAGTGGCTGGAGGCACAGGAGTCATGCAGCTGCTTCTGTGTGGCTGTTTTCAGAGGTCCTGGCCTGCAGATTATAGGGGAACCAAGTGAGGGTAATTACTTTTGCTCTAATCTGCTTGGATCTGGATCACAGTATTGGGTGGTGGTCCTGGGGTTTCTGACCAGTAAGCCACAGCTTGTGGTAGGTGTAGAGAGGACACCCTCCTAATAGCTCTGGCAGTTGTGGAAACCGCAATGATTTGGGACATAGCTCTCTCCGTTCTGGAAGCAGAATTCTACCAAGGCAAAGAGCTCAAAAGTAAAGTAATTGACTGTCAATATGAGCAAGCAACAGAGGCACAAACAGACCATAGAATCCTTTTTGGGGACAAAAAGGATCAAGGCATGGAGCAAGAGGAAGACAGTGAAGTCAGAACTCTTACATCAAAAGCCTCCAAGAAAAATATGAATAGGTTACAATCCATGTAGGAGCTTAAGAAGGATTTTGAAAATCAAGTAAGAAAAGTGGAAGAAATATTGGGAAGAGAAATGAGAATTATGTAAAAAAATCATGCAAAATAGTCAACAGTCTGCTAAAGGAGACCTAAAAATACACTGAAGAAAATAGAACCTTAAGAGACTAAATCAAATTGAAAAAAAAAGCACAAAAAGCCAATGAGAACAATGCCTTAAAAAACGAATTGGCCAGACAGAAGAGGAATTTCAAAAACTCAATAAAGAGAATAACTCCTTCAAAATTAGATTGTAGCAATTGGAAGCTAATGGCTTTTTGAGAAATCAAGACACTGTAAAACAGATACAAACAAATGAGGAAATAGAAAGCAATGTGAAAGCTCTCATTGGAAAAACCAATGACCTAGAAAATAGATCCAGGACAGATAATTTAAAAATTATTGGACTCCCCAAAAGCCATGAACAAATAAAGATCCTAGACACCATCTTTCAAGAAATTATTAAGCGAATTTTTCCTGATGTTCTAAAACAAGCGGGCAAAATAGAAATTAAAAGAATTCACCAGAAACCTCTTGAAAAAAGATCCTCAAAGAAAATTCTAGAAATATTATAGCCAAATTCCAGAGTTCCTAGGTCACAGAGAAAATACTGCAAGCAGTCAGGAAGAAACAATTTGAGTATTGTGGAAACACAATAAGGATAGCACAAGACCAAGAAGCTTCTACCTTAAGGGATCCAAAGGCTGGAAATATAATATTCTGGAGGTCAAAAGAGCTAGGACTGAAAACAAGAATCACCTAGCCAGCAAACGAGAGTATAATGCTACAGGGAAAAAATATGGTCATTCAATGAAATAGAGGACTTTCATGCATTCTTGATGAAAAAAACCAGAGCTGAAGAGAAAATTTGACTTTCAAATACAAGAAGCAAGAGAAGCATGAGAAGGTAAACAGGAAAAATATATCATAAGAAACTTATTAAAGTTGAACTATTTGCATTCCTACATGGAATAATGTTCATTGTAACTCATAAGACATTTTTCAGTATGAGGCTAGTTGAAGGGAATATATATATATATATATATATATATATATATGTATATATGTATAAATATATATATTTATACATACATATATATGTTTGTTTAGGAGGGTGCATGTATATAAATACTCATATATGCATGTGAGTATAGGCATATGTATGTTCATTTATACATAGACAGAGGGATGAGTTGAATGTTAAGTGATGATATCTAAAAATAAAATTAAGAGGTGAGAGAGGAATTTATTGGGAGAAGAAGAAAGGGAGAGATAGATTAGGATACATTATCTCATATAAAAGAGGCAAGAGAAAACTGTTACAATGGAGGGGAACAGAAGAAGGTAAAATGCAATGGCACAACCTGATTTTCATTGAATTTGGCATAAGAAGGGAATAATGTACACATTCAATTGGGTATTTTACCCTACAGGAAAAGAGGGGTGTAGGGGATAAGAGGGGAGATGATAGAAGGGATGACATATTTGGGGAGAAGGTAGTTAGAAGTAAACATTTTTTGAAAAAGGATAGTATCAAAGGAGAAAATAGAATAATTGGAGGGAGGGATAGGATGGAGGGAAATATAGTTAATCTTTCACAATATAACTACTATGAAAATGATTTGGGTAAGTACACATGTGCAAACTATATTGAATTGCTTATCTTCCCAGTGGGTATGAGTGAAAAGGGTAGAAGGGAAAAATATCTAGAACTGAAAGATTAAAAAAAATGTTTAAAATTTTGTTTTATACATGCAACTAGGAAATAAGGTATTCATGTGCTGTGGTATAGAAACACATCTTGCCCTACTAGAAAGTTGGTGGGGGTCATGGGGGGAGGATATAACAGAGAACAGATTGGGGGAAGGGGTATTCAGTAGCCTTACTATATTTGGGTGGGGTATAGAGGAAAGATGGAGAGAAAAATTGTAACTCAAAATCCTGTGGAAAAGAATGTTGAAAACTAAAACTAAATTAATTAACTAATTTTTTAAAAAGAGAAAAAAACAGTCAACAGTTTGCTAAAGGAGACTCAAAAAATGCTGAAGAAAATAACACCTTAAAAATGGAATAACTCAAATGACAAAAGTGGTCCAAAAAGCCAATGAGGAGTACATCTTAAAAGGCATAATTGGTCAAATGGAAAAAGACATCCAAAAGCTCACTAAAGAAAATAATTCTTTTTTATTGTCTTTTTTTGAGGGGTGGAGGCAGGGCAATTGGGGTTAAGTGACCTGCCCAAGGTCACACAGCTAGTAAGTGTCAAGTGTCTGAGGATGGATTTGAACTCAGATCTTCCTGACTCCATGATCTTTGCTCTATTCACTGCATCACCTAGGTGTCCTGAAAATAATTCTTTAAAAATTAAAAGAGAACAAATGAAAGCTTATGACTTCATGGGAAATCAAGAAGTTATAAAATAAAACCAAAAGAATGAAAAAATAGAAAACTATGTGATATATCTTATTGGAGAAACCATTGGCCTGGAATATAGTTTGAGGAGAAATAATTTTAAAATTATTGGTTTATCAGAAAAACATGATAAAAAAAGAGTCTAGACATAATCTTTCAATAAATTATCAAGGAAAACTGCCCTGATATTCTATAAGTAGTGGGTAAAACTGAAATGGAGAGAATCCACTGATCATCTCCTGAAAGAAATCTCAAAATGAAAATTGCCAGGAATATAGTATCCAAATTCCAGAGTTCCCAGTTCATGGAGAAAATATTACAAGCAGCCAAAAAGAAGCAATTGAAGTAATGTGGAAACACAATCAGGATAACACCTGACTTAGTAACTTCTACAATAAGGGATGGAAGGGCTTGAGATATGATATTCCAGAGGTCAAAGGAGGTAGGATTAAAGTCAAAAATCACCTACCCAGGAAAATTAAATGTAATACTTCAGGGGAAAAATGGAATTTCAATAAAATAGAAGACTTCCAAGCATTCTCATTTAAAAGAGCAGAGTTGAATAGAAAATTTCACTTTCAAATATAAGCATGAAGAGAAACATGAAAAGGTAAACAGGAAAAGAAAAGCCATAAGGGACTCATTAACTTGAAATGTTTGCATTGCTATATGAAAAGATTATATTTGTAATCCATGAGACCTTTCTCAGTATTACGGTAGAGGAGAGAGAGAGAGAGAGAGAGAGAGAGAGAGAGAGAGAGA
>NW_027185712.1:4888784-4914520 GCF_028583685.1 Petaurus breviceps papuanus
AAATCTTGTGGAAGTGAATGTTGAAAACTGAAAACAAATTATATAATGAGAGAGAGAGAGAGAGAGAGAGAGAGAGATTGATTTAGATAGACACATACATATAAATGTGTGCGCATTTGTGTATCTGCATGTATTTAAGTATATGTATATGTATGTATAGATAGGCTGTTTTACATAGACATTTACAAACATACACACATGTGTATGTGTGTATTTGTGTTTCTGTATGCATTAAAGTGTATGCATGTTTATATGTATGTATGGATAGATTTAGATAGACACATATGTGAACATATGTGTATGTGTTTCTGTATGCATGCATATTTATGTATGTTTATATGTATGTATAAATAGATAGTAGATAGATAGATAGATAAATAGATAGATAGATAGATTTAGATAGAATGATAGATAAAGACAGAGCCCATAGGGTGAGCTGAATATAAAGGGAGGATACCTAGAAAATAATATTAAATTTTGAGAGGAATATACTGGGAGAAAGAGGAAGGAAGAGGTACAATGTAGTAAATCATCTCACATAAAAGAGGCAAGAGTTTTTGCAATAGAGGGAAAGAGGGGAAAAGTGAGAGAGAATAAGTGAGCCTTACTCATAGAATTTGGCTTAAGGAGGGAAAAGCACACACTCAGTTGGGTATGGAAATCTATTTTACTCTGCAGGAAAGCAGGAGCAAAGGGGATATGAGAGGGGGGATAATAGAAAGGATGGAAAATTGGGGGAAGAGGCAATCAGAAGCAAACACTTTTGTGGAGGATCAGATCAAGGGAGAGAATGGAATAAATGGAAGGCAGGATAGGATAGAGGGAAATGTGGTTAGTCTTTCAGAACATGAATGTTATGGAAGCATTTTGCATGGCTACACACATATGACATATGTTTAATTGCTTGCTTTCTCAATGAGGGTGGTTGGGGAGGGTGGAAGGGAGAGAATGTGGAAATCAAAGATTTAAAAATGAACGTTAAAATTGTTTTTGCATGCAACTGGGAAATAAGCTGTTCAGACAATGGGTTATAGAAATCTATCTTGCCCTACAGAAAAATAGAGGGGAGGGAAAAGGGAGGGAGAGTGATACAAATTTGGGGAAAAGAGTGGTAGAGGTGTATGCTGAACTGAATTGGAGGAGAGAAGATAGGGAGAAAAGTTGGAATTCAAAATCTTGTGGAAGTGAATGTTGAAAACTGAAAACAAATTATATAATTAAAAAATAAAATAAAAATGAATGTTGAAAACTCTCTTTACATAATTTGAAAAATTGTTTTAAAGTGCCTCATGTATGCAACAGTCAGGAGATAAGTGTCACTGGACCTAAGAGTAAGTATCTGGGGGTAAAGTGAAAGAAGGTTGGAAAGGTTGGAAGGACCTTGGTTTACTAAGAGCTTAGAAGGCTAAACTGAGCATTTTGTATTTTCTCCTGGTGGAAGAGGAAACCATTGGACTTAATTGAGTTGGGGGAGGAATATGACAAGGAATTGATCAGCCCATGGAAGAAACAAGGGAAACCCTTGAATGTGTGCACATTTTCTTCTTTATTAAAATTAGACAACATGGTCCTTAATCTCAACCCCCAGTTCATTTTCAAGACATACTTATTGTTACTCTTCGATAGGAATGGAAAATGATCGTATATTTCTATATTAATAAAGAAGATCCTCTCATGAAGGCTGGTCTTCTTCAGGGCTCTAGAAAATACAGCTCTCCATATGAGCTGAGTATTTGAATCCTTCATAATGAGCATAAATCAAAGGAAGAAAAAACACTGTATAGGGTGTTTAGCTTATAAAATGGCACAAAATTACCTTTTTAGATATTCAATTAATTTAGAAAGCCTCCTACTCTAATATAATTAAAAACAAACTTGTTTCCTTTGAATAGCATTTAGAGACTTTCGTGTGTGTGTGTGTGTGTGTCTACATGACTAGTCTTTAGAAATCTATATGTATATGTATGTATATGTATATGCATTTGTATATGTGTATATGTGTGTATGTGTATATGCTTATATAAGTATATATGTGTGTGCAATGGAAAGATTCTTTGGAATTCCTAAGCTTGAAAGTCTTGGAAGAAGGAGATGAGAAATTTGAATGAAAGTTTTTCACTCTCCTTACTTATAAAGACAACACTAAAATGTGTTCTCACTTCCCTCAGCACTGTTAACTTCTGTTTTTTTCCTACCAAATACTTGCTTAGACTGCTTAATTTCAGGTTTTCATTCTAGCATTCACGTTAACTAAAAAAGTCACTTACATATAGAATATTTAGCATAAAAATTCTAATGTGGGATAAATGCATTCTGGCTGTCATTGGACTAATACTAAAAGAACCAGGGTGAACCTCTTCCTGTTTCACATTCTTCATGGTCATCTGGACTCTCTGTAACATCTTAATTTTTTGAGAAAGGATATTCTTTCTTAATTTTACATACATGAACATTGTCCCAAAGTTTATATTAAAAAGCATGCTTTAGAAACATGCCTGGACAGAAATAGAATGTGTTCAGAAAGATATAAGCCAACAACTTTTCTACATTATATAATTTGAGTAATTTTCATTTGGCCTAAAATTAAGGTGGGTATTGTGGCTATGTGTGTACACACACATACACACACAAACAAGTTTTGACTAGGAATCAATCAATATTCTTCTGTGATAAACATGCTGCCAAAATGTAAGAGACCATCTTTGGTTAAAAAAAAATAAAGTCACTCATGATAGTTTTTAAAATTTATAACATATTAATACAAATATTAATTTTTATTAATATTTACATTAATTTTAATTAAAAATTAATTCAAAATTATATGTAAGAAATAAAATATCTAATATTTTTATGAAAAACAAAACAAACAAACAAGAAATATTTCATTGGCAAAAGTTTCAGACCAGAGACAGAGGACTAGGGTAAGGGTGGAAGAGGGTTGGTCACAGAGAGAGTGCTATTCTTGCAGAAACTTCTTTTTATCTTCATCTTGGAATTCCTTTTCATTATCAAATGGTTCTCCCTTTCAAAGTTCTGAGATCCAACAAAACTGGTCTTCTTGTTGATCTCCACACATGACATTCTATCTCCCAGTTCTGTGTCTTTGTCCCTCAGGTCAGGAATGCCTTCCCTTTGTTTGCATTCACAGTTCTTTTCCTCCCATTTCTCTTTCCCTTTCCCCAATAAGGTGACAATTGAGTGTGTATGTATATATGTATGCATGTACATATATACACACACACACATACATATATACACAAATATATATAAATGTATACTTACACATACATATATTTAAATATCCATAATCACACACACACATATATATAAATATATATATGTGTGTGTGTGTGTATATATATGAATAAATATATATGTGTGTGTATATATGTGTGTGTGAATATATATATATGTGTGTGTGTGTGTGTGTGTATACACTTTCATATTAATCTAGGTAAGTCCATACTATACTTGTTTGTCCTCTGTTTCATTGTTGGTAGATAACATCTTTCTTCATATGTCCAAGGCTATAAAAATTTTTTTTTCTAAATTCACCAAGTCAGCATTTCTTACACCACAGCAATATTCCAACCTTATACTGCCAGTTATTTTAATAATCTAAAAATATCGATTAATATGACTGATAAAGTGTAGTTTCCCTATTTTACTCTTCTGATTCAATCTATTTTAGCTTTCACTTTGAGATCATGATTACTACACCTCCTTTTTTTCTCCTAATAAATTATCCTCTTAATCTTTATTTTATATTTGTGTATATCTCTTATTTTCTATACCTCTTGAATCCAGTATTACACTTCTACCCACTATGTTGCCTTCCTATTACTTAACCTACCCCCTCTAAAGATCTCTTCATTATCTTCCCATCCTCATTAATCTAAACACCAATGTATACATCTCTTCTCCTATTCCCTCATCCTCTTATTTCTTCATAAACTAGAAGAATTTTTATTTTGTGGTGGGGACAGAAAAATCCTGAAAGTCTTCCCATTCATTGAATGCCCTTTTTTCCTTCAGTATTATGCTTAAATTTGCTAGGTGTGTTATTTTTAGCTGCAACCTCAGTGCTTTTGCTCTTTGATATAGTGTTACAAGATCTTTTGATGTCACCTTTGCTAGGTCTTTTGTGATTCTAATTGTGATTCTGCCATACTGATTTTTTTTTTGGCTTGTAATATTTTCTCCTTAAGCTGGGGGTTTTAGAATTTGACTATGACATTCTTCTAGGTTTTCCTCATAGGATCACTTTCAGGTTGTGATTGTTGGATTTTTTTTCTATTTCTACTTTTTCCTCATTTTCTAACATTTCAAGACAATTTTCTTTAATTAATTCTTGTATTATTATATCAAAATTCTTTTTTTCATCATAGCCTTCAGGTAGTCCAATTATTCTTATGTTTCCTCTTCTTGATCTTTTATCCAGATAAGTTGCTTTTCTTATGATATGTTTCACATGCTCTTCTATTTTTTTTATTTCTTCTATTTTATTTTATTATTTCTTGTTTTCTTAAAACTTTGCTGTCTTCCCTTTGCCCAATTTTAATTTTTAAGGAGCCATTTTCTTTCTTAAGAGTCTGGATCTCCTTTTTCACTTGATTTACTTTCTTTTCAAACCTTCTTTTTTATCTTTGAATACTTCTTATTTAAAAAAATATCTCGATGTCTCACATTTGATTTTTAAAGTCTTTTTAAAATTCTTCTATGCATTCTTTTTGGGCAGGTGACTATTTGACATTATTCTTTGGGGTAGGAGAGGATTTTTTTTTTATTTCAGTACCTTCTTATGAAGAGGAACCCCAGTCTTCTCTGTTCCCATAGTAACTCTATATAGTTGGGTTCTTTCTCATTTTCCTGCTCATTTAAAAAAATGTAACAGCTTATTATTGTAATCACCTCTATTCCTGTGGCATGGGGGACAGTGCCTCTGATCATAGATCTTCCTTCACCTCTGCCCTCTGGGCTGGAATGGAAACGCAAAACTCCTCCCTCCTGTACATGCCTATAGTCAGCAGTATCCCTGCACCATTGCTTCTGCAGGCACTAGAGGCATGTGCTGATTCCTTCTCACTCAGGGGAATATCTCAGCAGCACAGCTGGGCCTGGCATCCTATATCAGCATATGTTTCTTCAATCTCTCCTTTTTCAGACCCCCAACTACACAGACTGTCTGAGAGATGAAAATTCACATGGCTGAAGCAGAGTTTACCGCCCAACCCAGCTAGCCCCAGGGTAGGTTTGCTGTTTCAGTGGAACTACTCTAGAGTTGTTTATCCATCACAGGGACCAAACCCTGGTCCTGGGATTTTTCTTTTGATCTTCTCCTTGTTGTCTCCAACAAGTTGTGACCCACTTCTTGTTTATTTTTACAACTCTACATTTTATCTGAGGTGATATTTTGTCTTATTTGGGGAGAAATCTGGAGAGCTTGGAATTTTCTGACCTACTCTTCCACCTTTCCAGAAACCTTTCTATTTTGTTTATTCTTAATTCTTATATTTATATGTAAAGCCAAGCACAAGCAGCTTTCCAAAGGATGGCTGCTGTCAACCGCTTTCAAGATTCTCATTACATAGTAGAATGAACACTCTATTCAATAACAAATCAGAGCAAAACACACAGAAAATCAAGGTACAGCATTTACAATTTTACAACTTATCACAGAAAATCAAAATTCATCATTCTCAATGACATAATAACTCAGCAACTTATCACTAAAATGGCCACATAGTTTTCACCAAAGTGGTCACATAGTTTTGAACAAAGTACAATCATTTAGTCAAACAATCACTTAATAACTCAATCATTTAATCATAAAGTACAAAAGGTCAAAGTCCTCCACCCATGGGGCACAACAAGTTACAAATCAGTTGATATTCAGTCATCAGTCACTATTCAATCATTAGTGAATACTCAATAATCAGTCATTACTCAGTACCCTCTTAAGGCAGTGGGAAATACACAAGCCATCCACTCCTAGGTCACTAGTAAATTACAATTTCAGTCACTACTCAGTACCCATGGAGAGGTCTTTTAGTCTTGACTTGGGAAGACTTTCAGCTTCCATGGCTCTTCTTCTATGGTCCCAGCTCCTGCCAAAATCTAACCAACTTCCACCTGGGTTCAAAGTCAGCTCCCAGTTGCTTGTCCAGTTCTCTGTGTAGTTCCTTGCTCTACATTGAAGTTCCCAGTGTCCACTACATCTTAAGTCTTTCTGTTCCACAGAAGAGAAAACTTAACAGAACCACAGACAGATAAAGTTCCCACACCACAGTCATGCTTCCTCTAGCAGCTCCAGCTGACCCTTGGGAATCCTTAGCAGCTCTATCTGGCTCTTGGAAATCTTCAGCAGCTCCTTTCTCAAAGTCAAAATCCCTTTCTCCCATTCTCAAAATCCAAATCACTTTCTCCATGGAAGTTCCAGTCTAGCAGCAGCAGCAGCCCAGCTTTCAGATGCTCATCCCAAGAAGTTCTGACTTTCACAGCAGGGATTTTTCCTTATATACAGTATTGCTCCTCCCTGTTCATCCCCTTCCTGTTACATCAGCAACAGGGGTTCATACCCTCTGTTTCTTCAACAGAGGCTTAATTTAAAACTAGGTGCTAAGTATCTGTCAGCTTAGCAATGCAAAGGGATCTTCAAATTCTATTACCACTACAATATATAAATCATCTTCCCTGATAGAATACAAATTTCTAGAGGCAGTTATTCTTTCATTTTGTCTTTATGTCCCCATTGCCTGGAACATAATAGATAATTAATAAATACTTTTAAATGATTGGCTGATTGATGTTATTCAGCCTAGCAACAGATGTGACTACAATAGGCATTGGGACCATAAAGGGAGAATCCCTTCCTGGTTTCCTACATTACTCAGATTGGGTTATAAGATTATCAATACTGTCCTGACTCCTATTTCCTGGTCCCAGAGGCAGCTTTAGCTGAACTTCAGAGATGTAGCTTGATTTTAACAGCATATTTTGTTTTTCTGTTTTTCTTCCTGGACTTTCCTGGAGTACTTGGTTGGATTTAATTAAAGAATCACTGATGTAATCCAATCAACTCAATTTACCTATGAGGAAAATGAGGCCCAGTGCAAAGAAGGAAATTACTTGAGGACCACATACAAAAAACAGGTCTCTTATACCAAGCATTTGAACTTTTATTTTATCTCCTGCTACTGAAAAAAGTTTTCCAAACCTGCTATGATTAGAACCTCTATCTCTTTGACATAGTTATTCTGACAAATTGAATCAAAAAGGACCCAGAAAAATTTTAATTGATATTCTCTAGCTTTCTCTTTATGCAATTGTCTCCTTCTGGACCTTGATAACTGTTATTGTTTGAAGAAATCAGAGTTATATGTCTTCTGATTTTACTGTCTATTCTGCAGTAACTGAGCAAATCAATATTGGGGCAGCTAGGTTGCTCAGTGGATAGAATATCAGGCCTGGAGTTAGAAAGACTCATGTTCCAGAGTTCAAATTTGGTCTTGTACATGTACTACCTGTGTGACCCTGGCCAAGTCACTTAACCCTATTTGCCTCAGTTTCCTCTGTAAGGTGCTAGAGAAAGAAAAGGCAAACCACTCTAGTATCTCTGCCAAGGAAACGCCAAATAGAGTCATGAAAATCAGACATGACTGAAAAATTACTGAACAGCAATAAAAATTTGTGCTTATAACCCTGGCATCATTTACAAAGATCTAAGCTGTTGCATATTTATATTTAGATTGAGTATCTGAGATATTGCTTAATATCATAGATTACTAGAACATCCTTCATAGCATACAGATGAACTAAACTGGGAGACAGACCAATCTGAGTTCAAATATTACCTCAGACACTAGCTATAATTTCAAATCACTTAGATCCCCTGGTCTCAGTTAATTCATCTTTCAAATGGGCTTAATAATGAATGATATCCAATTTCATAAAATTGATTGAAGATAAAATGAGATAATAACAAATCATTATTGCATATTGTCTAACATTCTTGAAAAATACATGAAGTAATACCCATTTTCTTTTAGAGATTGCACCCATGAAGCCTGAAATGGTAACTTTCAGATCATCAACTGTCTTGCTGTTTAAATTAAAGGCAATTTTTTCCAGTTGTAAAAAGTTTTATTTCTAGTTAAAGTTAGTTTTCATTTTCAACTAGGAGAAAAAAATCCCTTAACATATTTCCTATGTTTCTTGGACCAGAAATAAACACTGATGACAAAGCTTTGAAATGCAGATATTGAAAAATATTGAATTCATTTCTTTTCTGTGATCCACCATGTATAAGATTCCATGTTACTTTCTGTGTTTCTAAAATTCAAGCAGCAAAGCTTTACATAGTTGGACATTCTCATGTCCCCTCAAAAAAAAACTATATCTAATGGAGAAAAATAAACTATTCATAAACAAAATTAATTTTCTGAATTATCTGATATCAAAATTCTTACTTCTGAATCAAAAGCATTCTACCTTCCCTAGCTATTTTCTTTTCTTTGGTTTCTCTTGACATAGTGTTGATACAACATTAACCACTCCTACTAAAATTTTAACTATGTACACTTGGGAACTGAGACTTGATGCCATGAGCCTCAGTTCACTCATCTGTAAAATGAGTAGGTTGGACTACATAATCTCTGAGGTCCCTTACAGGTTAACATAATTCTAAGTATTCAGGACCTACAAGATGCTGAGATCTACCCCCATAAAAGGCAAACACAATGAGAAGAAAGCAGCTTAGAAAAGCAAAGACCATAGATTCTTACTGTGGGACAGAGAATATCAAAACATATATTCAGAGGATGACAACATTGTCACTATACCCACATTTTTAAACCTCAAAGGGGAATATGAACTGGTCTCAAGTTCAAACTGCTGTCTTGGAAGAGATGAAGAAGGATTTTCAAGGTCGAATTAGAGAGACAGAAGAAACATTGAACAATTTCTTAAAAAATACATTTGACATGGGCTGCTAGGTGGCGCAGTGATTAAGAATGCTGACCCCGGAGTAAGAAGGACCCGGGATTGGTTCCAGCCTCAGATATTTAACACCCACACAAAAAAACTGGCAGTGTAACCTTGGGCAAATTACTTAACCCCAATTGCTTTAAATAAAAAAATACATTTGACAAAATAGAAAAAAAAAATAACTAAAGAAAGCAACTCCCTACACCCAATTGCACTCCAATAAAAAAAGAAAGAAAACAAATCCTTAAAAAGTAGAAATAGACAAATTGTAAAGAAGGTACAAAAGCTCACTGAGGAAAACAATTCATTAAAAATTAGAATTGGACAAGTAGAAGCTCATGATTCTATGAGGCAACAAGGATCAGTCAAACAAAATAAAAGGAATGAAAAAATAGATGAAAATGTAAAATATCTCACTGGAAAAACAACTGACATGGAAAATAGATCTAGGATACATAATTTAAGAATCATTGGTCTACTTGAAAACCATGATTAAGAAAAGAGCCTGCAAAGTGTATTCTAAGAAATCATCAAGGAAAACTGCCCTGAGATCCTAGAAACAGAGGGTAAAATAGTCATTGGAAAGCTCCACCAATGACCTCCTGAAAGAGATCTCAAATCAAAACACTAAGGAATATTGTAGCAAAATTCCAGAATTATCAGGTCAAGGAGAAAATACTGCAAGCAGTCACAAAGAAACAATTCAAGTATTGTGGAACTACAGTGAAGATAATAAAGGATCTTTTAGATTCTACCTTAAAAGATTGGAGGACTTGGAATATGATATCCCATAAGTCAAAGAATCTTGGATTACAGCCAAGGACCAACTACCCAGAAAAATTGAACATAATCTTTCAAGCAAGGACATGGATATTCAATGAAATAAGATACTTCCAGACCTTCCTGATGAAAAAAAAAAACAGAACTCAATGAAAAATTTGATCTTCAAATACAAGACTCAAGACAGGCATAGAATGGTAAACAAGAAAAAAAAAAACAACATGTTATTCAACAAGTGCGAACTGTTTACATTCCTACATAGAAAGATGATACTTGTAAATCTTGATAATTGTATCATATATATGACATTCAAAAAGGTTTTACATAGACAGATGGTGTGGGTATAAATTAACAGATGTGATGATAAAACAAATTAAAAAGTGAAAAGGTATTGTACAGGGAGAAGAGGAAAAGAAGAGGCAGGAAAGAGTAACTTCCATCATCTGAAGAGCCAGAAAGACCTCTTACAATAGAGGGAAAGGAGGGAGGGAGATGAGCATTGTTTGAACTTTAGTCTCATTGGATTTGGTTCAAGGAGGGAATAACAAACTCATGTATAGAAATCGAACAAGGTGTGTTATATGAATGTAATGGATTATTAGTGTGCTATAAGAAATGATGAACAGACCTCAGAAAAACCTGGAAAGACTTAGATGAACTGATGCTGAGTGAAGTGAGCAGAACCAGGAGAATAATGTACACAGTAATATCCATAGGGTGCTATGACTGACTTTAATAGGCTTAGTTCTCTGCAATGCAAGGACTTAAAACAATTCCAAAAGCCTCATGAAGAAAAATGCTATCCACATCCAGAGAAAGAAATGTTAAGGCTGAATGAAGATTGAAGCATACTATTTGCTCTCTTTTGTTGTTTTGTTTTTCTTTCTTTTTTCCAGTCAGAATTTTATTTGGAAACATCACTGTGAGCCCTGGCCCCGTGCAACAGAGCACCACTGGAAACATATGTTCAACATGTTCCCAAATCATACAATTCTTACTAATACCAGGACACTACAGCAATCTTGAATTTCAAATTATCACATCCAAGGAATTCTCAGCACTTGACATTTAACCCCACAGTGCAATAATCTACCTATATTCAAAATTAATATATAGCATGGGAAATTGAAAATTCTCTCTCCATAAACGTTATGAACATGTCAAATATTTATAAATAAACATCCGGTGAAAAGAAAAATGGCAATATAATTCATCTTTATACACAGAGTACTAACAGCAAATGGACAGGGAGATTACATGGCTGCCTGGCCGATCCCAGGAGGCCTCAGCCCCAGCCAGGCTCAGTTCAGGCACCATCCTGTGCAGTGCGGTGCGACACAGACAGAAGAGTCACTAAGACATTGTGCATTTACAAGACCAACTACCAACTGGAAAACTGTACCAGGTGTCAGGCCATTCATTCTGGAGAGAATTGGGATGGATGGGGTGGTTCAAGACGGGTCTTTACATCATAGTCTGTGGCTGAAGGGGTGAGTGCAGGGAGTGGAAGGTGGGGCACTGGGAAGAAAGGGAAAAGAGGGTCTACTTTGTAGAGAGACTGAGGGACACAATCAGGCCGTACAGCCCAATCAACTCAGAGAAGATCAGAATCAGGATCATCCCCACGAACAGTAGGGGCTGCTGCGCTGTCCCCGGAACACCAGCATCATCTACAATGCCAATGGCAAAGCCAGCTGCCAGCCCACTCAGGCCCATGCTGAGGCCTGCTCTCAGCTGAAGGAAGCTCTTGAACAGGGTGATTTTAGAGAATTTGAATTTTTAGATTTTAGAGAATTGGTGATTTAGATTTAGAGAATCGGTTTTAGAGAATTGGCAATGAGAACAGCCACCACCAGACCATAGATAGCGATGATACCAGCCATGACGATGGGAATGATTGACTTCATGATCATCTCGGGTAGCATGACTGACATGGCTGCAATACCAGAGCCACTTTTTGCCATGCCATAAGCTGCACCAAGAGCGCTGAAGATCATGGCGGCCAAGGTGCCCATGACTGCGAAGAAGGAAGCGTATTCAGGACTCTCAGACATGTCTGCGCAGGGTCGGTAGGCCAGAAGGAAATGGGGCGAGAGGAGAGAGGCAAGGGCACAGAGCGGTATAGTGGGTAAAGGACTGGAGGGCGGGTTGGTGGGTAGGATGACGTGAACTCCAGAGACCTGTTTTTCTTTCTTATGGCTCTTACTATTCATTCTAATTCTTCATGTACAACATGACTAATGTGAAAATATGTTTAATAAGAATGTATATGAAGAGCCTATAAATTGCACACTGTCTTAGTGAGAGGACAGTATAGGAAGGCAGAAACATTTTTAAACTTATATTAGTGAATGATGAAAACTAAAAATAAATAAATTAATATTATCTATGTGTGTATGTGTTTGAGAGAAGGAATAATGTCTTGGATTTATATAGTACTTTACGGTTTATAAAGCATGTATAAATATCATCTCCTTTTATCATCACACTTACTCTTAAAGTTAGGTGTTATAATAACCGTCATTTTATAGATGAGGAAACTGAGGTTAAGGGCCTTTCCAAGGGTTATGCAGGTAAGTGTCTAGCTGGATTTGAAATAAGGCATTCCTGACTCAAGGCCCATTGCTTTATAAGCTACATTTTTGGAGATAGTTCCAAATTAGAACCTTGATGATTTTTGGAAAATAAAGAAGACTATTTAGGTGTTGATATTATACAGACCTGTTTGAAAAAGAAAAGGCCTGTCTCAATGATTTATCAGATATTTTAGCTAGGCTTTCAAGCTATTTTAGCATAAACTCCTAGGGTCCTGCTAGGTATTGACTGCCATACATTTCTTTCACTCTGACTGAATAACCTTATATAGGAAAATTTGGCACACTGGTTATATAAGAATTATCGAAGTTAATGAGCTCATGTACCAACAGAAGTTTCCCAGTTTTCTGAAAAGCATTAAGAGTAAGCATGGAGGTAGCCTTACAATTTTATATTTTTTGTCTTAAACCAAGTACTTCTGTATGGGAAACTTTAATCATAGGCCAGATATTGTGACATTGTGTCTCCTTGCTTCATTAACACATTCTGAAGCATAGACATTTTGTGAAAGGTAAAAAAAAAAAGCTGAATTTATTATTTGATGGATACATGATTTCATCAATATGGATCTGACTTTCATTCCAACAATTCAGTCTCAACACAATCATGACTAAGTGTCCTGTTCAAGTCTTGCCTTTTTTTTTTTTTTTTAGTAAATTTGTTCTAGAGAGTCCAACAAATGTTCTGGAGGAGTTCCTTTGGTTCTCTTGTAATTTCCTGAATATCAAGGGACCATGTAATTTGTATATCAATTATTCCTTGCTCTTGCTATGTAATTGGCCATTTTATTCTGCTCATTATTTTATTTTATTTTTGTGGATGTTATAACACCATGTAAATAGTGATTCACTAGTTACCAGAAAAATAAGTTATCTTTGTTAGAGGGCAAAACATTGACAATGTTTCCAAAGAAGCTTCAACTAAAATGAACTATATTCCCATCTTGGATTATAAGACTAAATTCAAGAAAACCACTTTATATTTTATTAGACTACATCCATAATTTCATCAGGAATACACTTTTCTCTGGCTAACAAAAAGTCTGAGGAAGCACACAACTGAGTTAGAAATTTAGAGATTTATTTTCTGAATCTGTATCTGCCACTCACTACCTTAAACAATAAAAAATGTCTGGGTCTCTTATATATACATACATATGCATACACATACATATATATATAAATATGAGTGTATATATGTATATATCTACGAATACGCATATGCGTATGTGTACCCACATATGCATATGCATATGTGTAAACTTATATTTGCATATACACATGATATATATGCACTGTACATGTGTATGCATGTGTGTATGTGTATATGTGCACATGGCACATTCACAAACACATAATATTATGTATGTGCGGGTACACAGATGTGTGTATGCATATGTATATATGTGTATAGTGTGCAGATACACACATATATTCACAATACATGTATTGCATACATGCATATATGTGCAATGTGTGTGTGTATATAATGTTTGTACGAATATATACAGGTGCACATGTTCCTATATATACATGCACATATGGATATATACACTTGTATGTACATATATACACACCTATATGTGCACATGCACATGTTTGTGTCAGTGTGATAATGGGTTTTCTGCTCTAAATGGCAATGATTCTTATGTTCTTCCACCATATTTGCTTTCCACTAATAGTAAGTTTCAATGTGTGAAATCAAGGATTCAGAGTTCCTTATGCTTTTATGTCACTTAAATTTATCCTTCCTTGCATAATGCATATAAAAAAGACACAGTAAATAAAATAACTGGGAAAATTTAAGATTAAATAGTATTCCTGGCAAAAAGGAATGAAGTCATGATGACGTGAACCACCTTCAAAGTTTAACCATCCACTATAAGACAGCCTTGGGATCCAATTCTATGATATTTCTAATATAGCAATATAATATCTGTTTTTTATAGCTTGATTGATCTGTATTTCAAAGGAAATTTCCTCTCCTGAAATCTGAACTGAGTGTTTGAGGTTTTTCATGGGTACAGGAGATAGAATATTAATATTCTATCAACCCTGAATTTTCCTCAGGTTGAATGTAGAAAAATCTCATTTTTTTGAGGAGCCAATCATCCTTTTAAAAATAGGCAGATGGTTTTTCAAAATATATTTAAGTTTATTTAAATTCTGCTCACCACAAGCAGGTTTACTATGAAAGTACTGTCAGGTCTTTTCAGTACTGCCCATTGTGGTACTCCTTTTCATAGATGACAAAGATTGAAAGCTATACAACTTTAATGTTAACCTGAGGCAAACTATCACATTTAAAGGAAGCAGAACTTAGGTTTAAATATCTTGCCCAATGTAACAGAAGAAGTTGAGAATTCAGATATGAATTCAGTTCTGCAATGCCAAAATCCTTCCATTCTGCCATACTGGTTCCTTCCTTCACACCAACACTGCTCTCCCATATTCCAGACATCTTTCTAATGAGAACAAATATTTTTAAAATGTGTTCAAGAATACAACACACTATATGTGTGTATACATATACATGTGTGTATACACATACATGTATATAATTTGCTTCTCACAACAATGTTAGGAAGATTTCCAACAGATATTATTATCTTCTTTTTGAAAAATGGTAACTGAGGCTTAGAGAAGCAAAATGACTTTTCCTTAGAGTCAGGAGATAGACTAAAATTTTAACTTACTTTAATCTAACCCACCTTTCAGCTACACAAGGCTGTTTGTGATTGAAGTGAGAGGTGGCATATTTGACAGGAAGCTGGAATGACTTTTAGTAAAGACCAGATTAATGTTCTGTATGCATCTTCATATATGATCTTTGTCAGAGCATTAGTCCAACTAAGTTAATAAAAAAAAAAACCTCATCACCAAATTGGTCTCAAGTTTATGAACTTTTTGAGCACAAAAATAATGGAGATTTGGAATACAATATCAGTTGGGAAGATACATAAACTAATGAAAAAAAATAAAATATTGACATTTCTATAACTAGAGGAATGGCTTTTCATTGATTAAATTTAATGAATAATCCACAGGCTGGTAGAAAAATATATTTCCAGATATTAAGGTTTTCCTTTTGCTACAGAAATTGTCCTACAGAGGCAGAACTCTATGGGAGTTAGCTTATTCCCACTTGCAAGAACTTTTTTTTTTTATTATATTTTTATTTGAAATATTTATATCTCAGAAATTGGCATGCCCTACAAATCAGGATTTGATATATTATTTTGTTAATTATCTAGACTTGAGAAAGTGATGGGGAAAATATTACAATTCTAATTAAATTTCTAAATGTGTCAAGTGTGCTCCACCCCCCAGGAGCTGATTAAAATTTACCAGAAACACCTCCACATATGTACTAACTTATTCTACCTATGATTAAAACCTACCTCTGATTTTATTATAATATATATTCATCTTTCTTGGCCCTGAACACTGACCCCTCAATAATAAGTTATACAGTATCTGCCCTAATACTTCTCTGAACAACAGAAAAAATGGAGACCATAGGAAAACAGCAGAAAACCAAATGGATATTAATCAACAGTTTTTCACATTTATGCATTTGTGTTAAAGCATTAATGTCCCTGATTCAAATTTTTCTTTTAAAAATTTAAAAAGCATTATTTCTCCTGCCTCCAATCCCATCCATTGATTTGTTTCTCTGTGTTTTGTTTTAAATCTTGTATAAATATGCATTGCCATGCAAAGAAAATTCCCACATTTACCATGTTTAAAAAAAAAAAAACAGTTTGTTCTTTGCTAGATCTTGGCTTTACTGCTTCTTTGGATGGACAAGAGTTAAGTGCTATGTTTCATCATCAGCCCTCTGGACTTATGTCTGATTACTTCATTGATTATAGTTCATAAGTCTCTCAAAGTTGTTTGTCTTTAGTTATTGTACAAATTATTTTTTCTGATTCTGTTCATTTCATTCCACATCAACTGACATAATTTTAATTTCTCTGTAATGGTACCTTTCTTCAGTTATAAGAACACAAGAGATTATCTATATGAGCGTAATGAAATTCAAAGCTTTCTTAATAGATACTTTCAAATACAGTATCATGCATAGAATAATGATACAGAGATCATTGAGGTAGAAGACAATGAGATATTATTTTTCTTTAAAATTAAACATTAACGGGAAAATTTATTTTTAGAAGCAATAATGACATATATTATAAATGATATATACAAAGGTGTATTCACAAGTTTTTAGGTGCTCCAATGATTACTTTTCTTTTTATCATCTATAAGCCAAGTTATTCTATCTTCCACATAATTTTTCTAATATTGGAAATTCAAGGGAAATTTTAGTTTTGATCTTAGGTAGACACTTTTGGGACAAAAATTTGCAAGATCCCATTTTTTCAAGGAAGGTTATAGAATAATGCTTTTGATAGTATCCCAGAGGCAAGGAAATATATCCCATTACCTTAAGATATAACGTCTATGGATCTATGCATATGTGACAGCAGAACAATTCAATGCAATTCAATTAGTAAGATGATATGGTAGGGGAAAATTCTTTTGGATATAGATAAACTCTGAATTTGAATCATTACTAGGCAGTTATTACCTCTGGGAAGTTAGAGTAATTCACTCTCTGGGCTTCATAATAATATATGTTTAAGATTGGATGGGGATTTAAGACTATCAAATCTAGGATTACTTAACCTAGGTTCTTATATAGAAATAGAGAAAAATAGATGTCAATATTTCTATGTATCCAACTCTCTCAACCACTTATCAATGATCATAAACACAAAATGATGTGCATGTACACACACAGAGCTGATTATACTGCCTTTCTGGCAAAAATCATATGGCTTCTTAATGGGGAACCAAACTACACTTACTCGCCAACATACAGATATTTCCCCTGATATGTAATATAATGCTTTCTAAGATCTCCTCTATTTCCATATTCTAAGATTCTGTGTTTTAATGTCATGTATATTTATGGAATGCTTATTATTGCTGAGTGTTATAAAAAAAGTGAAAAATGTACATATCACACATATTTATGTGATTCTGGTTGATTACTTTCAGTTAGCAAATTATGAAAGTTGCACATAAGTTAAATAAACATTAACATTTTATACAAGAATATAGGAAAGATTTTATTAATCCCATGTGGATGATCTGGACTGTCCTAAGGTCTTCCTTCTATTTACTTTCAATGGTTCAACCCAGCAAAAATTCAAGTAAGGTATCTCAAACATTTTCTGTCTGCAAAGGATTTCAGTAAAACCAGAGTTTGAAAACTCCTCATGGCACTTATTTTCATTTGCGATTGTGAAATGAAAATATCATCTTGATAAGTATGGGACCCAATATTCTTTTTTATGAGATACCAATGAATTGGTATAATTTTAAAATTTAATGTCATGCTACAGGCTAATATATGAAACAAACAAAAATCACATAGTGATTTTTATATCATTTCTTTAAATAATGTACTAGTCCACAGAGATCAGGGGAATGTTTTGTGTCTTATATGTAGTTTTGGTGTAGTAGAAATTGTTCCACTAATGGAACTAGAAGACCTGCAGCAAAATCATGCCTACCCGATTATTGAATTCATGACCTGAACTAATCACATAAAACCTTTGAGACTCATTTACCTTTTTTTGAAATGTGTAAATGGAGATAATGAGGCACGGATTCCTATCTCACTTACCATCTAGTGAACGTATTTGGCTATGAGTCAGGGAATATTGCATTCTTCCATGAATTGAAATTGAGAAATTGAGAAATCTCAATGGTAAATGGAGAGGCAGATAGTGGCCATAAGCATGATGCTTCACATGACAAATGAGTAAGTCAGAAGTATTGTGTGAGATGTCATTGGAACAAAAATCGATCTAAAATAAAGGTGACATAGTCACATTGAGAAAAGGAAGTACACCCCCTGAATAGCCAACACATTTCATTTGTATACCTCCAAATTTCATAGAATGTAAATAAGTTCCATAAAGAATCATGTTATATGAACTCACTCTGGCAAATTCCCAGGACCTTGGATAAGAGTTTCTCTGCATAGGAAGATATAAAAGAAGCAATATCTGTATTATTGCACGAAATACCAGTATATAATTGGTAAAGCATCATTTCACTGGAAAATTAGAGATTATCTACTTCACAAAGTATGGAATCAAATAAGTCATGTTTCCTAAATATGCACACACACACACATACACATACACACACACGCACATGCCCCTGTTGTAAGACAGACATGGAGCAATTCTAGTGCACAAGATGCCACAAATCCATGTGTTTCCAATTTTACAAATGATGGGGGCCTCATAGAACAAAAACATGTGGAAAATTAACTAATTTTCTCTTCTTGTGAAGATGTTATATCTGGTTTCATTGTAATACTCATGTTTCTGTTCACATTGTTTTCATTCATAGACTTGATGAGAAAAAAGAACAAATGCCATCGTGTAAACCAGATGGATATACACTTACTCTGCATGCCAAAAAACAAACAAAAAAAAAAAACAAAACAAAACAGAGTTGCCCTTTGTCATATATTGATTTCTCACCAGATGTCCTCATTTTATTTCCATAAGTCATAGCTTTCCCACTTGGTGATAGCTAAGTGAAGACGACTGACAATGTCATGAATGAATTGTACTTTCATTGCAAGAGAATTGAAGGACAGACATAGGAAAGAATTATAACTGCTGGTATATTGTGAATATATTTACAATACATATAGAGAAAAGAAGGAGACAGAGGATTTTAGTTAAGGAGGGAATAGAGGATACATAATTTCTGAAGCAGAAAATGACATTTTTGGCCTAGAGACTTCAAATTTGTCACAAACTATGGCATAATTATTAAGAAATTCCATTTTAGTGAGGTATTTGAAGAACTCTTTTCTAGAATACTTGTGTGTAAGATGGAAATAAGTGCGCTAGATTTTAATTCAATAGGTTTAATTTGAAAATAGTTGAATGACTGTAGGAACTGATCTTGGCTAACATAATAAGAGTCAGCCCATTATACTGTCTCTGACCCTCTTCTTTTCAACATGAATTTTTGATTTGTTCAATTTTTTTAATATCAATGACAATGAAGTCATAGTTGATAAGTTTGGGTTTTCTATGTTTATTTGTATTTTCATTTGCAGTTGATACACCCTAGGAGATATAGCTAAAATTTTATATGAATGGGTGATTTATGGATGGATGGATGGATGAAATGAATTTACTTTGTTTATTACAAATGAAGCACTCTGCTAAGCATAAGGGATATAATCCCAAAGCTCTACAATCTCTTACCTATAGGAACATGCATTTCAATGGAAAAAGAAACATATTTAAGTATATGGAGGTAAGTTTGTTTTGTTTGGCTAGTTTGGTTTGCTAGTTTGGTTTTGTTTTCCCTAAGAAGTCAGAGGGATCATGAGTGGAAATGTAGGTGAGTATAATGAAATTAATTTTACATAATCAGTGGTATTATTGATTTAACTACTTGCCAGAGTAAGAAGTTGACTGGTAATGAATCTGGTTGCAGAGTGCAAAAAAAATGGATAGAGCTAATTATGGATAATAGGGTTAAAATAGAAATATACATGCATAACTAGATACACAACACATGCACAAGCACTAGGCTATTGAGCACAAGTTTTAAAAAATGAAATTTTATAGATATAAACTGCAAGTCATATTTAAGTTAAACAGATAAAATATGCAAGTACAAATTGAGTGAGGCATAGTTAAAGAATAGTTTTTGTGGGGAAAATATATATGTACATATGTGTACATATATTTATATATATGTATATAAACATACGTATATACATGCATATGTATATACACGTATACATAGGCATACATAAATATATGTATGTCTGTGTGTGTATATATATACATATATGGGTGCTTCAGCTGAATAAGTTCATATGAGTCTAGTGTCTGATATTCAAGGCCAAAATATTTAATTTAAATTTAGATTGCAATAATAAGAGATATAAAATTCAGAACATGGAAAGGCTATGCCTTGTTCTATTCTAACTTGGTCATAGCAAAGCTGGAGGGCTATGTATAACTCTGGACATGATGTTTTCAAAAGTGAATAAAAAAAGGATAGTATATCACAAAGAGACTGACAAGATGGTGAAAATACTAGAAAGCATTGTATATGAGTATCAGTTAATATAACTGTATATATTTAGTCAGGGATTTCAGGAGGGGCAAGATAACTTACTTTCAAATATGTAAATCAAAAACAATTATGTGAAGAAATAGATTAGGGAGAGGCTCTGTGGCACACTGAACAGAGCACTGGCCCTGGAGTCAGGAGTATCTGAGTTCAAATCTGACATCAGAAACTTATCACTTACTAGCCATGTGACCTTGGGCAAGCCATTTAATCCCAATTACCCTGCCATTCCCCCTCCAATAAAAAAGGCAAAAAATATAAACATCTTGGAAGTAAAAGTTTCCCCATTATGAAAAGGAATGCTTTAAATAGGCATGAGATCTTATAAATGACTTGTGATGTACCTTCACATTCTCTGATTCATCTATTGGAAAGGTTATATAAGAACAACTTTTTTTTTTAAGCAATTGGGGTTAAGTAACTTGCTCAAGGTTACAAGGCCACGAGTTGCAGAACGCACAAAATGACACAGAGAAGCTAACCTCCCGCTAAGGACAGCCTGGCAGGCCTTGGGAATCAGCCAGCGCAGTGCTCTGGGAGTCGAACCCAGCCCCATGCAGAGGCTTTAGCCCCAAAGCAGGCCTGACCAGCCGCCTGCGAGAGGGACTCCAGATCAGCAGTAGCTGTGGCCGTTTCCAGATTTATCAATACACAGATGAGAAGGACAAGGTGAGAGGCCAGTGCAGTCTGGACTTTGGGACCAGTAAGTGGGAGTGCATGGCTTTTACCCCCAGGGCAAGAAACCTCTGAGACTCCAGCAAAGCCTGCCAGCTCAACGTGGCAGCTTCAGCTCCTGGCCTGCAGAGCATAGGGGGACCAAGCACCAGTCTCAGGGGTAATCTTTCTTGCTTTAACCTGCTTGGATCTGGATTGCTGTCTAGGGTGGAGGTCCTGGGGTGTGTGTCCAGCTTGGCAGAGCGTGTGGAGACCTCAGAGAGGGCACCCATCTAATACCTCCGGCAGCTGAGTAAACCCCAGCGTTTGGGACGAAAACTCCTCGGTCTGGTGGCAGAGTCCTACTGTGGCAAAAAGCCCAAAAGTCAAATAATTGAGTGACCAAATGAGCAGGCAAAGGAAACAAAGCAGACAGAAGATTCCAACATTACACTCCTATTTTGGGGACAAGAAGGAGCAAGGCATGGCACAGGAGGAAAACAGTGAAATCAGAACTCTAGCACCAAAAGCTTAAAAGGAAAATACAAGCTGGTTAAAGGCCATAGAGGACCTTAAGGAGCAGATAAGAGAAGTGGAGGAAAAATTGGGAAGAGAAATGAGAACAATGCAAGAAAATTATGTAATGAAAGTCAACAGGCTGACTGAAGAAAATAATACCTTAAGAAACAGACTGACTCAAATGGCAAAGGAGGTTCCAAAAGGCAATGAGGAGAAAAATGCCTTAAAAAGTCGAATTTGCCAAATAGAAAAATAATCTCAAAAGCTCAATGAGGAGAATTATTGCTTCAGAATTAGATTGAAGCAAATGGAAGCTAATGACTTTATGAGAAATCAAGATGCTATTAAACAGATCCAAAGAAATGAAAGAATAGAAGGCAATGTGAAATATCTCATGGGAAAAATCACTGCCCTGGAAAAAAGATCCAGGAGAGATAATTTAAAAATAATTGGATGGCCTGAAAGCCATGACCAAAGTAAGAACCTAGAAAGCATCCTCCGGGAATTTCTAAAACTGCCCTGATGTTTTAGTAACAGAGGGCAAAATAGAGGTTGAAAGAATCCACCAATCACCTCCTGAAAAAGATCACAAAAAGAAAACTCCTAGGAATATTGTAGCCAGGTTCCAGAATCCCCAGATTAAGGAGAGAATATTACAAGCAGCCAGGAAGAAACAATTTGAATATTGTGGAAACACAATCAGAATAACCCAGGATCTGGCAGCTTCTACACTGAGGGATCAAAGGGCTTGGAATGTGACATTCTGGAGGTCAGGGGAGCTGGGATTAAAACCAAGAGTCACCTACCCAGCAAAATTGAGTATCATGTTTCAGGGGAAAATATGGTCATTCAGTGGAATAGAGGACTTTCAAGAATTCTTGCTGAAAAAACCAGAGTTGAATAGAAAATTTGACATTCAGATACAAGAAGCAGGAGAAGCATGAGAAGGTGAACTGGGAAAAGGAATCATAAGGAACTTATCAAAGTTGAACTATTAACATTCCTACATGGAAAAACAATAATTGTAAGTTATGAAACTTTTCTCAGTAGTTGAAGGGATTAGAAATTTTTATGAGGGTATGTGGGCATATGAATACATATGTGAATGTGTGTATATATGTTTACAAGTATACATAGATGGAGGGTAAAGGGCCAATTTAACAGGAAGGGATGATACTTAAAAGGTGAAATTAAGAGGTGAGTGGAATATAATGAGAGGAGATGGGGAGAGACAGATTGGGGCAAACTATCTCATACATAAGAGGCAAGGGAAAATTGTTACAATGGAGGGGAAGAATAGGAAGGCAAAAGGGAATGGGTCAACCTTATTCCCATTGAATCTGGCTTGAAGAGGGAGTGAAGTATACACTAAATAGGGGATCTCACCCTCCAGGAGAATGGGGGGGAAGGGGATGAGAGGGGGGATGATCTAAGGGAGGGCAGGCTGGGGGGGAGGGAAGTTGGGAGCACCCACTTTTGAAAAGGGGCAGGATCAAAGTAGAGAAAAGAACAAGTGGGAGGTGGGATAGGAGGAAGGCGAATATAGTCAGTCTTTTCCAATATTTCTATTATGTTATTGTTTTGCATTAGCTGCACATGTACAACCTATACTGAACTGCTTGTCTTCCCAGTGGGGGTGGGTGGCAGGGGGGGAACAGAATGAATCTGGAATTGAAAGTTTTAAAATCAAATATTCAAATATATATATATATATACACGTGTATATATATATATATATATATATATATATATACTATTATTAATACCATCTTACATGTAATTAAGAAATAAGATATACAAGCACTGAGGCATAGAGATCCACTGAAAAAGACAAAATGGGTATGGGAGAAAATATGGGAGAGAGCAGACTGGAGGTGGGGAAATCCTGTGGGACTTCTGTTTTGGGGGAATATTTGGGGGGAAAACAGGCAGAAAATTTGCAACTCAAAATCTGGTGGAAATGAATGATGTAAATCAGAAGTTAATAAAGCATCAAAAAATTTAAAAAATAAAGAAAAAAAAAGGTTACAAGGCCAGTTGATTCTGGGTATGGTAAGAATTATCTGAGCCCAGATTCCATCCTCAGGTCATACTGACACTGGGGTCGGTGCTCTTACTAGCTGAGCCACCTGGCTGCCCCTAAGCAATTGGGGTTAAGTAACTTGCTCAAGATTACATGGCCAGGTGTTTCAAAAACAACTTTTAAGATTGTAATTTATACTATTTACTAGCAGCACAATCTAAAAATCTAAGTTGTGGGTCTCCAATTTGTGAACTCTGAGGTTAGCTATTTAGCAATTTATAATAATCTCTCTCTCTCTCTCTCTCTCTCTCTCTCTCTCTCTCTCTCTCTGTCTGTCTCTCTGTTTATCTCTGTCTCTGTCTCTCTGTTTTAGGAACATATCCTAATGATTAGATAGAGTGGAATTGTATATTTCATGCATGAAGACATTTATCTTCCTGATTGAAAAAAAAGTATTTATGCCCACTTGCTTCATACATTTCTGAAGGAGCATTTTGCTGTTAAAGTATTGTCTGGCATATTTTATCATCAACATCAACACCACTACCATTACCAACAAAAACAGCAAATTAGTTCTTTTTATTATTACCACCACCATTATTACTTCTAGAGTAGCTATCCTCATAATAATCACCATGATAGTTATTGTCATTATCAGCACTATGACTATCACTGTCACTATATTATCACCATTACCAGCAAGATGGTCTCTCATCTTACCATTATTATTTTCAGCCTTTATTTCTCTCCTATGGTACACTGCTATGTCACCATCTTACTGTGATATATTATTTGTGGGGTATATGACTGGATTTTGAAACTTTCTATGCCTAAAGAGAGTGACTCTTTTCCTTCCTAAAGTGGCCCTTCCTCCTGCATTACATATTTCTATGAAGATGTTATAAAACCATTCTTCAAGTAGCTTGAGTCAACACAACCTGGGTTACCTTTGATTTTTTAATCACCCTAATTCCCTACATAAAATTAGTAGCCATGGTCTACTTCTACTGTATCTCCACATTCATTTTTTTCTATATTCACAATGCAATCTCTTTCCTCCATAATTCAGACCCTTATTGCCTGTGACCCAACTTATTATAAGAGGATAATAACTATTCTATCTTATTTTTATCTCTCCCCTCTATAATTTATCTTCCACAAGCCTGGCAAAACAATTTATCTGTGACACAGGAAGGACTGCGTTACTCTTCTATTCAAAAATTTAAAAAAAAATCAGTGGCTTCCTATTGCTTCTAGGATATTGGAAATAGCGTAGAAATTATCTCAATACTAATGATGTACCTGCTGCTTGTATGAATATGAGAGGAGCAAAGACGTGTAGGTGAGTTCTAATACCTAGGTGTCTCCTAAGCACTACATAGGTCCCTAGTTTTTAGTTCCTTGGCTAAAGCTTTATCTGATGGTTAAATTGTAAAATCATTATTGCATTCCAAAATATCTGCTCATTTATAGAAGTTTCCAGGACTTTTGTGATGCTAATCATTGTTCCTTGACAGTTAAACTGCTTCTTTCTGGGTGTCCATAGGATTTTTTCTTTGATATGAGCATCCTGTGTTTTGGCAATGGCATTCCTAGGGCTTTCCTTTGGGGATTTCTTTAAAAAATACTTCAGCATGATTTTTTTTTCTATCTTAAACTTACCAGGTCCTGTGTGGACCTGACATGATATATTTAGCAACTCTTTTTTCCTTGCATGGTTTTAAAAAGTAATCCCTTCTTTTGGTATTTAAATGTTCCATTAAAATATTGATAAATGACATTTTCCAATGCATCATTTACCACAGTCCCTCCTACTTCTATGTCTCTGATATCTTAATGAAAATGGAAAATACTTGTGACTTGCTGTAAATTGTTGTGTTGGCAAAAATCTTGGATAGGGCATGCTAAGGAAGAGAGAGAGAGAGAGAGAGAGAGAGAGACAGAGAGAGAGAGAGAGAGAGAGAGACAGAGAGAGAGACAGAGAGAGA
>NW_027185712.1:4914920-4938163 GCF_028583685.1 Petaurus breviceps papuanus
AGACAGACAGACAGACAGACAGACAGAGAGAAAGAGAGAGAATATTTTTGGAACCTTTGGGAATTATTAAAGCAGTAATAGAGGAGAAATACGTATTTCCCAAATTATCTATCAATGTCTCATACAAAATAAAGAAATAAATATTTGTTTATTAACTGATTTTATGAATTACTTACCAGACATCCATTCAGCAGAGATTAGTTGGTGAAAAAGAGGCTAGAAAATTGGCTCCCCCCATCCCGCTTATTATAGAGGAGAGTAAGTGATATTCCCAGAAATGCAGAATTAGAAAATAGAGTTAATCTAACTCTGCTCAAGCATAAGTCTCATTTTGCAAAATATATCTACTGCCCCACCCCACCACACATAAACACAAACCCACAAATACATTCATAGGTCATTTGAAGAGCTCTGATGAAAAATAACCCAGTACTTCTGTAGGAAGACCCTTCAATGTTTGGACTGATCTTTTAGTTAAGTTTTTCTTTAGGGCAACTTGCAATATGTGTACTTGAAACTTGTATACATTTGCCAAACCAATGCCTTCTAGGGTCAAGCATGACAGATCTGCTTCCTTCCTCCACATGACTGCCCTTCAAATATTTGAAGACAGCAATCATTTCTTTTTAGAACTCTTCATGAGGAAAGATCAGCATATGGCTCCCATATCTTTCTGCCTGAAATATCCAAGTTCAGATCCTTTTATAAATAGCAGGCCATGATCCAGAAGTACCAGTGGGTGATGTTTACCCCCATTTGGCATCAATTAGTCACAGTCATATTTACATGTTGAATCATGATTTTGGGATGTTAGACATAGTATTTCTCAGAGAAATTAAAAATAAATAAGGGCAACTCAGCTTTTTTATATGTAGCATAGTATTGCTTCAAGATGACCATATCATGTGCTTACTATATGAAGAAATTAAGGCTGGTAGGAAAATGGAATGTTTTAGCTTACCACCCCCAGAGCTACAGACTGCTAGAAAAATCCCTTCATTCCAGTAGCAACTACAATCAGATGATAGCAGCAGCAGGGACTTCGGCTCACAACAGTTCTTGTAACATTTGCCTCTGATGGGCCAGAGGATCCTGCTGCCCTAGCAGCCCACACATCATAAGAACTTGAAATATGGGATCTTGTTTGGATCCAGGGCACTTTAATAAATGGCATAATGTTGCCATATGAAATTCCTGGCATCAATAATTCCTCCTAATTAAGTTCAGGAGGACTAAATATTATTTTACTTCCTATTAATTCTGTGATTTTTTTGTGATGTAGTATATGTAAATTGCTTTTACTGCTGTTAATTTATTTTGGATTTAATTGTTTCTACCCTGGGTTTTTCATTAAAACGGCCATTTTATTTAAGTGCAGGGCTGTTCTAGAATGCTTTAGTGCCACAGAGAAAGACTTTATCACAATTATAAGAATACAAGTCCAAATTGGGAAGGAAAGTAGGGCCATGATGGAGTAGTCTCCTTTGCGGCCTCTAATGTCTTTCATTTGGATGTGAAGGATGTACTACTGACCTACTCTCAAAACAATGCACTCCTTGATTTTCATTATCCAGTAATGTGAGAGGGTTTATACTATTTCTGTTTTCTTTGTGATTAAACACTTTCATTTATAAGATAATGGGTCAGGATCATAGTGAACTTTGTGAATGAGGGAGTTGAACAACTCTGTTAGAAATAGAAATTTGCCTTCTCACCCTGTGCTTTTTTTTCTCACCATATGATTATGAATGTTGTGGAAAATATGAATATTTCACTGTGTTCTGTTATTGGATAGAATTTGTAGTATCCCTATATTGGCAATTAGGTTTGCAAGTTTAGTCCCCTGAGGATGTTTACTTACTGATACAACTTGCCTACAGTTAAGGCCTATTATTATTATGAGACAGAGGTTATCTTGGCTGTTCTTGTTTATTGCCTGACAGATGACAATATATGTTGGCAACCTCTCTGTAATTTATATAATCTTAAAAAATGATCTGTCACAATGTGAGTTTAAATGCTTTGCCCAAGGTCACAAAGATTGAATATGGGAGAGGCAGCATTGTACCTGGGGATTCCTGACTTGAAGTAACCTCTCTATCTATCCTGATATGCTGTATCTTTAATTTTATATTGGGCTGCATTTGAAGAATATTGTATCTATAAACTCAGAGGTTTGGGTCCTGAAACACTCTGCCCCTATAATACCATGGCTAGAATAATGTATTTCAAGTTGGGTACCATAATTTAAATATATACATATACATATATATATGTATATACATATATATGTATATACATATACATATACATATATATATATAATGTTTTGGTGTGACGAGAAGAGTACAAAAAGGATGAAGATGGAAGGTGAAATTACTCAATACAACTGCAGGACTGTTTATCTTCACATTATGAGTATTGTTGGGGGGGGGAAGGAGACACATGGCATCTCTCTTTATGTCTAAGAAAATTTGTCATTTAGAAGAGGCTTTATATTGATTTTGTTTCGTTCTAGAAGGCAGAAGTAAGAGTAAGGAGAGGAGACTACTGAAATTCAGAGTGTACTTCTATAGGGGAAAAAGTTCCTAACAAACAGAGCAACTTAAAATTGGAATAAATTACTTCAAAAGCAATAAATCTTTTTTTATATGAGCACTAAAATGTATCCCATCTGCCTGAATGAAGTACCCCCAACCCAGTTAAGCTTTTCTGGAACTCAACTTTTGGATTTGTCTTCATCTTCACTTTGGGGTTTGCTCTATCTTACCAAGTATATTGCTGTCTATTTATACAAGGTTGAGGACTTGGCCATTTGCATTCAGGTTGACTTCTTATTATTTATCCTTCATTTTCTAAGAGGAACAATAGATTGCCAGGTGATGTCTTGACATTCACATGAATTGAATTTAAGTCAGGCAGAGTTACAAAAAAGTTATCAGTCTCACTCTCTCTTCCAGAGACTTTGAAGTCCAGTGGCAAGACAAAAGTAAAGATGACTGGCAATGGCTTGGGATTCAATGGATAACCTTGGCATCTTTGATGTCTAAACAAGCCCTATGTACATCACAGTATCTGCTTCAACTGGCTGTTGGAACACATTATTCTTATCCACCCATTCCACTGGGGGAAATCTTCACACGCTTGGGGTAGACCTCCCCCTACCACACCAATGGATTTGAGGTCTGTTAGTTACTCTATCCTGGTTAGCCCATCTGATGAGACAGCTTTTTATTTTAAATGGTATGTGACAGTTGCATATACTAAAGCTTCTTGGAGTCACTGATGAGCATTGGATGACAGGTAGATACCAAAGTTGGATGAGCAGCCATGAAAAGGGCTCAGCAAGTCTTCACACCAGAGATTCTAGTCCAAACTGAACACACATGCAGTAGCTATCTATAGTATGTTGTTATCCACATTCCTTTAGTGTAAACTAAAAAAAAACAAACACATTATTTTCCATTCCTTATTCTTCTTAAATTGTATATAAACATTGAATAGTGTAATATAAAGGAATAGAATCATAAAATCTCTAAGTTGAAAAGAACTTTATAGATACTTTAGTTTAACATCTGCCTAGTACACTGCCTTCTATAGCATCATCAATGCTGCTTGATAACTCTGGAGAAAAGGATGCCACTATTTCATGAAGTAGGAATTCAAATTTTAGATGGTTCCTATTGTGAGAAAATTATTTTATGCTAAATATCTTTTCTACAAAAAAAATACTTTTTCCTTAAAAAAGAAAATCTAACACGAAACTAGCAAATTTCTCAGTAATCCATGTTTTCAACATTCTCTAATTTTACTCATTGTGATAAGCATGTTCTTTTATACCTGATCCCAATTATCTTTACTTATCATCAATGCACTTCCTACATATGTGTGATAGAATTCAATTCATGCCCAGACCATCTAAAATTACATCATTTATGTGGGAAATACTTTGGACCTGCATATTAGATACAAGAAAACTGATGCATGGTCTCTTTTCAGGTGGTCCCGCTTGCCAAAATGAAGTTTAATCCATTCGTGACCTCGGACTGAAGCAAGAATCGAAAGAGACACTTCAATGCACCCTCGCACATCCGGCACAAGATCATGTCGTCCCCGCTCTCCAAGGAGCTGAGGCAGAAATACAACGTGCACTCGATGCCCATCCGGAAGGACGACGAGGTCCAGGTGGTTCGTGGACACTACAAAGGTCAGCAAATTGGCAAGGTAGTTCAGGTTTACAGAAAGAAATATGTCATCTACAATGAGCGTGTACAACGTGAAAAAGCTAATGGCACAACTGTCCATGTGGGAATTCACCCAAGTAAGGTAGTTATCACCAGACTAAAACTGGACAAAGATCGCAAAAAGATTCTTGAGGTAAAGCCAAATCCTGACAAGTTGGAAAGGAGAAGGGCAAATATGAGGAAGAAACCATTGAAAAGATGCAATTATAAAATGGTCTGTTGTACAGTTGTAATCAAAAATGAAAATTAAGCATAAAAAAAGAAAAAAAAGAAAACTGATGCATGTAAGGAAAATCTATATTAATATACTCCATTTTGGAAATAGCCTTTTTACATAACCTACATAGCCTAGAAATAAATGTATGCATCCTTAAATCTTTATCACGCAGTATATTGATTTTCTTTTCCAGTGAATCTGGGGGTAGGGGATTTATTTATTTACATTGTGTCACCATGCAATGGAAGGGAGGGAAGGTTCTAAAGCCCACATCCCCATACCTCTTAGACCATATGTCTACAAAAAATGGTACTGGGATTTTGATTCTTTTTTGTTTGTTTTGTTTATTTATCCTTTTTGGTTCTATGATCAAGTATTCTAGTCTCCAACCTAAGAGCTGGAGCTGTCTCACCCATGATTCAAGGAAAGATGTGAAAGCTGATTAAATGGGGAAAGTTTAAGGAACAGTAGTTGGGGTAGCAGCCCAGTGGGGATTTGGGCTTGAAGTAGGTGGCATTAATGCTATTTAAGAACTGAATTGAACTATAAACCTAATCACTCTCCTATTCCCAGAGACTGAAATGGTATGGGATTACACCTGGGGGAAAATGTTTACCCTAATTATATTTTGTATTATTTTGCAAAATTTAATCTGATGAAAGTCATTAAATAGAACTGGTTAGTACACTGAAATACAAGAACAAGGGTACTATAGCTTCTATCCAATGGCAGAAATTAGAGTTGCCATTCCCTATACTGCTCAAGGGTATTGGAGAACTCTGAGAGATGGGTAGAATGGAACATATTTGGCCTTCAGAGAGCAGGGCCATAGCAAAACCAAATTGCATATACTTCCGTAACTTCAGGACAGCTTAGTACTAAAAATCATTCCATTTAACTCCTTGAAGATGCATTTCTTGGCTAACTCAGAAAAATGGAATATTTTTTTTTTTGCAAATTTCCTCTTTCAAAATGAGCTGCAGAAGTAAGCTCAAATAAATGTCATCCACCTTTCTCTTCAGAATGCTTCAGTCCTGTCAAAAAAGCTGAAACAAGAGAGAAGAGGGAAAATTATTTAACAAGTAATTTACCTTATCTGCATGAAAGCTCTGAGGATTCTCCATTCAGAAATGTCCAATTCAAACTACCTTCTTTATAAGCTAATGAAAATAATCCTTAAGCCTGTCATTTTCTAACTTTCTGAACAAAATGGCAAATATGATTTTTTCACTATTAAGTAGTTTTCCAGGAGCAAGAGCAGAAGATATAAAGTTGCTTAAGTTCTTTGCTTATGGTTATGAAAATATATTTTTTTCAAAACTATTATTTAATGTATTCTTTAAATCAAATGCATTTTAAATAATTGAAAATCTAACAAATATGCGAAAAACTGCTGATTTAGGTCATATGAACATAGAAGAGGTCCATAGTCAAAATAATACCATTTTAGAAAAGTAAGGAATTAGTTCTCAAGGCATGAAAAAAGGAAATATATAAAAGACTTCAGAAAAAAAAACATGTATTATTTTTTACAAAAATATATGAATTTTTTAATGTGATGGAAACAATGTTATTGACAACTGAATAGAATGTCTAATTTTGATTTCAACATATTTAATGAAGAAATGTACACAGTTATAAATGATATATTTTATTTCTCATTTTAATAGTATTTCATTTTTCTAATTGCATATAAAGATAATTTTAACATTATTTTTTGGCCTTTATTAATTTCTTTGTTTACTTTTAGTTTATAAGATTCAGTTCCATAATTCCTTAAGTTTCAGATTTTCTCTCCTTGTCTCCCCTCCCCCCACCATGGTGGCATAAATTCAAGTAAAGGATCTGCAAATATTTTCACATTAGACATTAGTTAGGTTATAAAGAAGGATTGTATCAGATGGAATGAACAGTGGGAAAGAGGAAGCAAAACCAAACAAGAAAAAGAGAAAGAGTAAGTAGTTTTCTTCAATCTGTATTCAAACTCAATTCTTTCTAGTTCTTTCTCTGGATGTAGACATCTTTCTCCATCATGAGTCTTTCGGGGTTGCCTTATAACCCTGCATTGCTGAGAAGAGTCCAGTGTATCAGAGTTGGTCATCACACATACATTGTGTCTGTAATTGTGTACAAATTTCCACTGGTTATACTTTTCTCACTCAGTATCAGTTCATATAAGCTTCTCCAGGTAAATATGAAGTCCTTCTGCTCCCTGTTTCTTATAGCACAATAATATTCCATTATGTGCATATACCACAACTTGTTCAGCCATTCCCCAAATGATGGGCACCCCTTAACAGTGTTTTCTGATAAAATTCTGACTTAAAATATCTCTCTCTGGCAAAGTAAGGGGTGGAAACAAGATGATGGAGTAGATGTAGGAACCTGGCTTAAGCTCCCTATGCAACCATTACCAATAATGTAAAAGATGACTGTAAACAAATTTTAGAGATGCAGAACTCACAAAGTGATAGAGAAAAACAAATCTTATGCTGAAGGCAGCCTGGCAAGCTAACAGGAAGGGTCTATCCCACCAAGTTGGGAGCCATGTGCACCCATGTGATCCGCAGGGCAGCCCCAACCAGGGGCACAGACTGGCCAGAGCATACTTCAGGAGAGTGAATCACCAGCAGCTGTGGCAGTTTCCAGTCTTCTCAATCTATAAATGCCAAAGAGAAAGTAAAAGGTCAGTGGGGAACTCTGTTGGAACTGGGTGATGGAAGAGGGAATTATGGCCGCTGCCCCCAAGGCAAGAGGTGACACAGGCATTATGGCTGCTCTGGAGCTCCTAGCCTGCAGATCATAGGGGGAGCAAGTGACCATTCAGAGGGTCATCCCTCTTGCTTTGACCTGATTGGATCTAGATAATGGTTTTGGATGGTCGTCCTGGGGTACGTGGCCAGTGTGCCAGAGCGTGGGGTGTCTGTAGAGAGGGTGCCCTCCTCATATGTCTAACAACATTTTCGAAAACTCCAGCAATTTGGGATGTAGCTCTTTCCACTCTTGAAGCAGAGTTCTACCATGGCAAAGAGCTCAAAATTCAAGTAATTGGCTGGCAAAATGAGCAAGTAAAGGAAATGCAATCAGACCATAGAATCCTTTTTTGGGGAAAAAAAGGATCAAAACATAGAAACAGAAGAAATCAATGAAGTCAAAATTCCTGCATCAAAAGCTTTCAAGAAAAATATAAACTGGTTAAAGGTCATGGAGAAGCTCAAGAAGTATTTTGTAAATCAAGAAAGAGAAGTGGAAGAAAAATTGGGAAGAAAAATGAGAATGATTCAAGAAATCAGGAAAACCAAGTCAAAAGCCAGCTAAAGTAGACTCAAAAATACTGAAGAAAATAACACTTTAAAAATAGACTAACTCAAATGGCAAAAGAAGGCCAAAAAGCCAATGAGGAGAAGAATGCCTTAAAATGTCAAATTGCCCAAATGGAAAAGAAATTTGAAAAACTTACTGAAGAGAATAATTTCTCCAAAATTAGATTGGAGCAAGTGGAAGCTAATGACTTTATGGTAAATCAAGATATAATAAAAGAGAACTAAACAAATGAAAAACTAGAAGGCAATTTGAAATATCTTATTGGGAAAAAAAACACTGACCTGGAAAATAGAAACAGGAAAGATAATTTAAAAATTATTGGACTACCTGAAAGTCACGATCAAAGAAAGAGCCTAGGCAGAGCCTGCATGATGTGGGAGTGCCACACAGAGGCCCAAATTACTCGGGGGCAGCACACAGAGCCCAGATGATGTGGGGGTAGCATGTAGAGGCCTGGATAAGGCCTGGTCAATGTGGTGGCAAGTTGATCCACCAACCGCAAGGACCATTGCCAGGCCTATCACTGCAGGGCTGGGATCTGATGAAGCTGGGTAAGAGACAAATGCAGGGCCTATGCCAGTGGCAGCAGCTACTCCTGGGTCTACCAAGCCACAGCTCAGAAATTTACAATTCCTTATCTGAATTTACAGGGGCCAGGATGGCAGAGTGAACCCTGGCTCCTCCAATCTCCCCCTCTGACCCTGAAAACACAGTAATTCCTGCCCCAGAGCAAAAATTTTAACAGTAAAGGATTGGGACCCCAGAGGAAGGGTGTGCATTAGGCCCTGCCTCAAAATGGGTAAAAAACAGACTGATAAAGACAAAGATTCTAGAATCCTATTATTGTGAGAGGGAGGAATGAAATTCAGAAGGAGACAGTATTGACTCCCCACCCACAGCTGAAGCCTCAACAGGGAATATGAACTGGTCTCAAGCATAGAAAGAATTCTTAGATGAGCTCAAAAAGAACTTTGAAAACAAAATTATAGAGGTAGAAGATAAATTGAATAATCCTTTTTAAATCAAAACTTCAAAATTAGAAAAACATTACAATGAAAAAAAGCTCTTTATAAAGAAAAATGTGTGTACTAAAAATACAATCTAATCATATGGAAAAGGAGCTTCAAAAATTAACTGAATAAAATAATTCTCTAAAAATTAGAATCAACCAAATTGAAGCTAATGACTCTGTAAGGCATCAAAAATCAGTCAAACAAAATATCAAGAACAAAAAATTAGGAAAAGAGGTGAAATATCTCTATGGAAAAATAACTGACCTGAAAAACGGATCCAGGAGAGATAATCTGAGAATTATTGGTCTACCAGAAAATCATAATGAAAAAATGAGACTGGACAACATCTTCCAAGAGCTCATCAAAGAACACTGCTCTGAAATCCTAGAACCAGAGGGTAAACAAGAAATAGAGAGAATCCAATGGACACCTCCTGAAAGAGATCCCAAAATGAAAAGTCCAAGAAATATGTTAGCTAAATTCCAGAACTATCAGGTAAAGGAGAAAATACTACAAGCAGCCAGAAAGAAACAATTCAAATATAGTGGAACCACATCGAGGATTGCACAGGATCTGGCAGCTTCTACACTGAAAGATCAGAGGAACTGGAATATGATTTTTCACAAGGCAAAAGAGCTCATTTTACAAGAGGGATCACATACCCAGTGAAACTGAACATAACCTTCCATTCAAGGAGATAGTCATTTAATGATATAATGGACTTCTAGACCTTCTTGATGAAAAAGCAAGAGCTCAATGGAAAATTAAACCTCCATTAACAAGAATCAAGAGAGACATAGAAAGGTAAATAGGAAACACACACACACACACAAACACACATAACCTGTTATTTAATAAGAGCAAACTGTTTAAATCCCTATATGGAAAGTTGATACCTGTTAATATCAAGAATTTTATATTTATGATGACATCTAAAAGGGATATAGATAAATAGAGGGTGGGGGTATACATTACACAAAATGATGATAAAAAAAACCTTACTAAGGGTTACAAAGGGACTGCAATGGAAGAAGATGAAAGAATGAAGCAGAAAAGAGTAAATTATGCCATACAAAGAGGAATAAAAATATTATAGTAGAGAGAAAGTAGGGACGGAGAGGAGCATTATATGAGTTTTACTTTCATTGCTTCTGGGGAAAGGAGGGAATAACATAATTAGTTAAGTATGTGACTCTATCAAGAAGAGACATAAAACTTATCATAATAGATGGAAAGAGGAGATGGAGAGGAGCATTGCATGAGATATATTCTCTTCAATATTGGTTTTAGGAAGAAATAACCTACTACATTAAGTATAAATATCTGTCACGCCCTACAGGCAGTAGGAGGGATTGGGGGGAATAAGAAGGGAGGTTATAAGGAAAGGAATAATTAGTAAGGGGAAAGGGCAGTAAAAGGGAGGGGGGCTGATAAGGGAATACTAAGGGAGGCAGTGGTCAAAAGTAAAATTCTTAAGGGGGGGAAGAGAGAAGGGGGAAAACAAAAGCATAAACAGGGGAAGGAATAGGATGGAGGGAAAGAGAGAGATAGTAATCATAGCTGTCAATGTGAATGGGATGAACTCTCAAATGAAACAGAGGCAGAGAGCAGAATGGATTAAAAAACCATAATCCTACAATATGCTGTTTACAAGAAACACCTCTTAAACAGGGGGATACACACCAGGTAAAGGGGAAAGGCTGGAGCAGAATATGTCATGCCTCAGGTAAACTAAAAAAAAAAAGAAGAAGCAATCCTTGTCTCAGACAAAGCAGAAGAAAAAATAGAACTAATTAAAAGAGATAATGAAGGGAACTATCTCCTACTAAAAAGCACCTTCAAAAATGAAACAATATCACTACTAAACATTTATGCACCAAGTGGTACAGCATCCAGATTCCTAAAGAAAAAGTTAAGGATTTTAGAGGAAGAAATAGATAGCAAAACTATAACAGTGGGGGACTTTAATCTCCCCCTCTCTGATCCTGATTAAAATAACCACAAAATGAATAAGAAAGAAGGGAAGGAGGTATCTTAGAGAAGCTAGATATGGCAGACCTCTGAGGAAGACTGAATGGGGATAAAAAGGAATGTACCATCTACTCAGCAGTGCATGGCACATATAAAAAAATTGACCAGGTTCTAGGGCATAGAAATCTCACAATTCATTGCAGAAAGGCAAATATTAAATGCATTCTTCTCAGATCATGATGCAATAAATTTATATGTAATAAAGGGTCATGGAAGGATAGAATAAATGGAAACTAAATAACTTAATCCTAATAAAATGAGTGCATCAAACAAGAAATTATAGAAACAATAATTAACTTCATTCAGGAGAATGACAATAATGAGACAACATACCAAAACTTGTGGGATGCAGCAAAAGCAGATCTTAGGGGAAGTTTCATATCCCTGAATGCATACATAAATAAAATAGAGAGAATGGAGGTTAATAAATTGGGCATGCAACTGAAAAAGCTAGAAAAGGAACAAATTGAAAATCCCCAATTAAATACTAAATTAAAAATAATGAAAACCAAAGGAGAGATTTAAAAATTGAAATTAAGAAAACTGTTGAATTAATAAATAAAACTAAGAGATTTTGTTATGAAAAAACAACAACAAAACTGATAGGCCTTTAGTCAATATGATAAAAAAAAGAAGAAAACTAAATTACCAGTATCAAAAATGAAAAGAGTGAATCTGACTCCAATGAAGAGGAAATTAGTACAATAATTAGGAATTATTTTGCTGAATTGTATTCACATAAATTTCACAATTTTAGTGAAATGAATGAATATTTACAAAAAAATTAAGTTGCCCAGACTAACTGAAGATTAAGTAAACTACTTAAATATCCCCATCTCAGAAAAAGAAATTGAACAAGCCATCAATGAACTCCCTAAGGAAACATATCCAGGACCAAATGGCTTTACTAATGAATTCTACCAAACATTTAAAGAACAATTTACTCCGATACTTTATAAACTATTCAGGAAAATTGGAGAAGAAGGAGTCCTACCAAACTGTTTTTATGACACAAATAGGGTCCTGAAATCTAAATCAGGAAGAGACAAAACAGAGAAAGAAAATTACAGACCAATTTTCCTTATGAATATAGATGCAAAAATACAAAATAAAAGATTAGCAAAAAGATTTCAGCAATTCCTCATGAGCACTTTGATCAGGCAAGATTTATTCCAGGAATGCAAGGCTGGTTTAATATTAGGAAAACTATTAATATAATTGACCACATCAACAACAAAACCAGCAGAAACCATATGATTATCTCAATAGAAGAAGAAAAGGCTTTTGACAAAATACAACAACCATTCCTATCAAAAACACTAGAACATATAGGAATAAATGGAGTCTTCCTTAAAATAATAAGTAGCATCTATCTAAAACCATCAGCAAGTATTATATGAAATGGGCATAAGCAAGAATCATTTCCAATAAGATCGGTTTGAAAGAAGGATGTCATCTATCACCCCTCTTATTCAATTAGGTACTAGAAATGTTAGCAGTAGCAAGGAGAAAAATAAGAAATTGAAGAAACCAAATTAGTCAAAGAAAAGACTAAGTTATCACTCTTTGCAGATGTTATGATGATATACATAGAAAATCCTAGAGGATCAAGTAAAAACTCTTTGAGATAATAAGCAAATTTGGCAAAGTTATAGGATATAAATTAAAACCACACAAGTCCTCAGCATTCCTATGTATCACTAAGGAAATCCAACAGCAAGAGATGGAAAGCAAAATCCCATTTAAAGTTACTGTACACATTATTAAATATTTGGGAGTCTACCTGCCAAAACAAACCTAGGCCTTACATGAACACAAATAAAATACTTTTCACACAACTAAAGTCAAATCTATCTAATTGGAAAAACATCAGTTGCTAGTGGCTGGGTTGAGCTAATATAATAAAAAATGAAAATGTTACCTAAATTCAGTTATATATACAGTACCATACCAATCAATCTACCAAACAATTACTTTATAGAGATAGAAAAAATAGTAGCAAAATTCATTTGGAAGAAGAAAATGTACTGAATATCAAAGCAATTAATGACAACTAATGCTAGGGAAGATGGCCTAGTCATACCAGATTTTAATCTGTTTTATAAAGCAGCAGCCTTCAAAACTACTTATTACTGGCTGAGGAAGAGTAGTGGATCAATGGAATAGACTGTGTACATGAGACTCAGCAGCCAGTAACTAAAGTAATCTACTATTTGATAAACCCAAAGACCCCAGTCTTTGGGATAAGAATGCACCATTTGACAAAAACTGCTGGGAAAACCGGAATATAGTATGGCAGAAATTGGGCATAGAGAAATAGGGCATCTAACTATGTAAACCAAAATAAAGTTGAAATGGGTGCACGAACTAGGCATAAAGGCTGATATTGTAAGCAATCTGGGAGAGCAAGGGATATATAACTTGTCAGATCTATGGACAGGGGAAAACTTCATGATGGAACAAGAGTTAGAGAGCATTATAAAGTGCAAAATGGATAATTTTTATTACATTAAATTGAAAAGCTTCTGTATAAATAAAGATTCAAAGGAAAATGGTAAATTGGCTGGGAAAAAATTACAACCAGTATGTCTGATAAAGGCCTCATTTCTAAAATATGCAAAGAATTGGGTCAAAATTATAAGAATGCAAGCCACTGGGGTGGCCAGGTAGCAGAGCAAGTAAGAGCACTGGCCCCAGAGTTGCGATGACTTGGTATCAAATCCAGGCTCAGACATTCAGCACTCTCCTGGAAACTTGGCCATGTAACCTTGAGCAAGTTACTTAACCCCAATTGCTTAGGGGAGGCCAGGTGGTGCAGTAAGTAAGATCACCGGCCCCAGAGTCAGGATGACCTGGGATAGAATCTGGGTTCAGATACTTACCACCACACCCAGAAATAACTTGCAGTGCAACCTTGAGCAAGTTACTTAACCCAAAGTACTTAAAAAAAAAGAATACAAGCCACTCCCCAATTGATAAATGATCAAAGATAGGAATAGGCAGTTCTCAGAGGATGAAATTAAAGATATCTATAAGCCTATGAAAAAATGTTCTAAATCACTAGTGATTAGAAATGCAAATTAAAACAACTTTGAGGTACCAAATCTCACTGGCCAGATTGACTAAGATGACAAAACAGGAAAATGATAAATGCTTGTGAGGATGTGGAACTATTGGAACACTAAAGCATTGCTGGTGGAATTGTGAACTAATCCAACCATTCTGGAGAGCAATCTGAAACTATGCCCAAAAGGCTATAAATAAGTGCATATCTTTGATCCAGCCATACCTCTTCTAGGGTTATATCTCAAAGAGATCAAAGAAGTAGGAGGAGGACCTGTATGTACAAAAATATTTATAGCAGCTTTTTTTGAGGTGGCAAAGAATTTGAAGTCAAGAAGATGCCCATCAATTGGGGAATGCCTGAACAAGTTGTGGCATATAAATTTAATAGAATGCTGCTATGCCATAAAAATGAGGCACAGACAGCTTTCATAACAACCTGGAGAAACTTATATAAACTGATGCTAGCAAGAAGAACAGAACCAGGAGAAATCTGTGCACAATCACAGAGACAACATATGTATGATGACTGACCTCAATAGACTAGGCTCCGCTCAACAATGTAAGGTTATAAGACAACTCCAAAAGTCTCATGATTGAAAGAGATATCCATATCTAGAGAAAGAGATGCAGAGTCTGAATGAAAACTGTAACACACTACTTGCTGTGTTTCTTTTTCTTGTTTTGTTTTCTCTTTCCCACTTGATATTCCATCAGTTATAATGCGTCTTTACAACCTGACTAATGATTAATGTGAAGATATGTATAAATCCTATATTCAAGTGCATGCTGCCATGATGGGGGCAGGGGAGAGGAAAGGAGAGAAAATTTGAAACTCAAGGGACTGTGTAACTGAATGTTGTAAACTAAAAGTAAATAAACAAAATTTAATTTAAAAAAAAGATCCTAGAAATCATCCTTCAAGAAATTCTCAAGGAAAATTGCCCTGATATTTTAGAACCAATGGAAATTGAAAGAATTCATTGATAACCTCTTGAAAAAGATTGCAAAAAGAAAACTCCTAGGAATATCATAGCCAAATTCCAGAGTTCCCAGGTCAAGGAGAAAATATTATAACCTGTCAGGAAGGAACAATATAAGTATTGTGAAAACACAATCAGGATAACACAAGATCTAGGAGCTTCTACACTAAATTTCTGAGGGGCTTGCAATATGATTTTCTAGAGGTCAAAGGAGCTAGGATTAAAACCAAGAACGACCTATCCAGCAATACTGAATATAATGCTTCAGGGCAAAATAAGGTCATTCAGTGAAATAGAAGACTTTCAAGCATTCTTTTTTTTTTTTTTGTTAGTGAAATAAGTTTATTAATCTTGAGCACACTTGGGAGGGTGATAGTGTTGGTCTCTGAGGTTTAAAATGGGGTGGACTGGAGGGTTTGGGAGTGGAGGTTTCAGTTTGGTAGCAAGAGAGGGAGTGAGGTGAGTGATAAAGGGAGGGTTCTTTCTTTGCTTAGGTAAAGGTGATCTATGGGTAATTGGGTTCTGTTGCTTAGCAACTGATGGTGCCATTAAAGATAAAGGCACAGAGAAGTGGGCAGGCAGGATGGAGCACTAGGCAGTACCCTCTTCCTGAAGCATCAGAGTTTCCCTGGCCTCAGGGCTCTCTGGCTCTTCCACAGGGCTCCTCTGTGGCTCTTGCTCCAACCCTGGTTCTGCTTCAACCACTACCCCTGCCTCAGGCTCATTTTGAACAACCTGGCTAGGGCCCAATCAAGGAGGCTTGGTAGGAGTGGGTGGAGGTGGGGCAGGGCCCTTGCTCTTTCTGGTGGGCAGTGCCCTGGGAAGGCTCTGCACCTTCTCAAGGCCAGTACACCTAAGCCGCTTGGCCCAGGATTCCACTGGCTCCTCTTCTGAGCTCTCCCTTTCTTCCAGATCTTCTGGAGTCTCTGGTCCTAGTTTCTTCTCTTCTAGCTCTGTGGATTCTGGCTTCTTCTGAAAAGCTCTCGCTGGGATTTCTGCCACCTCCTTGAAGAGCTGCACATGCAGCTGGCCGCAGGCAACCAGCAGGGTGTGGTTGGCCTCGAGCCGCTGCACCTGGAGTGCGAGCTGGACGGTGAGCTCGCGGGGGCAGTCAGAGTGCGTGCTCACGCGCTTGGCCTTGTCCAGCAGCTGGGCCAGCTTGTTGCTGGTGTCCCCGTGGCTGTGGCTGAGCGCACCCAGGCCGCTCTGGATGCGGCGCAAGGTGCCAGTGAGGCCATCCTGCCGCTGGGCCAGGCCGCCCTGGCGCTCCCGCACCGCCTCCAGCAGATTGGAGCACGGTGGAGAGCTTCTCCAGTAACCTCACCGCGTGCACTGGGCCGCGCTCTGCTTCAGGCGCCGGCCCGCTCTCCCCCATGGCCCCTCGAGATGCCCGCGCCAGAGCTCGCCACTTTCAAGCATTCTTGATGAAAAAACCAGAGCTGAACCGAAAATTTGACTTTCAAATACATGAAGCAAGAGAAGCAGGAGAAGGTAAACAGGAAAGAGAAACCATAAGGAACTTATTAACGTTGAACTTTTTATATTCCTACATTGGAAAATGATCAGTGTAACTCATGATTATATATATATATATATGTATATATATATATGTATATATACACACACACACATACATAGACATATACATATATGTATAGGAGAGTGTATGTGTGTATAAATACATATGTGAGTGTGTGTTTATGTGTGTACATGTATATATAGAGGACACAGGATCAGTTGCACGGCAAGGGATGATATCTAAAAAAATAAAAATAAGAGTTGAGAGAGGAATATAATGAGAGAAGAAGAAAGGGAGAGATAGAAAAAGGTTAATCATCTCATATAAAAGAGAGAGGAGAAAAATTTTACAATGGAGGGGAAGAGCAAGAAGGTGAAAGGGAATGGGTCAACCTTACTCTCACTGAATTTGGCTAATGGAGGGAATAAGATACATAATTATTTGGGTATCTTACCCTACAGGAAAAGTAAGAGGGAAGGGAATATAAAGGCAGATGATAGAAGGGAGGGCAGACTGGGGGAGAGGGTAGTTAGAAGCACACATTTTGAAAAGGGACAGGGTCATACTAGAAAATAGAATAACTGGAGGCAGGATAGGATGGAGGGAAACATAGTCTTTCACAACATACCTATCATGGAAACATTTTGTGTAACTACACATGTACAACCTATATTGAATTGCTTATCTTCCCATTAGGGGTGGTGAGGAGGGAAGAAGGGGAAGAATCTGGAAGTCAATGTTTAAAAAAAAAAGATTTTTTTTTACATGCATCTGGGGAAAAAGATATACAGGCACTGGGGTGCAGAAATCCATCTTCCTTGATAAAAAGTTAGAGGGAGAATGGGGGAGGATATAAGAGAAAGTAGATAGGGGGAAGGGGTGTTCAGCATGCTTTCTATCTTGGGGTGGGGCTAGGGGGAAGACAGGGAGAAAATTTGTAAGTCAAAAATCTTGTGGAAACGAATGTTGAAAACTAAAAATAAATTAACCACCTCCCCCCAAAACAAACAGAAAACCCCAAAAATTCTCCCTCCGTCTGTCCCTTCCCCCCAAGACACTAAGCAATCTGATATAGTTTATTTATATACAATCATGAAAAACATATTTCCATATTAGTCCAGTTACAAATTTAGAAACCAAGCAAAAGGAATAAAAGTATGAAAAAATTAAATGAAAATTGTATGTTTCAATCTACATTAAGACTCTATCAGTTCTCTCTGAGTGTGGATAGACTTTTCCATCATGACTCTTTTGAAATTGTCTTGGATAAGATGACATTCTTTATTTTGTTTTGTTTAATGTATTTACTATTAGTTTACAAAATTCAATTCCACAAATTTTTGAGTTCCAAATTTTCTCTCCTCCTCGCTATGTAATTTGATATAGGTTCTATGTATACCTTCACGTTAAATATTACTCAACACTAAAAGAAGACTTATAACTAATGAAATTAATAACAAGGCAGAAAAAAAAAACAAAGAAGAGAGAGCCAGTGGTTTGCTTCAATCTGCATTCAGACTCTGCAATTCTTTCTCTATATGTGGATAGACCTTTCCATCATGAGTCTTTTGGAGTTTTCTTATAGCTTTGCATTGCTGAGATGAGCCTAATCTATCAAGGTCAACCGACACATATATGTTGTGTCTGTAATTGTGCACAGATCTCTCCTGGTTCTGCTCTTCTTACTCATCATCAGTTTATATAAGTCTCTCCAGGTTATTATGAAGTCTGTCTGCTCCTCATTTCTTATAGCAATATAGTATTCCGTTACATTAATACACCACAACTTGTTAAGTATTCTGTTACATTTATACCACAACTTGTTCACCCATTCCCCAATTGATGGGCAAGCCTTTGATTTCCAATTCTTTGCCACCACAAAAAGTGCCACTATGAATATTTTTGTACATACAGGTCCTCCTCCCACTTCTCTGATCTCTTTGGGATACAACCGTAGAAGTAGTAATGCTGGGTCAAAGGGTAAGCACTTATTTATAGCCTTTTGGGCATAGCTCCAGATTGTTCTCCAGAATGGTTGGATCAGTTCACAACTCCACTAACAATCCATTAGTGTTCCAATTTTTCCACAACCTCACAAGCATTTATCATTTTCCTGTTGTGTCATCTTAGTCAATCTGGACAGTGAGATGTAGTACCTCAGAGTTGTTTTGAGTTGCATTTCTCTAATCAACAATGATTTCAGAACATTTTTTCATATGTTTATAGATATCTTTAATTTCATCTTATAAGAACTGCCTCTTCATATCCTTTGACTATTTATCAGTGAAGGAATGTCATTTATTCGCGTCAATATCAGAGACAATGGTTGTAAAAATTCTTTCCCAATTTTCAATTTCCCTCTTAATATTGGTTATATGGTATTTATTTGTAAAGAAGTTTTTTTCAATTTAATGTAATCAAAATTATCCATTTTGCATTTTATAATTCTCTCTAACTCTTGTTTCATCATCAAATCTCCCCTTCTCCATAGATCTGACAGGTAAGCTATTCCTTGCTCTCCCAGATTGCTTATAGTATCAGCCTTTATACCTAATTTGTGCACCTATTTTGACTTTTTGGGGGTATACAGTGTTAGATATTGATCTATGCCCAATTTCTGCCATTCTATGTTCTAGTTTCCCCAATAGTTTTTGTCAAATAGTGAGCTCTTATCACAAAAACTGATGTCTGTGGGTTTATCAAACAGTAGATTACTCCAGTTATTGACTGCTGAGTCTTGTGTACTCAGTCTATTCCATTGATCCACTATTCTTTTCCTCAGCCAGTAACAAGTAGTGATGGCTGCTGCTTTATACTATAGATTAAAATCTGGTATGGCTAGGCCATCTTCCCTAGCATTTCTTTTCATTAATTGCCTTGATATTCTAGACCTTTTTTTTTCTTCCAAATGAATTTCGCTACTATTTTTTCTATCTCTATAAAATAATTCTTTGGTAGGCTGATTGGTATGGCACTGTATATGTAACTGAATTTAGGTAAAATTTTCATTTTATTACATTACCTCAACCCAGCCATGAGCAACTGATGTTTTTCCAATTAGATAGATCTGACTTTAGTTGTGTGAAAAGGGTTTTGTAATTGTGTTCATATAGGTCCTGGGTTTGTTTTGGAAGGTAGAGTCCCAAATATTTTATAATGTGTATAGTAACTTTAAATGGAATTTCTCTAACTCTTGCTGTTGGATTTTGTTAGAGATATATAGGAATGCTGAGGACTTATGTGGGTTTATTTCATATCCTGCAACTTGGCCAAATTCATTTACTATCTCAAGTAGTTTTTTACTTGATTCTCTAGGATTCGCTAAGTATATCATCATATAATCTGCAAAGAGTGATAACTCAGTGTCTTCTTTGACTAATTTGATTCCTTCAATTGCTTTATTTCTTCTCTTGTGCTATTCTCTATGCTAATGTTTCTAGTAAAAGATTGAATAAAATCAAAGTGTATTATTCTCATGATAAGTTGCTGAAGGCTTTTTGCTAATATTTTATTTTGTATTTTTTCATCTATATTCATAAGGATAATTGGTCTGCAATGTTCTTTCTCTGTTTTGTCTCTTACTGATTTGGGTTTCAGTACCATATTTGTGTCATAAAAACAATTTGGTAGAACTCCTTCTTCTCCAATTTTCCTGAATAGTTTGTGAAGTATTGGAGTCAATTGCTCTTTAAATGTTTAGTAGAATTCACTAGTAAAGCCATCTGGTCCTGGAGAATTTTCCCTAGGAAGTTCATTGATGGCTTTTTCCATTTCTTTTTCTGAAATGGGGTTATTTAAGTATTTTACTGCCTCTTCAGTTAGTCTGAGCAACTTATATTATTTATAAATATTCATTCAATTCACTAAGATTGTGAAATTTATGTGCCCACAATTCAGCAAAATAATTCTTAATTATTGTAATGATTTCCTTTTCATTGGAGGTAGATTCACTCTTTTCATTTTTGATACTGGTAATTTGATTTTCTTCTTTCTTTTTTTTAAGATCATATTGACTGAAAGCCTATCAGTTTTGGTGTTTTTTTTTATAACAACAGCTCTTAGTTTTATTTATTGATTCAATAATTTTATTAATTTAAATTTTATTAATCTCTCCTTTGGTTTTCATTATTTCTAATTTAGTATTTAATTGGGGATTTTCAATTTGTCCTTTTCCTAGCTTTTTCAGTTACATGCCCAATTTATTAATGTCCATTCTCTCTATTTTATTTATGTATGCATTCAGTGATATAAAACTTCCCCTAAGAACTGCTTTTGCTGTATCCCACAAGTTTTGGTATGTTGTCTTATTATTGTCATTCTCTTGAATGAAATTGCTCATTGTTTCTGTAAGTTCTTCTTTGATCCACTCATTTTTTAGGATTAAGTTATTTAGTTTCCAATTAGATTTAATCTATCCTTCCATGGACCTTTATTACATAAAGTTTTTATTACATCATGATCTGAGAAGGATGCATGTAATATTTCTGCCTTTCTTAACTGAATTGTGAGGTTTTTATGACGTAGAACATGGTCAGTTTTTGTATCTGTGCTATGTGCTGCTGAGTAGATGGTATATTCCTTTTTATCCCCATTCACTCTTTTCCAGAGGTCTGCCATATCTATCTTCTCTAAGATTCTACTTACCGCCTTACCTTCTTTCTTGTTCATTTTGAGGTTATATTTATTAAGCTCAGAGAAGGGGAGATTGAAGTTCGCCACAAGTATTGTAAATAATGGAGTCAATTTTTCTTAAATGTTTGGTAGAATTCTCTAGTAAAGTCATTTGGTCCTGGGGAGTTTTTCTTAGGGAGTTCATTAATGGCTCGTTCATTTCTTTTTCTGAGGTGGGTTTATTTAATTTACTGACTCAGTTAATCTGGGAAACATTTTTTTGTAAATATTCATCAAATTCATTAAGATTTTCAAAGTTGAGGGGGTGGAGCCAAGATGGCGGAGTAAAAGCACGACCTTCCTGCAGCTCCTGCTTCCACTCTCCCCAATCCATGTAAAAAGGGGACTCTAAACAAACTTTGGAGCTGCAGAACCCACAAAATGACACAAAGAAGCTAACCTCCCACTGAGGACTGAGGAATCCAGCACAGCACTATGGGAGCCGAGCCTTGCCGCAAGCCAAGGCTTTAGCCCCAGAGTGGGCCTGACCAGCTGCTGGCCAGAGGGACTCCAGATAAGAAGCAGCTGTGGCCGTTTCCAGATTTATCAATATATAGACACAAAGGACAAAGTGAGAAGTCAGCACAGTCTGGACTTTGGGACCAGTAAGTGGGAGTGCCTGGCTTTTACCCCCAGGGCGAAAAGCCACTGAGATGCCGGAACAGACAGCCAGCGCCAAGTGGCAGCTTTCATCTCTTGGCCTGCAAAGTGTAGGGGGACGAAGCACCACTCTGAGAAGTAATTGCTCTTGCTTTAACCTGCTTGGATCTAGATTGCAGTCTAGGGTGGAGGTTCTGGGGTGTATGTTCAGCTTGCCAGAGGGTGTGGAGACCTCAAAGAGGGTACCTATCTAATACCTCGGGCAGTTGAGAAAACCCCAGCATTTGGGATGAAATCTCCCCTCTCTGGTGTCAGAGTCCTACTGTGGCAAAGAGCCCAAAAGTCAAGTAATTGAGTGACAAAATGAGCAGGCAAAGGAAGCAAAGCAGACCAAAGATTCCAACAATACACTCCTATTTTGGGGACAAAAAGGAGCAAACCATGGAACAGGAGACGAAGAATGAAGTCAGAACTCCTGCACCACAAGCTTCAAAGGAAAATACAAGCTGCTTACAGGCCATAGAGGACCTTAAGAAAGATTTTGAAAATGAAATAAGAGAAGTGGAGGAAAAATTGGGAAGAGAAATGAGAACAATGCAAGAAAATTATGAAATGAGAGTCAGCAGCCTGACTGAGGAAAATAATACCTTAAAAAACAGACTGACTCAAATGGCAAAGGAGGCCCAAAAAGGCAATGAGGAGAAAAATGTCTTAAAAAGAAGAATTTGCCAGATGGAGAAAGAATCTCAAAAGCTCAATGAGGAGAATCATTGCTTCAGAATTAGATTGGACAAATGGAAGCTTATGACTTTATGAGAAGTCAAGATGCTGTTAAACAGATCCAAACAAATGAAAGAATAGAAGGCAATGTGAAATATCTCATGGGAAAAACCACTGCCCTGGAAAAGAGATCCAGGAGAGATAATTTAAAAATTATTGGACTGCCTGAAAGCCATGACCAAAGTAAGAACCTAGAAATCATCCTCCAGGAAGTTCTCAAAAAAAACTGCCCTGATGTTTTAGAAGCAGAGGGCAAAATAGAGGTTGAAATAATCCACTGATCACCTCCTGAAAAAGATCCCAAAAAGAAAACTCCTAGGAATATTATAGCCAGGTTCTGGAATTCCCAGATTAAGGAGAGAATATTACAAGCAGCCAGGAAGAAACAATTTGAATATTGTGGAAACACAATCAGGATAACCCAGGATCTGGCAGCTTCTACACTGAGGGATCAAAGGGCTTGGAATATGATATTCCGGAGGGCAAGGGAACTGGGATTAAAACCAAGAGTCACCTACCCAGCAAAACTGAGTATCATGTTTCACAGGAAAATATGATCATTCAGTGGAATAGAGGACTTTCAAGCATTCTTGCTCAAAAAGCCAGAGTAAACATGGAAATGGAATCACATGGAACTTATCAAAGTTGAACTATTAACATTCCTCCATGGAAAAACAGTAGTTATAACTTGTGAAACTTTTCTCAGTAGTTGTAGGGACTAGAAATATATATATATATATATATATATATATATATATATATATATATATATATATATATATATATATTACTATATAT
>NW_027185712.1:4938263-4957101 GCF_028583685.1 Petaurus breviceps papuanus
ATATTACTATATATGAGGATATATGGGCATATGAATACACATGTGAATTTGTGTATATATGTTTACAGGTATACATAGATAGAGGACACAGGACCAATTTCACAGGAAGGAATGATACTTAAAAGGTGAAATTAAGAGGTGAGAAGAATATAATGAGAGGAGATGGGGAGAGACAGATTGTGGTAAACTGTCTCATACAGAAGAGGCAAGGGAAAATGGTTACAATGGAGGGAAAGAATAAGAAGGCAAAAGGGAATGGGTCAACCTTATTCCCATTGAATTTGTCTTGAAGAGGAAGTCAAATACACACTAAATAGGGTATCTCACCCTCCAGGAGAGTGGGGGGGATTGGATGAGAGGGGGCATGATAGAAAAGAGGGTAGGCTGGGGGGAGGGAAGTTGGAAGCACTCACTTTTGAAAATAGACGGGATCAAAGTAGAGAATAGAACAAGTGGGAGGTGGGATAGGAGGGAGGGAAATATAGTCTGTCTTTTACAATATATCTACTATGTTATTGTTTTGCATTAGCCACACATGTACAACCTATACTAAACTGCATATCTTCCCAGTAAGGGTGAGTGATAAGGAAGGAAGGGAATTAATCTGGAATTGAAAGTTTTAAAATCAAATATTCAAATATGTATGTATATGTGTGTGTGTGTGTGTGTAAACTATTATTAATACCATCTTACATGTAATTGGGAAATAATATATACAGCCACTGAGGCATAGAGATCCCCTGGAACAGTAGAAAGGGCATGGGAGAATATATGGGAGAGAGCAGATTGGAGGAGGGGATATCCTGTGGGACTGCTATTTTGGGGCAGTGGGTAGGGGAAAAACGGGGAGAAAATTTGTAACTCAATCTGGTGGAAACAAATGATGTAAATCAGAAGTTAATAAAGCATTAAAAAAAGAAAAAAGAAAAACTAAAAAAAATTTTAAAAAGATTTTCAAAGTTATGTGAATACAATTTGGCACAATAATTCCCAATTATTGTTTTGATTGCCTTTTCATAGGAGGTAGATTCACCCTTTTCATTTTTGATACTGGTAATTTTGATTTTCTTCTTTCTTTTTTATCATATTGACTAAAGATCTGTCGATTTTATTGTTTTTTTCATTAAACTCGCTCTTACTTTTATTTATTAATTCAATATTTTTTTTAATTTCAATTTTATTAGTCTCTCCTTTGATTTTCATTATTCCTAATTTAGTATTTAATTCAGGATTTTCAATTTGTTCTTTTTCTAGCTTTTTCAGTTGCAGGCCCAATTTATTGACCTCCATTTTCACTATTTTGAGCATGTATACATTTAGGGATGTAAAACTTCCCCTAAGAAATACTTTTGCTACTTCCCACAAGTTTTGGTATGTTGTCTCATTATTGTCATTTCCTTGAATGACGTTGCCTATTGTTTCTATAATTTCTTGTTTGACCCACTCATTTTTTAGGATTAATTTATTTAGTTTCCAATTAGATTTTAGTCTATCCTCCTATGGCCCTTTATTAAATATATTTTCATTGCATCATGATCTGATAAGGATGCAATTAACATTTCTGCTTTTCTGCACTGAATTGTGAGGTTTTATGCCCTAATGCATGCTCAAGTTTTGTGTATGTGCCATGTACCCCTGAGAAGAAGGTATATGCCTTTTTATCCCCATTTAGTTTTCTCCAGAGATCTACCATATCTATCTTCTCTCAGATTCTATTCACCTGCTTACCTTCTTTCTTGTTTATTTTGAGGTTAGATTAATCATTGTCCAAGATGGGGAGAGTGAGTTCCCTCTATGTTGTTATAGTTGTGTTAATGATTTCTTCCTCTACCTCCCTTAAATTCTCCTCTAGGCATTTGGGTGCTGTACCTCTTGGTGAATAAATGTTTAATAATGATATTGCTTCATTCTCAATGGTGCCTTTTAGCAGGATATAGTTTCCTTCTTTATCACTTTTAATTACATCTCTTTTGCTTTTGCTTTGTCTGAGATAAGGATTGCTACACTTGCTTTTTTTTCTATAGCTGAGTCATAATATATTTTACTCCATCCTTGTACCTTTACCCTTTGTGTATCCAATTGCTTCACCTGTGTTTCTTGTAAACAGCATATTGTAGGATTATAGTTCTTAATCCATTCTGCTATCCTCCTCTGTTTTATGGGAGGGTTCATCCCATTCACACTCACAGTTATACTTACTCTCTGTGTCTTTCCTTCCATCTTATTTCCTCCCTTCTTTATGCTTTTATTTTTCCCTTCTCCCTTCCCCTACTTAAATTTTTTTCCTTTTGACTGTCATCTCCCTCATTATTCCCTCCTTATCATTCCCCCTCCCTTTTTGTACCCTTCCCCCTTACTACTTCTTCCCTCCCTTCTAAAAATCCTGCCCACTATTGTAAGACCTTCCCCTCTTCTGCCTGTAGGGTATGATACATATTTATACATAATTTATTTCTTCCCTGAATCAAGATTGACAAGAATAAATCTCATACAATGCTCCTCTCCCTCCCCTCTTTCCCTCTATTATGATAAATTTTATGTCTCTTCATGAGAGAATCCTATACTTAACTGATTATTTTATTCGCTCCTTACAGCAGAATCAATGAGGGTGAAGCTCATATAACGTTCATCTCCCTCCCTTCTTTTTTTTAAAGAAATTGGGGTTAAGTAACTTGCTCAAGGTTACACAGCCAGTTATTTCTGGGTGTGGTGCTAAGTATCTGAGCCCGGATTCGATACCCAGGTCATCTTGACACTGGGGCCGGTGCTCTTACTTGCTGAGCCACCTGGCCAACCCTAAGCAATTGGGGTTAAGTAACTTGTTCAAGGTTACATGGCCAGGTGTTTCTGGGTGGGTGTTAAGTGTCTGAGCCCGGATTCGATCCCCAGGTCATCCCAACACTGGGGCCGTTGCTTCTTACTCGCTTTTCTACTTCGTTGCCCCGATTTCCCTGCCTTCTTTCCCTCTACTATAATATAATTTTATGCATCTTTTTGTGGCATAATTTACCCCTTCTTCTTTGTTCTTTCCTCTTTCCCCATAGTTGTCCCTTTACCCTCCTTAATAAGGTTTTTTAATTATAATTTTGTTTAATTTATACCCACAACCTCTATTTATCTATATCCCTTGGAAATGTCATGATAACAACACAATTCTCAATATTAACAGGTATCAACTTCCCATATAGGGATGTAAACAGTTTGCTTTTATTAAATAAAAGTTATGTGTGTGTGATTAACCTGTTTACCTTTCTATGTCTCTCTTGTGTCTTGAATTTGGAGATAAAATTTCCCATTGACTTCTGGCTTTTTCATCAGGAAGGTCCAGAAGTCCCTTATTTCATTGAACGACCATCTCCTTGCCTGAAATATTATGCTCAATTTTGCTGGATAGCTGGTCAGACTGGCTACCATGACAAAACAGGAAAATGATAAATGCTAGAGATAATTGGGAAAATTGAAATACTGATGCATTGTTGCTGGAGTTGTGAACTGAAACAGCCATTCTGGAGAGCAATCTGGAACTATACACAAAGGGTATAAAAATGTACATACCTTTTGATCCCAAAATACCACTGCTAGGGCTGTATCCCAAAGATTTCATAGAAGTGGGAAAAGGGTCTATGTGTTCAAAAACATTTATAGCAGCTCTTTCTGTGGTGACAGAGGATTGGAAATCAAGGAGATGTTCTTCTATTGGTGAATGGCTAAAAAAGTTGTGGTGTATGAATATAATGGAATATAATTGTGCTGTAAGCAATGAGGAGCAGACAGACTTCATAATAACCTGGAGAGACTTATATAAAATGATGCTGAGTGAGAAAAGCAGAACCAGGAGAAATCTGTACACAGTTATAGAAACAACGTATGTGTGATGACTAACTTCAATTAATTCCTTCAATTTCTTTTTCTTCTCTTAATGGTACAGCTAAAATTTCTAAAACCAAATTGAATAACAGGGGTCATAGTGGGCATCCTTGTTTCACCCCTGGTCTTATTAGAAATGCATCTAGCTTATCACCATTATATATAATACTTGCTGATGGTTTTAGGTTTATGCTACTTATTATTTTAAGGAAGCCTACATTTATTCCTATGCTTTCTAGTGTTTTTAATGAAATGGGTGGTATATTTTATCAAAAGCTTTTTCTAAATCTATTGAGATAATCATATGGTTTCTACTAATTTTGTTGTTTATATGATCAATTATGCAGACAGTTTTTCTAATATTAAACTAGCTTTATATTCCTGGAATAAATTCTACCTGATCAAAATGTAGTATTCTCATGATAAGTTACTGTAATCTCTTTTCTAATATTTTATTTAAAATTTTTCCATCTTATACTCATTAGGAAAATTGATCTATAATTTTCTTTCTCTGTTTTAGCAGTAGCATACTTAAAAAAAAGTATGAGAAGGGAACAGTCTACCTTTTGGAAATAGTAAGCTGAAGCAGATGCCATTGATATCACTGTGCTTGATATCTAGTGCTCATCGAAAAACCCCATATATTTGGGACAGAAAAAAACCAACATGCACACACACATATGTCATCCCTTGTCCATTAAGGTATCTACCACTTACATATTAGCATTATACATGAGAGAGGTGGTAGCAAAATGGCAGCGTGATAGAAATGAATATGGGGAGCTCCGCTTTATATACACCTCCAAATGCATCTGAAAATGAACCAGACAAAATTATGATGGGGAAATCAAGAGAACAAAATCATGAGTCATTTTTCTTATGCAGATCTGCATACAGTGACAAAGAGGAAGGTCTTTGCACACTGATGACAGGGAAAACCAGGAACACACCAGGGAGTACACCTGTACCCAGGGACAGGCTATGAAGCAAGGCAAGGGAAAGTTCAAGACTACACCAGGATCCCAGATATTTATTGAAGTAGTCAAATGGGTACATGTGACAACTAGTAACTTTGTCACCTACCAACGAGTTCCATGTCACAGATTCAGTATAAATTGAAAATGGTACCTTAGCAAAGGTGTAGGGATCCCATGCAGAGATGATCTGGGGAATGTATGAAGAAATTAGAAAGTTCTGAATGCACTAACAGTACTGTATCTCAGATCTTACTTACAGAACAGTGTCTCATTTCCACCATCTTGGCTAACCTGCCAAGGAATCACCAGAGCAGAAATTTTAGACCTAAAGTAGAGCCTACAATTAGGCTTCTCTGAATCAACACAGATTTTCTGCTAACTGATAAGATTAGAATTCAAAGGCAGTGTACTCTAACATATAAAGAAATGCTTTTCAAGAACTAGAAGAGGGGCAGCTAGGTTATGCAGTGGATAGAGCACTGGCCCTGGAGTCAGGAGGACCTGAGTTCAAATCCAGCCTCAGATACTTAACACAAAAACTAGCCATGTGACCTTGGGCAAGTCACTTAACCACAATTGCCCTCCAAAAAGGAACAAACAAACTAATAAACAAACAAACAAAGATAGCTAGCTAGCTAGATAAGAACTTAGCAGAGCTCACACCACGAGCTTAGCAAAGAGACTCTGCCAAGGATCACCACACTTTGGGAGCATGAAATCTTGCAGGTCTCCAGACTGTCCCTGAGGTTTGAAGTAACACAGTATTCAAAAAATTAATACAATAATAACAGAACTAGTTGAGACCTTCTCTATAGAAGTACAATAGAACTCAGCCTTATCATCAAGTCTCAACATAGGTATTAGGTTAGAACCTTTGACAAACAAAAATTACATAATTTTGATACAGAGATACTTAAAACACAAACAAGAAAGGAAAAAACTAATTGAAAAATATCTACAAGCAAAGCATCAGAGTAAAACGGCTTTGATAATCACTCATTTGGAATTCTTAGGAAAGATGAAGTAAGAAATTTAAAAAATTAGATACTTTAATTATTTCACATTCATTTCCCAAAACTTTTGAGTTCAGCTTTTCTTTCTATCTCTCCCATATCCCCACCCCAAGATGACAATCATACTGAATACCCCTTCCCCCAATCTTCTGTCTTTTATATACCCTCCTAACCACCCTTTTACTTTCTTCTAGGGCTGTATATCTTATTTAACAGTTGCAAGCAAAAAAATGTATTTAACAATATTTTTAAAACTTTTGAGTTCAAGATACCCTCCCTCTCCTCTCCTTACCCCCACCAAAAATGCAAACAATTCAATATAGTTTATATGTGTGTAGTAATGCAAAATATTTCCATAGTAGTCATATTGTGATTATATTTCTCTTCCTCCTATCCCATCCTCCATTTATTCTATTTTTTCCTTTGAACCTGTCCCTTTTCAAAAGTGTTTGCTTCTAACTACCTTATGCCCCAATTTCCCTCCCTTCTATCATTCCCCACCCCCACTTTAATCCCCTTCCTCACTACTTTCCTATACGGTATGATACCCAATTTAGTGTGTACCCTATTTTCTCCTTAAGCCAAATCCAATGTGAATAAGGTTGCATCTTTCTCTTTCACCTTCCTGCACTTCCCCTCCATTGTAACTGTCTTCTTCTTATTCCTTTATTTGAGATAACCCACCCCCATTGCAGCTCTCCCCTTCTCCTACTGCCAATATATGCTCCTCACAACTCTTTTATTTTTTGATATACCTTCACATTCAACTCACCCTGTGCACTCTGTCTATGTATAAATGTACACACATATATAAACACACATATATACCTACAAACATATACCCACCTATACATACATATATATGGATGTATGTGTGTGTATATACATACATACATACATATATATATATATATATATATATATAATCCCTTAAACTATCCTCATACTGAGAAAAGTCTTATAAGTTACAAATATCATCTTTCCATGTAGGAATGTAAATACTTCAACTTTAATAAGTTTCTTATGACTTATCTTTCCTGTTTGCCTTTTCATGCTTCTCTTGCTTCTCATATTTGAAAATCAGATTTTCTGTTCAATTCTGATCTTTTCATCAAGAATGCTTAAAAATCCTCTATTTCCTTGAATGTCCATATTTTCCCCTGAAGTATTATACTCAGTTTTTCTGGATAGGTGATTCTTGGTTTTAATCCTAGTTTCTTTGACCTCTGGAATATCATATTCCAAGCCCTTTGATCCCTTGTCATAGAAGCTGCTAGATCTTGATTTGTCCTGATTGTGTTTCCACAATACTCCAATTGTTTCTTCCTGACTGCTTGTAATATTTTCTCTTTGACTTGTGAACTCTGGAATTTGGCTGTAATATTCCTAGGAATTTTCTTTTAGGTATCTTTTTCTATAGGTGATCCGTGAATTCTTTCAATTTCTATTTTGCATCTGGTGCTAAGACATCAGGGCAATTTTCCTTGATAATTTCCTGAAATATGATGTCTAAGCTCTTTTTTGGTCATGACCTTCAGGAGTTCAATAATTTTTAAATTATCTCTCCTGGATGTATTTTCCAGGTCAGTGTTTCTTCCAATGAGATATTTCACATTGACTTCTAGTTTTTCACTGATTTGGGTTTGTTTTACAATATCTTTATTTCCCATAAAGTCATTAGCTTACGTTTGCTCTTATCTAATTTTGAAGGAATTATTTTCTTCATAGAGCTTTTGAAATTCCTTTTCCATTTGTCAAATTCAGCTTTTTAAGTCATTCTTCTCCTCATTGATTTTTGGACATCTTTTACCATTAGAATTAGTCTTTTTTTTTTTTAAAGGAATTGGGGTTAAGTTACTTGTTCAAGGTTACAAGGCCAGTTATTTTTGGTTGTGGTGCTAAGTATCTGAGGCGGGATTTGATTCCCAGGTCATCCCAACAATGGAGTCGGTGCTCTTACTTGCTGGCCGCCCCTGAATTATTCTTTTTTTAAGAGTTTATTTTCTTCAGTCAGGCTATTGACTCACTTTTTTATGATTTTCTTGCATCACTCTCATTTCTCTTCCCAATTTTTCCTCTACTTCTCTTACTTGATTTTCAAAATCTTTCTTTAGCTCCTACATGGCATGCAACTAGTTTATATTTTCTTGGAGGTTTTGGAGGCCGGAGTTTTGACTTTGTTGTCTTCTCATTCTTATGTTTTTATCCTCATTGTCCCCCCAAAAAGCTTTTATAGTCTGATTGTGCTTCCTCTGTTTGCTCAGCTTGCCATCCAATTGCTTGATTTTTTATGTCTTTTCCATAGTAGAACTCTGATTCCAGATTCAAGAGTGCTGTGTCCCAAATTCTTGGGATTTTCTTCAGCTGTTGTCCGAACTTTTTCCAGGCACTTGCCTTGGAACTGTGAGGATGACTGACTCTCCACAGCCTCAAAAACTCTGCCACACTAGTGCTCCTTACCCCTAGACCATCACCCATGACTATGACCCAGATCCAAGCAGGGCAAAGGAAAATAATTCTGACTTAGCACCATCAAAGACATTCCTGCAAATGCCCTCTGGTCAGCCACTTGTTCCCTCTATGATCTGTAGGCCTGAAGCCAGAAACATTTGCAGTGATGGCAGTTGCAACCATGCTGCCTCCACCACCCTGGGGGCATGGACCAGACTGTGTTCTTCTTCTCTCACCCAATTCCAGCAGAGTACTCCACTAACCTTTTAGTTTTTTTTTTTTTGGTGTTTATGGGTTGAAAAGTCTGGAAACACTCACAGCTGCCAGCGATTCCCTCTACTTAATTCTGCTCCAGCAGGTCGGTGACACTGTTCTGGGCCATATTTGGTCTGGCCTGGTGCAGCTCATGTGGAACTCTATTCTTCTCTCAGTTTGATGTAGTAGACCCTTCCTGTTGGTCTATCAGGCTGCCTTCCATGGGAGATTTGTTTCTCTCTGTCACTTTGTGGGTTGTCACACTAAATTTGTTTAGAGTCATTTTTTACAGGTATTGCAAGTGGTTGGAGTGGGAGCTCAGGCAAGTTCCTGCATCTTGGAATCAGGAGATGGAAATTAAAATTGCTAGCTCTGGTGAGGGGACAATTAGCAGAAGGACAAGGAGAAATTGGGGATGAAGGCTATGGTGTAAATGGAAATATTACTGCATTGCCAAGAGAGGTAAGAGGGTATCTGGCTGTGCAGATAGTATATGAATATTTGCAAGGCCATAAGGAAGGGGAATAAAGAGGAAGGCAAGAGAAATTTACGTCCAATGTTGGTTTTTCAGGGTCTCATGCAGGAAGTTAAAGCCAAAATGATCAACAGGGAGTTCACCAACTTGTTCTCATGAGCAACTGTGTCTCAAATGAGTGAATGACTTTTGTTTTCTCCAAGTGTAATTATAAATAATTCCAATTCATCTTGCAGGTATCTGGTCACACCCCAAGAAGACTCTTAAGCAAACCTGACTGAAGACATGGTCACCCTTCCCTGAACAAGAACTAAATATGGGGAAACTCTAAGAAGAATGTGCCTCGAGCTCCTGGAGGACCAGGAACCACAATAAATGGATTTTCACACACCCAATAGAATTTTAGCAGAAGTGGGCCGGCTTGAAGCATATTCTTACCACCTGCTAAGATGAAGTGATGACATCTTCCCCCCCCACTGCTACTGTTCCATAAGAAGCATCAAAGATAAAATTAGGGTGGAGGGATTCAAAAGAAGTTTCCCACTGATAGTGGCTACAAGAGAGATGCTCAACTTCCTGCTATTCTCAGTCGTCCCACTCATCATCTTCTGCCTTATCCACTTGTCCTCAGATCTCTGATGCAGCTTCTTCTGAGGATTTCTGCACTATAATACTGTCTATCCCTGATGCTCCTATCTCTCCATCACCAGCAAAATTACACTTGGTCACTGTTACAGTCTCAAGTTTTGTTAGAGAGCCTATGAATGGACTACCACCCACCTCTAGCTCAATTTTGTCCATTTCAATCTCTGGAATCCGAAATGCTAGTGTCTGCTCCCGAGTGTGGTTCCCTCTCATCACAAGCAACTCTGGCTTTTCCACGAGCCCCTTCAATTCAGTGGGTGAGAGTCTGTTAGTGTCACCTTTGGCTTCCAACTTATACGAGGACATGAGGAAGCCCATTTTAGCCTTCCTGTTGCTTCTGAAGTTTGGTTCTATCTCATTCCCCTTGGAGTCAAATTTGCAGTGATGGATGTGACTGGGTCTGATGTACAGCATATAGTAATACCCATTTTTTCCATTGGCATCTGAGATGTTATGATGAGATATATCAACTATTTCTCCCTGCAGAAGGAAACCATTTCCTGGCTCATATGCAGACAGGTCCCAAGAGCCGAGGAGCCGAGTTCTGTGCACTACCTTGTACCTGAGGGCACTGTAGTGATAGATGTGGCTCATTGAAAAAGAAGAAAAACAAGCAAGGATTACAATAAACACATTATGTAACAAAACTGAGTTTAATCCTTCAGGGGGAAAATGGAAACTTAAAGAAATAGAGGACTTGCAAGCATTTTGATGAAAGAACCAGAACTGAATAGAAAATCTTACTTTCACATACAATGCTCAAGAGAAGCATAAAAAGTATAAGTATAAATCAGTATAAATTGATTTTGAGAAATATGGATGCACTAAAAGGAGGACAGCAGAGGTAGAATGATGCAAATTATCTTACATGAAAGGGATACAACATAATTATTGTAGTGGAGGGGAATATGAGAAGGCAGTTCTTAAAGCTTGCTCTTACCAAAATTGACTCAAAAAGGGAATAAGATACATAATTAGTTGGGTATTACCAAAATTTATCTTATTCTACAAAGAAGTAGGAAGGAAAGTGACAAGTGAATAAAGGCATGATAGAAGGGAGGGTGTTTTTGGTGGGGTTAGTGATCAGAAGCAAACTATTTTTGAGCAGAAAAATGGTGAAAGAAGAGGGAAGATTAAAGGGAAAAATAAAATGGAGGGGGATGTCCATCAGTTGAAGATTGCTGAAAAAGTTTTGGCATATGATTGTGATGGAATATTACTATGATATAAAAATAATGAGCAAAATTATTTCAGAAAAAAGATGAAAATCTTATGTCTTTTGATTCAAAGTAAAGTGGGCAGAACCAGAAAAAAACATTATGAACAATAATAGCCATGTTGTACTATGATACCTATTCTCAGCAGTGCAATAATTCAAGATAATTTCAAAGGACTTATGATGAAAAATGCTATCCATCTCCAGAAAAAGAACTCATGGAGTCTCAATGCAGATTAAAGCATACTTCTTTTTACTCTTTTTTATTTAAAAAAATAGGTCTGTGTTTTATTTCACAACATTACTAACATGGAAATATGTTTTGCATGACTGCTTATGTATAACCTATATCAATTTATTTGCCTTTTCATTAAGAGGTTGTAGATGGTGGGGGGGAGGAGGTAAAGAATTTGGAATTTTAACTTTTTTTAATCTACAATTGTTTTTCCTTGCAATTGGAAAAATAAAATAGTTCAAAATATTAATAAAAATAATAATGTAAGCTCCTTAAGAATAAGGACTGTCATATTCCTGTATTTGTATCCTTGGCAGTTAGAACAGTTTCTAGTACAGTAAGAGGTTTTATGAATATGTTTCATTAATCAATTCCTTTTTAGTGGAAGTATCCAAATTAAAATGATTCAAGATATATTAACACAAAAGAAATTTATGACTTTTAAGAGAGATATTCAAAGTGTTTGCATAACACAAATATCTTGGGGTTTTTGTTTTATATTGCCAGTAGAATCCATAGAAATTGATGGTGAACCTAAGTCTATGCCATTGGTTAAGTCAAATGTTGGGCTAGACATTTTGTTAAACTAATGTGGTAAGGCCTTATCAAATTAACTACACTGACAAATACAACAATTAGTAGATGCAATTGTAGCATAACACCCATAACATATGATGAGAATCCCTAGCATATGAGAATACATAATTCTTAGGTCACCAAAATAATAAGGTGATTATATTTCCTTCAAGGACCCTTGACTATATAACATGATGCCAAGAGACTGGTACATATTGGATACAAATGGTGATTTTTTTTCACCCATAGCAAAACCTAGTTAGAATTGTATGACACTTTATTCGTAGGAATAAAGAATAATTTCTTAGTGACAATGGAAAATGTAGATCAGGCATTACCATATAAACTTAGCAAGGCAATTATGCAATGTGGTTTCTCATTTTTATCACTGAAGGACATTTATTTTAAGAGTAGAGTTTTTATTTTGTTGCCATCATCTATACACACACATATACACATTATATATATATATATATGCACATGTGAATGTGTGTACATATATACACATTGATTTTATATGTTGTAACACTGAAACTTCTTGAAGAATTAAGATATGTATATATATTTATATATAACACATTATTTCATGTTCTATACATGGTTCAAACATGGTATAGAATTGATGTGTAATCATTAAAGTGAAAGACAAGACAATAAAGCTCTTACAAGAAAACTTTATTATAAAATCCCAGGATCATAGAGTGTTACCTAGATGAAAAAATAAGAGTTCATCTAATTCAGAACTTCTTATAGATGAGGACACATTGCTCCAGATAGATAAGTGATTTACTTGAAATACACAGACATTAAGTGTCTGAATCAGGATTGTATTCTACTCACAATAACAAAGGTAAATATATTGAGGAGTTTCCATATTCCTTCTATAATATGGGAAACACATTCCCCTTGGAAACTGGACAAATAACAAGAGTATATTAGTAGCATACACAATTAAATAACTCTTATAAACAACTTCCTTATTGATAATGGAAACTACAATCAAAGAAACATCTGTAGCATATTAATACAATGTATTCATTGTACTGCATTAGGAATTGCTTTGAAAAGATTAAATTTTTCAATATTTCAATTATAATAAGGTACTGAAATAAACATTCACTGAACCTTGAAACATGACTTTCTACTCCCAACATATAGCTATATACAACAGATTCACCTGGTATCATAAATAGGGTGGCACATTAATAAAGGCATTAAGTGCAAATGCTAAATGATTGTTAAAGTCAGTGCCCACAAAGCTCTGATCAACATAAAATAAGTCTCTCAGGTCTCTTCTGCCTTTATCTTCTAATCTTTCACCATGTTTCAATGTCAAATTGGCTATTATTTAGAAAAGTGGACCATCTTTAAATACCAAGTAAATACCAGTTCATAAATAAAGGCATACTCCTCAAATGAAACCTCTTCACAAAGAAATATATGAAAGGATAGATGCTACAATAATTGCACAATATGTCTATCTTTTGAATTATATTTATTGAAATGATTTTAATAATTATTGTTGCTATATATTAATACACTATGATATATTGCTATTGAAATGGATTGCATTATGCATTAAATGATGTCTTTCTATCAGAATGTTTTTTTTAATTTTTCATCTCTTTGTCTTAATCACTTTAGTTAATATTCTCTCTTTATAGGCCACTAAAGTTCAGTTTCTAGGACTATATGAGAGGGAGAAAGGACATATAAGTCCAAGATAGTATGATTTGATTTGATTTGACCCTCATTTCATATTTTGCAAAATGGGAACTAGGAGGTTCTTATCATTTCTAAGTTTATTTTCCTATAACAATCACTTTTCTTGGCCTTCAATTCCCCAAAATGCTCAGAGCTTCACTCTAATTCTTCAGATGTGTTTGGGTGAACAGAACAAGTCTCCTCTCTGCAGGGCAGTATCATTTGATCTTACACAGTTCTAGAGTTGGAAATGACATCAGAGACTATATATTAAAACCCTCCTTTTTAATTGATGTATAAACTAAGGTCTAGGAGTATCAGGTGACTACTCCATTTACAAACAATTACCATGTGTTAACTGAAAGTTCACTTTGTTTCTACTTTTCAATTATTTGGTTTTATTCTCCTTCAATTATAAGATTTTGTCCATTTAATTTATACTTCCTAAACATCCCTTTGTTTCATCTCTTCCAGTACATACTCAGTTTCCTTTAAAATGTTTCAAAATTCACCTTTAAGAGAAACTTCCTTTAACTAAATCAGGTACCCACTGATCACTAACTTTTTTTGTGTTCTTTCAACATATGCTAAGCTATTGTCACAGCAAGCACCCTAGCATACCCAGGATGGCTGCTACCACAGGTTCTTAGATCTACTTTGCCAATGGAAAGTAACTCAAAATGGGTTAACAATATTACTTTAATCAAACATATGCCATTTATCTGGTTCAGGGGGAAAAGTTCAGCATCCTGAACTTCAGAAAATACAGACAGAAGTTACAAGCATAAAAAAATACAGACAAAGAAACAGATTAGCAGACAGGTTTCTAGCTGTCTCATAATTACATCCATACCTAGTCAGTTCCCAGAGAGGGAAACACCAACATCTGGGTTTTCAAAGCCAGGGGGTTCAACCGCTGCCCAGAGTCTCATCTGGTCAAATCACACAACTCTTCTCAGGGTGAGCCCCAAAACAAAACCTCACATCAGGGTATATATAGCTTTCTCCTAGATCAGAAAATATCACAACCCTCTTGACCCACTGCCCAATCACAAAGTAACAAGATGTGGGCATTCCTAAAAAAACAAGCCTCCCACAACAGGCTCCATGTTACCACATTCAGCCAATTAGGGGGCAGAGTATATTTTCAAATCTGGGAAGGTTCTCAGAGTGACTTAAGCCTATCAAAGTACCAAGGAGTCAGGGAAGATCTTCAGATTCCCATTCCCATAACAGCTATTTACATAAACTTGTTTGGGTTTTTTGGTCCTTGTTATTTCATATATTTTTTGCCCTTTGGACAGAGGTGGATACTGGGGACCTATGGCTAGTTTGGAAGCCTGGGGAATATTCCTCCCGTCCCAGAACAAGGGAAATGTCCAATCTTTGGCACATTTGCAAGAATAAACTAGGTATTTCTGTATATTCACATTACTATTTTTCAGAAAGTGCCAGGATGGGCAGACAAATAAAGCTATGAAATGCAAGGTTGTAGCAAATAGTGAATATATATGTAATTATGGATGGAGATATCTGTCAAGAATCTGAAATTTTCATGTTAAAATCCTATTTTTTCCATTATTTGCGGATATCACCTAAAAATATTTTAAGTTTTCCATTCATCAGCCTGCTTTTTAAAGCATATCAACCTTGCTGATTTTTTAAATGAAGAAAACTGTTTTGAAGATTTGAAGGATGCAAGAAATCTAACATTAAATAATATGTATGTAGAGAGGGCATGAATAGTCATAATATTCAACCAGATTCTGGAACTCTCATTCAAGAAGTGTGTTTTAAATGCTTGCTATATGGCAGGAACTATGCAAAGGGTTATGAGTGCAAGACAAACAAGTCTTGCTCTTGAGGAGATCACATTTTAATGGGAGAGAAAATAAGCAAATAATATTATATACTGGGTAAATTTGAGATAATCTCAGAGAGATAGGACTGGTAGTGTGTGTATGTATGCATGTGTGTGTGTTGTGAGTGTGTGTATGTGGTGGTTATTGTGGTAGTTGTAGCAGTAGTAGTACTAGTACTGGTAATAGCAATGGATGGTAAGGCTAAGAAAGGCCTCTTTCACAAGGTGAAATTTGAGTTGAGTCTTGAAGGAATTTACAGAAGCTGGGAAGTTGAGATGAGGCAGGAGAGAATTCCCAGCATGTGGGACAGTCAGTGGAAAGAAATATAGATAGAATGAAATGCAATGTGCAAGGTCAGTGTTTGGGATCATAAATCATATAAAGGAGACTCAAGAGTAAGAAAACAGAAGTGGCAAGAAGGTGCCAGGTTATGAAGGGCTTTGAAAGTCAAATAAAGGCTTTTATATTTGATCCTTGAGGTATTAGGAAACCACTAGAGTTTATTGAATGTGTGTGAGTGTATGTGTGTGTGTTAGAGAGAGAGAGAGAGAGAGAGAGAGAGAGAGAGAGAGAGAGAGATGGTCAGATAAGCACTTTAGGAAGAACACATTCTATAGACTTCAGAGATGAGAATGTGAGACAGAGAGACTCACCAGAAAGCTCTGGTAATTGTCTAGATGTGAGGTAATAAAAACCTGAACCATAGTATCAATTGTCTCAGAAGAGAGAAAGGGATATAAGTCAGAGATATTAGGAAAATGCACAACAGCATATAGCCAGGATAGTCATTCAGAAGAATAGACCCATGAATCTCTAAGGAAAATCCCTAGACTATACTGTGCCTTGAGGTTTCAATATATAGTAAAATAGTCACAGGCAATAAGGAAATTAATGTTTCTGAGATTAATAAGCCAATATTAGCATTTAGAGATAAAAATAGTAAACTATCATCATTTGGGGAAAAATAACTAGCAAGTCACATTGGGAGAAGTGAAAGACTAGCAGCATGACCCTTCCTATCCTTAACTGGTCGCCGCATCCAAAATATAGAACTACAATCAGCATTTTACTATCGCTTTGGGACTTGAACACAAAATGGAATTAACTATAAAAACTCACTTTGCACAGATGATATCCTCTTCAACTGAGAACTGGAAAAAGTATGGCTCTTTTCCTCTCCCTAGGAAAGATTCAATTCACACACAGCATTCCACTAAAGAAAAAGATGTTGTGGGAATTTTTGTTTCTTTTTCCTTCAAATGGTACTAAATAATACTGAGAAGGTGATAACATTATTAGCTACTATTTCTTCATGAGGCCCTAGTGAGGGTTTCATTTTTTCTAAGCATCTTCATGAGATACAGAAGAGATGACAGTATCATTTCCATGTTGGGGTGAACAAGAAAATAATATTTGTGCAAGGCTTCAAACAAGTTTCTCTTTCACTTACAGGATTGCAAATTCATATTCTTTCAAAGGCTAATAAAAATAGAAATGCTGCAGGACAAGATGAGAATGTCACCATTAGGTCTGTTCCCTCATTCTATTCCTGATTATTGTGAAATAATGATGAAATTTCATTTCTTTCTGCAACACAAACTTCTTACCTTCTGACATCATTGCTTCCCCAACACAGTCATTTCACAATGACCTTTGTCCTGTAGTAGCATACATATTCTAGAAGGGCACATCACTGGTAGCCATCGTTAAAGAATCAAAACATTTTAAATCACAATCATGTGCCAGGTCAAAAGTGCTAGGAGGTGAATGATAGAAAGATATGAGTAAAATAGTCCATTGCCTAAAGAAGTTTACATTCCATGCCTCAAAACTTAAAACTTCAAAGAAGAAACCAACACGATCACATATGAGTATATACCAATTATATGCAAAATGCATAAAAGAACCTTTTTTTGTTTATTTTGGGTATTTCTCCTTGTATGGGAGAGTGAGGAGGTATTTACACTGGGGGAAGGTAAGGAAAGGTTTGGATCATTAAAACAATCTGGTCCTTAGTAAAATAACATACATCTCATTTTCTTTTATGTCACCTGCAATTTCTATTTCTCCATCATTGAAATTCATTTTTCAGAGCCAAGGAATATCATCAAATTAATATTGGTGATGAAAGCCATCTGAGAAGAGAGGAAGAGACTGTTTGAGCCTTTAGTATATATACTGAGTTTTGTCTCAGCACCCTATTGAAAGGATTTCTTCACCACTCAGGGAACTAAGAGGAAATAGTCATAGGACATCTGGTCATGATCTGAAGAGAATTGGGTGGGGGGGAAGATCTCAGAAATAGGTTTATCAAGTCTCCATATGGACTGAACCAGGAAGGACATAATGTGAATGTTTTAATAACTGGCCTCTCATTGGCCAGGTCCTGTAATATCAATACACTGATTAAATACAAAATAAATTCAAAGTAGGAGAACCTAACAACTTTCTTTTAGGGGATAACACACACATGCATATTATGTTTACAGTTCTTGTTTATTAATGTCTGACTTTTCATGACCCCATTTGGGGTTTTCTTGGTAAAGATACTGGTGTAGTTTGCAAATTTCTTCTCCATCTCATTTTACAGATGAGGAAACTGAGGCAGACAGAATTAAGTAACTGGCCCAGGGGTCTGAGACCAGATTGTATGATACATAGAGATAGAGATAGTTCAAGAACCTGAGTGTGTGTGTGTGTGTGTGTGTGTCCTATGAAATACCCTCTGTAGGTGGTGCTTAAGCTAGCCTTTTCTTTTAGAAGAGATAGAGATTCTAAGAGGCAAAGAGTCATAGGTTTTGTTAAAACATAGGATTAATATATGAACTTTCATAAATGAGTAAAAATATCAAGTATAGTAGTTTGCTTTGAACATAGAATGTTAGGGGGTTGCTGTGGATCAATATGAAGTGAAAGTATAGAACTGTGGTATGTACTGACCCCAAAAAATGATACTTGGTTGATAAAGTCATAAAATGAGGTAATAAGTAGCAGTCCTATAAGTAGGGGAATAAGGAGAAAACAGTGTCATTTTAATCAAACTCCCTGAGTTTTTACAAGTTTATCAATGTTTATAAAAACTCAGGACAAAATTCAAGAGAGTATGACAAACAGTTTAAAAATAACAGTAAAGTTAAAAATGAAAGTTTTCTAAAAAGGCTACTGGGTTTGGCAATTAAGAAAACAACATTGACCTTGGAGGAAAGTAATTTCAATGGAGTGATTTGACTAGAAACCAGATTTTAAGCACTCAGGGGGAGTGAGCATGTGAAGACAGGGAAAATAGACAAGACCTTCTTTTCCACTTCCCAGTAGTTGGATCATTAAAGGAAATAGATATAGTTTCATAACTCCAGGAAGTGGCCAGTTCCAATAATTTTGTTATTTGCTGTTGTGGAGAATCCTAAGTAATTCTGAGGCAACAGTGAATGATTGATGAATAGAAAAGATTTAAAATGAGAGACAGAGACAGAGGGACAGAGACAGATAGAGACACACACACACAGAGACAGAGTGACAGAGACAGAGACAGGAACAGAGAAAGAGAGAGAGAGAGAGAGAG
>NW_027185712.1:4957201-5036799 GCF_028583685.1 Petaurus breviceps papuanus
GAGAGAGAGAGAGAGAGAGAGAGAGAGAGAGAGAAATAAATGAAGGGTCAATGACAGAAAAAGACAAAATAGGATGCATCAAGGATCTCAGTAGAAGGGTGGGCCTTGGCTAGAAGGGCCAAATCTTTATCTGACATTGGAGCAAAGAAAAAAAATGGTGGATGACATGACATTAACAGGATTTATAGTTATAAAACAAGAGAGAAGAAGCTCATGATTAGTAGCTTCAGATTTTTTTAGTTAATTACAAAGCTAGATCTGCTAAAAGGAAGAAAGGAAGGTGTTATTGGTGTCATGAGGAAAAAAGAGAGTGTGAAATAGACCTTATGCATTATACTCAGCAAAGGTAACATACTGAATGATTTTGTTTGTTTGTTTTCTTTTGTTTTTAATCCTTAGGAATTGTTTTTTTTTCCTGAATGCTTATCCAACATAATGATATTCTGCAAATTTGCCTACCCTGGTTAACCCATACATTATAGCTAATCAACTAGCATTAATTAAGCATCAACTATATAACAGACTCTGTTAAGCACTAAGAATAGAAAGAAAGGCAAAACAAGCTGTCCCTGGCCTCAAAGAGCTAAGAGTTTAATGAGGGAGGAAACATGCAATATCTATATACACACGTATGATGCACATATATATATTTATATATACACAATATAACTATCTGAGAGTTTATACATGCACAAGTTCATAACATCTTTCATGCATAAACACAGATAAAGAGTAGATAACCAAGAGAGGAAAGTTACTGAGATCAAGGTAGACAGGGAGAAATTTTGTTCAGAAGTTAGGACTCTAGCCAAGACTTTAAGGAAGTCACTGAAGTCAGGTGGCAGGCATGAGAAGGGAAAGTATTTTACTCATAGAGGACATTCAGAGAAAGTGTTCAGTAAGAAGATAGCCTGTTTCCCTAAAGTATACTTCTAACTAATGCAAATAAGGTTCTGCTTGGGGGTTTACTACATTAATTAAGCTCCAAATTGTAATAGAACTGTACACATAATGCAAAATCACATTTTCCTTATTATAAGGAAGACATCATTCCCCCAGTGGATATTTTCTCTTAGACTTAAACAGTTAATCTTAGATTACACAATTTTTTATAATTAATTTCTTTTATGATGCTAATTATTTTATTTTATTAATATAAAAGCACTATTCTGGGAAGGGGTCCATGACACAAAACACATTAAGAACCTTGGGGGTGGTGGAACCAAGATGGTGGAGGGTGGAGTAAAAGCAGGAACTTGCTTGAGTTCCCTTTCCAACCACCTCCAATGCCTGCAAAAAATGACTCTAAACAAAATTTAGGGCTAGAAAACCCACAAAGTGACAGAGAGAAACAAATCTCCTGTTGAGAGTATCCTGGCAGGCTGAAAGGAAGGATTGATTGCATTGGGCTGCGAGAAGATTGCAGTCCTGTGTGAGTTGAGCTGGCCCATACCCACAGCCCAGACCATTTGGAGGAGATTTCAGCAGAGTGAATCACTGGTAGCTGTGGCAGTTTCCAGACTTCTCAATCGATAAACTCCAAAAAGGATGTAAAAGGTTAGTGGGGAACTCTGTTGATCCTATGTGAGAGAAGAGTGAGGTCCACTTCCTACCCCCGGGGTAGCAGAGTTGGTGGCAGTGTGGAGTTGCCTCCTGAGACACAGGTGGATCTACATCCATCTACAGATTGTGGGGGGACCAAGTGGCCAACCAGAGGACATTTGCAGGAATCTCTCTGCTGGCACAGAGGCAGGATTCTCATGCTTTGCCCAGCTTGGATCTGGGTCTCAGTCTGGGGTGTTGGTCCTGAGAAAAGCAGTGATAGTGTGGAAGAGCTTGTTGAGGCTGTGGAGAGGCAATCTCCTCACAGTTCTGGGTCAGGTGCCTAGAAGGCACAACAGCTTTCTGACAATAGCTGCATGAAAACCTACAAATTTGGGAGACAGGACTCTCCACTCTGGAAGCAGAATTCTACCATGGCAAAGAGCTCAAAAGTCAAGTAATTGGATGGCACGATGAACAAAGAGAGGAAGTGAAATCAAATTATAGAATTGTTTTTTGGTGACAAAGATGACACAAACATGGAAAAAGAAGAAGACAACAAAATCAAAACTCCTGCATCAAAAGCCTCCAAGAAAAATAAGAACTGGTTGCATGCCATGCAGCAGCTCAAGAAGGATTTTGAAAATCAATTAAGAAAAATAGAGGAAAAATTGGGAAGAGAAATGAAAATGATCTAAGAAAATCATGAAAAAATTCTGCTAAAGGACAGCCAAAAAAATATTGAAGAAAATAACACCTTAAAGAATAAACTCAAATGAAAAAATGGGCCCAAAAAGCCAATGAGGAGAAGAATGCCTTAAAAAGTCAAATTGTCTGGATGGAAAATGAATTTCAAAAACTCCCTGACAAAAAATAATTCCTTCAAAATTACATTAGAGCAAATGGAAGCTAATGATTCTGCGAAATCAAGATGCAATAAAAGAGATCAGAATGAATGAAAAAATAGAAGGCAATATTAAATATCTCATTGGAAAAAAATAAAAAAAACAATGACCTGGAAAACAGATCCAGGAGAGATAATCTAAAAATTATTGGACTACCTGAAAGCCATGACCAAAGAAAAAGAGTCTAGACATCATCCTTCAAGAAATTTTCAAGGAAAATAGCCCTAATATACTAGAAACAGAGGGCAAAATAGAAATTGAAAGAATTCACTGGCCTTTCACACTTCGCCAACATGGCGGCTGGCAGGGAGGCCTCGGGTTCCTCCCTGACTTCCACTCCGACCCTGACCCCAATCAAGGCGTCTACACCGGATTCCGCCCCAGCTCCCTCCCTGGCCCCAGCACAGGCCCAAGGCTGGGCACGCGCTTTGGCGCCTCAGCTGGCTGCCCGAACCCGGCTCCAGCGCTGGCCCCCCTCAGGCCTCATCGGCACTTCACTGGGAATAATTGACAAACACTCAGTAGAAGTCACCAACTGCTTTTCAATGCCACATAATGAGTCTGAGGATAAGGCTGCTGTGGACATGGAATTTGCTAAGAATATGTATGATTTACACAAGAAAGTCTCTCTAAGTGAGCTTATTCTGGGCTGGTATGCCACAGGCCATGACATCACAGAACACTGGGGGCTAATTCTTGAGCACTACAGCCAGGAGGCCCATAGCCCTATTCACCTCACTGTGGACACCAGACTCCAGAATGGGCAGATGAGCATCAAAGCCTAAGTCAGTGCTTCCGTGGGTGTTCCTGGAAAAAACAATGGGGGTGATGTTCACTCCACTGACAGTGAAATATGTCTACTACGATACTGAGCAAATTGGAATTGACCTGATCATGACATGTTTCAGCCCCAACCATGTGACTGGCCTTTCAAGTGATCTGCAGCAAGTTGGTGGTGCATCAGCCCGGATCCAGGATGCTCTGAGCACAGTGTTGCAGTAAGTAAGGTGTCAGCTGACAACACCATGGGCCACTTCCTGATGGGCCTGGTTAGCCAAGTTCCCAAGATTGCCCCTGGGGAGTTGGAGACCATGCTGAACAGCAATATCAATGACCTGTTGATGGTGACTTACCTTGCCAACCTAACCCAGTCACAAATTGCTCTCAATGAGAAACTTGTGAGCCTGTGAGGAAACCCGATGAGCAGCAGCTACAGGCAGCAGCTCCACCTGATGTGGGTCCTCCCTTGACCCGAACTATAGGATAGAGCAGAAGAAAAGCATATTCTTCTTCAATCATCACCTTTAAGTTGCCTATTTCTGTATATGAACTGTTTATTACTCCAAATAAAACACAGACATCCCTTTTCCCTCTGGGAAAGGGGTTGATTGTGACCTTTCCCTTGGGGGAGGAGGAAAGAAAGAAAGAAAGAAAGAAAGAAGGAAAGAAAGAAAGAAAGAAAGAAAGAAAGAAAGAAAGAAAGAGAGAGAGAGAGAGAGAGAGAGAGAGGGAGGGAGGAAGAAAGGAAGAGAGAGAAAGAAAGAATTCACTGATAACCTCTTGAAAAAGATTCCCCCCAAAAAATTCTCCTAGGTATAGTCAAATTACAAAGTTCCCATGTCAAGGGGAAAATATTAAAAGCAGTCAGGAAGAAACAGTTGGAATATTGTGGAAACACAATCAGGATAACACAAGATCTAGCAGTTTCTACACTAAGGGAAGAAAGGGCTTGGAATAAGATATTCCAGAGGTCAAAGGAGCTCGGATTAAAACCAAGAATCACCTACCCAGCAAAACTAAGTATAATGCTTCAGGGGAAAATATGGACATTCAGTGAAATAGAAGACTTTCAAGCATTCTTGATGAAAAGACTAGAGTTGAACAGAAAATTTGACTTTCAAATACAAGAAGCAAGAGAAGCATGAAAAGGCAAATAGGAAAGAGAAATAATAAGGAACTTGTTAAAGGTGAACTATTTACCTTCCTACATGGAAAGGTGATAATCATAACTCATAAGACTTTTCTCATTATGAAGATATTTGTATATTTTTGTGTATACATACATACATATATACCCACATACATATATATGTATGCATAGGTGGGGTATGTATGTATGGGGGGTAAATTTATGTACATGTACACATAGACAGAGGGCACTGGATGAGTTGGATATGAAGATATGATATCTAAAAATAAAATTAATAGATGAGAGAGGAATATATTGTGAGAAGAAGAAAGGGAGAGAGAATAGGGACCTGGATAAGTTGAATATGAAGGGATGATATATAAAAAATAAATTTAATAGGTAAGAGAGTAATATATTTGGAGAAGAAGAAAGAGAGAGATGGAATAGGGTAAATTATCTCACATAAAAGAGGGTAGAGAAAACTGTTACAATTGAGCTCAAGAGCAGGAAGGGGAAGGGGAATGAGTCAATATTACTCTCATTGGATTTGGCTTAGAGAGGGAATAACATACACACTCAATTGGGTATCTTACCTTACCAATGGCTTCTTACAGGAAAGTACATAACAAGGGGATAAGAGGGGAGATAATAGAATGGAGAACAGATTGGGGGAGAGGGCAGTAAGAGGCAAACACTTCGTTTTTGGAGGGCAATTGGGGTTAAGCAACTTGCCCAATGCCACATGGCTAGTAAGTGTTAAGTGTCTGAGGCCGGATGTGAACTCAGGTTCTCCTGACTCCAGGGCCAGTGCTCTACTCACTGTGCCACCTAGCCAACCAGCAAAACTTTTGAAAAGGGACAGGGTTAAAGGAGAAAATGGAATAAACAGGGTGGGATAGGATGGAGGAAAATATAGTTAGTCTCACAACATGACTGCTATGGAAATGTTTTACATAACTACACATGTATAACCTATATTGAATTGCTTGTCTTCTGAGGGGGGGGAGGTAGTTAGGAGGGAAGAAGGAAGAGAATCTGCAACCCAAAGTTTTAGAAACAAATGTTAAAAATTTGCTTTTACATGCAACCAGGATATAAGATATACAGGCAATGGGGAATAGAAATCCATTTTGCCCTACAAGAAAGTAAGGGGAACATATGGATGGATATAAGATAGGGCAGAGTGGGGGAAAGGAGTAATCAGTATGCTTGCTGTCTTGGGGTGGGGGTGGGGGAGAAATGGGGAGAAAATTTGCAACTCAAAATCTTATAGAAATGAATATTGAAAACTAAAATGTATTATTTTTTTAAATTTTTTTAAAGAAGGACCTCTGGCCTGGGGGCCAAGAATGATGTCTCTATTCCACCTCTTCATTCCAGTGTCCCTATGCTCAATCTTTAGACTATCTGAATCAAAAAGTTAGCTAATACTTCTATTTTCTTCTCAATACAATGTAGCTAAATCAACAGAATATAATTTAAATCATCCTTAAATGTATATATACATACATAGAGATAAGATAAAGAGGAAAATTGGATTGTAGTCTCACTAAGCAAGTTGTATGCTTCTACAGAAAATAAAAATGTTCTTCATACAAGCATTTACCATGTATTTATGTCATCCCCCCAGTGTAGTGACTATGTCCTGGACATGACATAGCTACACTACTTGTCTCTTTTCATGCCAGTTATATATTGTCTATATATCATTTAAATCTTTTAAAACATAGTTATAATATATTTCATAGATGGGATGAAAATAAAGTCTTTAGCATAATAATTTCTACTAAGAACAGTAATGATAATTTTTTTTGCTCATTTATTGGAGAAATCCTGATTGCATTAATTCTCTGATTCTTGGCATATTAACTTGAATTGAAATTTATTCTTAAATTTAAACATTAAAAATAAAAGCTTTTATAAAAAACAAAAAATCTTTTTTGGCTCTTGAATAAAAAGCATGTTAATTGTAATTAGGATAATACAGCTATGTTTTTTTTTCCTTTTCTTATTATAGAGAGTAATAAACACTGTAAGGAGATTGTTGGCTCCCAAATTTAGTGATAAAAGTTCTGTCAGCAGAAGATAGTTTTGCTGTAGATATAAATTTGTTCAGCTACATAAACTCGACCCACACAAAGCTTCCAATGGCTTCTTAAGTATTTATTTATTTATTAATTATTTTTTTTTTTTTGAGATCAGAAAAGGTCTTTATTCTTTCTCATGAGGAAGGACCATGCCCCTGTCACTCAAATGGTGTCTTCCAGGGAGAGCAATATGTGGAAGTAAGCCCATGGTGATATACCTTCTAACCCAGAAACCCAAGCCCCAACTGGCCTTTATTCTCATTAATAGGGAGGCCAGCTCACAATCCAAGGGCAGGAATCTATCTCAGAGACGAAGTATTCAGAAACATGTGGGTTTCCAATGCAAGGCCCGGAGAGTAGCTTCGTCCTTATTTGGCATATCTTGTGCTGAGGTGGCACTGGGGAGGGTCTGCATTTCTTTTTTTTTTCACTTTCTTCTTTTTTTAATGCTTTATTAACTTCTGATTTACATCATTCATTTCTGCCAGATTTTGAGTTACAAATTTTCTCCCCGTTTTTCCCCCACCCATCCCCCCAAAACAGCAGTCCCACAGGATATCCCCACCTCCAATCTGCTCTCTCCCATATTTTCTCCCATACCCATTTCAACTTTTCCAGTGGATCTCTATGCCTCAGTGCCTGTATATCTTTTTTTTCTTAATAACATGTAAGATGGTATTAATAATAGTATACACACACACACACCCACACACACACACACACACACACACACACACACACACACACACACACAAATGTATGATTTTAAAACTTTCAATTCCAGATTCATTCCCTTCCCCCCCTGCCACCCACCCCCACTGGGGAGACAAGCAGTTCATTATAGGTTGTACATGTGCGGCTAATGCAAAACGATAACATAGTAGATGTATTGTAAAAGACTAACTATATTTCCCTCCCTCCTATCCCACCTCCCACTTATTCTATTCTCTACTTTGATCCTGTCCCTTTTCAAAAGTGGGTGCTTCCAACCTCCCTCCCCCCCAGCCTGCCCTCCCTTCCATCATTCCCCCTCACATCCCCTTCCTCCCCTATTCTCCTGGAGGGTGAGATCCCCTATTTAGTGTGTATTTCCCTCTCTCCTCAAGCCAGATTCAATAGGAATAAGGTTGACACATTCCCTTTTGCCTTCCTATTCTTCCCCTCCATTATAACCATTTTCTCTTGCCTCTTCTGTATGAGATAGTTTGCCCCACTCTGTCTCTCCCCATCTCCTCTCATTGTATTCCTCTCACCTCTTAATTTCACCTTTTAAGTATCATCCCTTCCTGTTAAATTGGTCCTGTGCCCTCTATCTATGTACACCTGTAAACGTATATACACACATTCACATATGTATTCATATGCCCGCATACCCTCATATAAAGACATATATATATATATATATATATTTCTAATCCCTTCAACTACTGAGAAAAGTTTCATAAGTTACAATTATTGTTTTTCCATGTAGGAATGTTAATAGTTCAACTTTTGCCAGGTGGCTCAGCAAGCAAAAGCACCGGCCCCAGTGCCGGGACGACCCACATCAAATCCGGGCCCAGACACCCAGCACCACACCCAGAAACAACAACTGGCTGTGCAACCCCAAGCAAGCCACTCAACCCCGATTGCTTTAAAAAAAAATAGTTAAATTTGATAAGTTCCTATGATTTCTTTTCCCTGTTTACCTTCTCATGCTTCTCTTGCTTCTTGTATCTGAATGTCAAATTTTCTACTCAACACAGGTTTTTTCAGCAAGAATGCTTGAAAGTCCTGTATTCCAGTGAATGACCATATTTTCCCCTGAAACATGATACTCAGTTTTGCTGGGTAGGTGACTCTTGGTTTTAATCCCAGCTCCCTTGACCTCCGGAATATCACATTCCAGGCCCTTCGATCCCTCAGTGTAGAAGCTGCCAGATCCTGGGTTATTCTGATTGTGTTTCCACAATATTCAAATTGTTTCTTCCTGGCTGCTTGTAATATTCTCTCCTTAATCTGGGAATTCCGGGACCTGGTATAATATTCCTAGGAGTTTTCTTTTTGGGATCTTTTTCAGGAGGTGATCGGTGGATTCTTTCAACCTCTATTTTGCCCTCTTGTTCTAAAACATCAGGGCAGTTTTCTTTGAGAACTTCCTGGAGGATGCTTTCCAGGCTCTTACTTTGGTCATGGATCTCAGGCAGTCCAATAATTTTTAAATTATCTCTCCTAGATCTATTTTCCAGGTCAGTGGATTTTCCCATGAGATATTTCACATTGCCTTCTATTCTTTCATTTGTTTGGATCTGTTTAACAGCATCTTGATTTCTCATAAAGTCATTAGCTTCCATTTGCTCCTATCTAATTGTGAAGCAATGATTCTCCTCAGTGAGCATTTGAGATTCTTTTTTGGTCTGGCAAATTCAACTTTTTAAGGCATTCTTCTCCTCATTGCCTTTTTGAGCCTCCTTTGCCATTTGAGTCAGTCTTTTTTTTAAGGTATTATTTTCTTCAGTTAGTCTGTTGACTCTCATTTCATAATTTTCTTGCATTGTTCTCATTTCTCTTCCCAATTTTTCCTCCACTTCTCTTCTCTGCTTCTGTAATGTAATGCCAAGGAAAGGCAACTTCCCAAGGTTCAAAATACCAGTATTGGTGCTCTCTATTTTATTCAGTGACAAACCAAGAACAGAGAAGATCAAAACATGACATCATTCAAAATACAGCATTTACTAAGTGTGATTAAATAATCTCCAAGTACTACCCCACCCCAGGATCTTCCAATCATTCAATCAATTACAAAGTCCCTGTTCTAAATACTACTCCACCCCTAGGCTATCCCTTAATTAAATCCACCACAAAACCCCTCTTCTCAAATGGAGATTAGTTTCCAAACATAGGTAAAGTACCTTCATTTGTCAATCACAGAGCACAATAAGGTCAAAAGTTCCCCACCCCTGGATCACAACTGAATCTACCCCAGAGTTACATCAAGTTCAAACACAGCACTTAATACCCAAATGGAGGTCTTTTCTTCATCTTGACAGGAGGCAAGTTCTCAGCAATCTTAGTTCCTGGGGAGACAAGGCTTAGCAAGGCCATAAGATACATTGCCAGTCCCTTCATGAATTTATCCTCTGTCTGTAGAACAGTCCTAGAACCCCTGAACACATTAGCAAAGCCCTCTCCCAGGATTTCTGTAAACATACAACAAGAAAATCCTTCTTCAGGGCTTCTGAACCAACAGAAAGGCTCCCAGACCCCTGCAACAACAGCACTGTCCTTCACCAGTGGACAGTATTCATTCTGTCTGCAGGACAGTCTCCAGACCCCTGCAACAACAGCACTGTCCCTCACCAGTGGACAGTATTCACTCTCTGTCTGCAGGACAGTCTCAGGGCTTCTTAGCGAACAGCCAGGTTCCAGGACTTCTTCAACAAAAGGACTGTCTTTCACCAGTGGACAAATCTGGCAAAACAACATCAAAACAGACAGACAAAGTACCAGCAAAACAGCCATGTCTCCTCAGTACTTGGCAGCTCAGGGGGGTAGGTCTCAAAAGTCCAGGGTAATTCAAAGCGGCCACCAGCAATTCTCTTAGTCTCTCTCTCTCACGAGGTGCTGCTTCCAAAAAAAGATCTTCCGCCTCTCTCTAGTGTCTCTCCAAATCTACATCACCAGTTCCTCCCAGTTCAGTACTTTCTTTTCACATCAACAAGCCCATCCCACAGGTGGGATTAACAAACTCTGGGTTTTAACACAATCAATTTGAAAATCAAGCCAATACAGGGGAATCTTTAATTGCCATTACTATCACAACTTCTTAAGGTCCTCTATGGTCTGTAACCAGCGTGTATTTTCCTTTGAAGCTTTTGGTGCAGGAGTTCTGACTTCACCGATTTCCTCCTGTTCCATGCCTTGCTCCTTCTTATCCCCAAAATAGGGGTGTAATGTTGGAATCTTCTGTCTGCTTTGTTTCCTTTGCCTGCTCTTTTTGCCACTCAATGATTTGACTTTTGGGCTTTTTGCCACAGTAGGACTCAGCCACCAGACAGGGGAGTTTTCGTCCCAAATGCTGGGGTTTTCTCAGCTGCTGGAGGCATTAGATGGGTGCCCTCTCTGAGGTCTCCACATGTTCTGTCAAGCTGGACACACACCCTAGGACCTCCACCCTAGACTGCAATCCAGATCCAAGCAGGTTAAAGCAAGAGCGATTACCCCTCATACTGGTGCTTGGTCCCCCTACACTCTGCAGGCCAGGAGCTGAAGCCACCATGTGGCACTGGCAGGCTATGCTGGAGTATCAGGGGTTTCTCACCCCAGGGGTAAAAGCCAAGCTCTCCCACTTACTGGGTCCCAAAGTCCAGACTGCACTGGCCTCTCACCTTGTCCTTCGCATCTATGTATTGATAAATCTGGAAATGGCCACAGCTGCTGCTGATATGGAGTCCCTCTGGCTGGTCGCTGGTCAGTCCTGCCCTGGGGCTAAAGCCTCAGCGTGGTGCTGGGCTGGGCTCCCAGAGGGTTGCGCTGGCCGATTCCTGCCGGCCTGCCAGGCTGTTCTCAGCGGCAGGTTAGCTTCTCTGTGTCATTTTGTGGGTTCTACAGCTCCAAAGTTTGTTTAGAGTCCCCTTTTTACATGGATTGGGGAGGGTGGCAGTCGGAGCCGTGGGAGGGTCCTGCTTCTACTCTGCCATCGTTGCTCTGCCCCCGACCATGCCGAGGGTCTGCATTTCTATAAGTCCTTCTTAAGTATTTATAACTTAAAGAACACTTAAGTCAAGCCCTCATGAGGGCTTCCCACCTAACTTCTTTATTTGATCACCAAAGATTTCTCTGCCTTCATAACACTTGTTATTGTCACAAATAATAAAATGGAAATGGGGTAGGGATCCACTGATGGTTGGCGAGTCACTAAGACTTCATTTAGGAATGAGCTGCATATGATTTAAGAATATTAAGGATTGTAAGAATTGTAAATGAAAAAGTATTGTTGAATGGGATGAGAGATTTGACCAAGTGTCCTCTGAAGAGTTTTCCCACTTGGAGATTCTATACTTCTGTTCTCATGAACTGCTTGTCGTTGTTGTTTTTAACAATTTTCTCTTGAAGGGAAGGATGGAATGAGAGAATATAGCTCTTTTTTTTTTTCCTTTTTGGAGGGGGAAGGTAGGGTAATTGGGATTAAGTAACTTGCCCAAGGTCACTTGGCTAGTTTTTTGTTAAGCATCTGAGGCTGGATTTGAGCTCAGGTTCTCCTGACTCCAGGGCCAGTGCTCTATTCACTGCACCTCCCTGCCCCTAGAATATATCTTTGATATTTGTTCTGTCGACTTCATTTGCACAACTCAGTTGATTACCAGTTATGATAATTCTTGGACTTGCCATACCTTACAACTTTTGGCCGGAGATTTCCTCTGGCAAAGCACAATCCATACTCTGTTTTGAAATAACCATTTAGTGACACATTTCAGTGGTCACATATGGACCCACTGAATGTGTAATAATTTCACACATATAAGTACCAGTAGAGTTTGTGATAATATAGATCATAGAAGTATAATTTCTTTCTGGAAGGGACCACTGAGACCACATAGTTCATTTAACAGATGAGGAAAGATGATATTCAAAGAAGGGATCTGACCGATGTCCCAAGTCCATGTCAGAAATTGGATTTGACCTGAGATCATCTGAACTCCAAAGTCATTGTCATTTGCATAGTACCATGATATATTCAATTAAATAGACAAACCCTTGATAGGAAACTTGACAGTTCATTCCTTCATTTTAATTTTAATTTTATAGCAGGTCCCCCTTCACTTAAAGAAAAAAAAGTTTTAATATCTACAGCCATGCATGAGCAGCTTTCCAGAGGACTGATGGTGTAAACAGCTTTCAAGGTTCTGATTACATAGTATAGTGAGCTCTCTATTCAATAACAAATTGAGGAAACATTCATAGAAAAATCAAAATACAGTCTTCACAATGTTACAGCTTATCACAGGAAATCAAAATACAGCATTCACCATGTCACAACTCAACAACTTATCACTAAAATGGGCACACAGTTTTCACCAAAATGGTCACAAAGTATATTCATTTATTCAATCACCAAATCCTTAATTCAATGACAAAGTAAAAAAGTCAAAGTTCTCCATCCCTAGGTCACAATAAATCAAAATTTTCTCAGTCAGTACACAGTATGCAAATAAAGTCTTCATTCAGCATGAGTCAAGGCTGGTTCTCAGCTTCTATGGTTCCTCTTCCATGATCCCAGCTCCAACTGTCACCTGGGTTCAAAATAGGCAGCTCCCAGTTTCTTGTCCAGCTCCTTGTCCAGTTTTTCATCAAGTTCCATTCCATATTGAAGTTCTCAGTGTCCAGTCCACCTGAAGTCCTTCACAGTTCCTGTTTCTTGGAAGGCAAGGCTTGACAGAGCCACACTAATATTCATACATATTGCCAGCACCATCATCAATTCACTATCTGCCTGTGAAATCAACTCAGACCCACCAAAAAGGTCTCAGACCTAAACATAAATTATCAACATAGAAATCAGCACAGACCCACAAACAAGGTCCAAGAGGTAAGTACAAATCATCAAAATGGAAATCAACATAGACCCACAAACAAGGTCCAAGAGGTCAGCAGAAATCATTAGTAAAGTTTGAGGACCTCTAAAATCCTCCTCCAGGACTTCTGTAAACATACAACCAGAGCTTACAGTAAGGTCCCAGGGCTTCTGTACAAAGTATTACAAACAGACATCAACACAGAGAGAGCAGACAGAGTGCTAGGATACTGCAAATTTTCTCCTTCTTGACTAAGCCACCACAAGAGTCCTCTTCTCAGTTCTGCTGTCTCTAGCCTGGGCCTCTCCTTATATATGGTCATAAGCTCCTCCCCTTCCTGTTGCAGGAGTTCATGAGTTCTAGGGTTCACAATTTGTGGGGTTCACACAATCTGTTTCTTAACAGACTTGACATAAGTTTCAAAAGAAACTTGAACTGAAACAAAGTGTTAATTCAATAGCTGAAATAAGGTGTGAACTACTTCTGTCCTTGAGATTACATAATATTACCTTAGAATCTGTCCTGAGAGAACTGCACCTTAAAAGGAATGTGGTAGAATAGAAGAGTACTGGATTTGGAGTAAGATGGTTTTGATACAAATCTTTTTTTTAAGCTACTTTGCTTTATTTTCTTAATTGCATGTAAAAAAAATTAATATTTTCTTTTTTAAAATTTTGAGTTCAATACTGCTCCCTCTCCAGTTTCCTCCTTGAAGAGGCAAACAATTTAATATAGATTGTATTTGTACAGTTATGCAAAACTTTCTGTAACACCCATGCTGCAAAAGAAAACACAGACTACAAAAAGAAAAAGAATAAAGGTTTTTTAAAAGATGTTTCAATCTGCACTCCAATTTCATCAATTCTTTTCTAGAGGTGGATAGCATTTTTCATCACAAATAATTCCATATTGCCTTTGATCATTATTTGGTTGATAATAAGTAAATCATTCACAGTTTATGATTGTCAATATTGCTGTGACTGTGTAAAATGTTGGTTCTCTTCATTTTTCTTTGCATCTGCTTATGTAAGCCACCACAAGAAGAATGCATGCATGCATACATATATACATATACACACATACATGTATATGCATGTGTGTATATATATTGACACATAAAGAAATGCATACATATGTACATATAGCTCATTTTCCTTTTCCTTTGTTCTCCTTGGAGTACAGAACTAGTAGTCTAATTGTTTGATCTAAGTGTATATACAGTTTTATAGCTCTTTAAGTGTAGTTCCAATTTTTTCTATAAATTAGTTTACAGCTTCATCAACAGTACTTCAGTGTCCCTATTTTTACATAACCCTTCTAACATTTCTCATTTTCCTTTTCTATCATGTTATCCAAATTGATACATGTGATGTAGTACCTAAAAGATGTTTTCAATTGTATCTCTCTAACCAATAGTGACTTTGAGCATTTTTTCATATGAGATTTGATTTCTTTATCTCAAAACTGGCTGCTCATATTGTTTGAGCATGTATCAATTGAGGAATGGCTTGTATTATTCTAAATTCCACTCAGTTGTCTATATATTTGAGAAATGAAACATTTATTAGAGAAAATTGCTGTAATTTTTTTCACTTCTTTTTTGTTTTGCTTTCCTTCTAGTCTTGCTTGCATTGGTTTTATTTGTGCAAGCTCTTTTTATTCATTTTATATATAATAATGCTTTTGATCTCTTGTTTCATCATAAATTCTTCCTTTATCCATAAATGTGACAGATAAACTATTCCATATCCCCCCCCCAATTCTCCCATGGTATCATCCTTTATGTCTACATAATGCACCCATTTTGACCATGTGAGATGTTGGTTTATACCTAGTTTCTGTCAAACCATATTCTAGTTTTCCCCAAACTTTTTTTGTCAAGCAGTGAATTCTTGTTCCAAAAGCTTGGGTCTTTGGGTTAATTAAACATTAGATTATGATTGTCATTAACTATTGTGTATTGTATACATAATCTGATTGATACACTCTATATCTTTGCCAGTGCCAGATTGCTTTTTTAATCATGACATTATAATAAATTTTGGGACCTCATAAGGTTAGGTCACTTTGCTTCACTTTTTATCATTGACTGCCTTTAAATTATTAACCTTTTTTCTTTCAAATGAATTTTATTATTGGGACTTTTTCTAGTTGTATGAAATAATTTTGGTATTTTGATCAATATGACACTGAATAAGTAAATTAATTTAGATAGAAATATCATTTTCATTTTATTGGCTTGGCCAACCTGTGAGCAATCAAGGTTTATTCAGTTGTTTAGATGACCTTGTTTGTGTGGAAAAAATGATTTGTAATAGTGTTTAGATGATTCCTGGGTTTGTCTTGGCAGGTAGATTCTGAAGTATTTTATATTGTCTATTGTTATTTTAAATGGAATTTCTCTTCTACCTCTTGCTTCTGTACTTTGTTGGTAATGTATAGAAAGGCTGTTGATTTATTTGGGTTTATTTTATACCCTGCAACTTTGCTGAAGTTGTTAATTACTTCAACTGTTAAGTATACCATCATATTGTCTGCAAAGAGTAATAGTTTTATTTCCTTGTTGTCTATTCTAATTTCTTTTCATTTTCTTCCCTTGTTGCTACAGCTAACATTTCTAGTACAACATTGAATAATAGTGGTAACAGCTTTGTTTCACCTCTGATCTTATTAGAAAGGTTTCTAACATGTTGTCATTATAAATAATGTTTGCTTATTCTTTAAGATAAATACTATTTATCATTTTAGGGATGATCGATTTATTCTTACACTTTCTAGTGTTTTTTTTTAATAGAAATGATTGTCATATTTTGTCAAAAAGATTTTTCTATATATATTGAGATGATCATATGATTTTTTGTATAGATCTTGACTTTGTCACTCACTGCCTGTCTGACTTTGGGAAAGTCTATTTAGCCTCTCTAGTTCTTAGTTCCTCATCTGTAATATGAGGATGTTGGATTATTTATCTCTGAAATCCCTCCCAACTTTAAATCTGTCACCTATTCTTGTCTTCATTTCTCTCTCTCAATGGTACTGAAGAAATGAGAAAATTAAGCCCCAAATTTCTACTCTAGCAAATGTTTAAACAAAAAAGAAATACTTGATAACTGGTTGATGTCTGATTGTCTTACTCTTGCTTTATTGAGCATATAGAAGGGGATGTGAATAAAGCTTGTTTTAACAAACACAACTTGGAGTGTGTTACCAAACTGAACTCAATAATTGTATGAAAAATATGGAAAGCCCTCCTTCAATATCCTCCATTCTAGGTCCTCTAAAGAACTCTGGGGAGATGCATGATATCATGTACATCCTTTTGGAAAGAAATCCCTTTTGGTTAAAAAAAAACTGCTCCAGGGAGTATATTTTGTATGTTTCTGTAGCTGGAAAGCTGCTTACTATGATATTTGTGGGTTTGAGCACCGGAGAGCAAAGTGGGACACAGTATTCTTAACACATGCCAGAAGGCAAAGGCATCCTACAGGTTTCCAGCTCCCAGCTGTTTCAGCCTTGAATCTGAGTGCAGGGGTGGAGTGATCTCAACTGCTTTCCTTGTGGGTACACTTAGTACTCTGCTGAAGGCTTTTTAATTAACTGAAAGTCAGATAAAGGTTGCTCAATAAATGAAGCCAAGAAGTATGGGAAAAAAAGAAGCGAGGAGGAGAGAGGGGGAACTGTGGGAAAGAATAAACCAAAATTCTTTTATTAGATGACTAATACTCTGGGACTAGCCCAAGGATTTATGAGGAGATGAGGGGAAGAGAACAAAATCATCAGTATGAAAAAATTTGTGTTTTATCGCAAAGTATGTAGTTGTATTTCAGAGTTATTCAAAGTAGACAGGGATTCATGCTATAAGGTCTTCTCAATAAAAACATGTATGTGTTTGATAATTACTACAAAGGCACATTATATTCAGCATAAATGGCACAGTGCATTGGAAATTTTGATGTGATGCTCAGTTTACTAGGAATTTTGCTTGGGGTGTTCTCCAGATAGTTAACTCAATTAAAATAATTTCCTTTTATAACTAAACATAACCAAACACAATCTTGCATGTTATGCTCCAATTCATTCATATGTATGAGCATGAGTGTGTGTATGTGTGCACGTGTGTGTGAATGTGCATACACGCATACATTCATACATTAAAAGGTCATTCCTAATTCTATTTCCTCCACTTTTTACCCTATGCTTCTCTTTCATTGTTTTCCTTTGTTCAACTTCCGGCTGTTCTTACTCTGCCTGCAATTTTTGTTATGGTCTTGCTTATGAAATGACTATTGTGTAAGAAGTTCACTTGACAGCATCTTGGATGGGCTCTTTGGAGGAAAGATGCTATGAAACCCCAATAAATAGGTTTCATTCTTTATTCATAGTCACGGAGTCTAAATACCAAGATTATTATTCTCCACATCCATCTTACCTTTCATTGGTATTTGTGTACCATGCAATGAGTTTAGACTGAATATCAATACCAGTAAACAATAATTTCAATATCCAAGTAGACCAAAGTATAGTTTTCTCCCAGTTTCTCTCAGAAATTAGTAATAGGGTTACACCAGCTTTGTCTCAATAACCAGTGGAACATTTAATCAAAATGGCTTTCTTTACTTTCCAAGATGTCAAGTAAAAAATTTGGGTGATACTTTTACAGACTTGACTAAGCATTTGACACAATAGGTTGAATCAATTACGTTTCATGGATCATTGATTATCAGGCTTTAGTTCTGACAAGCTTTAACTTCTTTAATCCATTGGTATAGAAATTTGCATCTTTCCTACAATACAGGGATTCCTCCACATTTTTCTTATATACAACTTAAGTCCAGAGTGACCTGTTTACTTTCTGTTTAATCTCTCCTGCTTAGTTTTTTTTTTTTATTTCCTCTTAGTATTATAGCACCATTTTACCCAAGTCAGGCTATGTTCATCTCCCTTCAGTCTGATGCCTCAGTTTCTTCTACTTTGCTCTTTTAGTGACAACAGCTACTTTATATGGTTCACTCGTGTTTTCAGTACTAATCTCATGCAAAATGTGTTAACACTTCATACAGTGTTCTGCTCACCTTGAGCTTGTCAGTGCCAGATGATCACCATAGAAACTTCTCTAGTCAGATAAGTTTGAAAAGTAAATACTACCCAGAACTAAAGCTTAGTAAATGACATTCCTCTTCTCCATATTTGAGCCAAAAAAAAATCTATTGCAGTTGATTTTCCTATGCTTCCATATCCTTGATTGGTTAATATTTGTTGTTCCTTCCTGATTTATCCATAGTCTTCTTACTATACATAGTCTTTTTTATTTGATCCCTTGACTCTTGATAACTCATCCCAAGTGAGCAACTCATCTGAGTCTTTCAGTTTAAATCTTGATGTCCCAAGATATGGGTTCTAATGATTATATAGATGCATGTGCATCCAAATCTACATTTTCAACTATGAGCTCTTTCTACGGATATAGGCCCACATTTATAACTAATTGTTATACACTGTCACTGCTATCACTGTGATTCAAAACTTCAGAGCTGCCCCAAATCTACAGTTACCAAGTCCTATCTATATTACTTTATAACATTGAGGTATTTGAATTGTGTTTCTTTTTATTTCTTCTGGTAACTCTCAGTTCCAAGTCTTTATTATCTCTCTTCTAGACTGTTATAAGAAAAATGGATTCCTTTACCCCCTCCCTAATTAGGTTTTCTCCATTCAAACTCCCCTTCAATTTTACTGAAAATATAGTTCACATTACCTATTAAAAACCATAGGTTGATTAATTCAACAAATATGCATTTATTTATATGTACCTACTGTTTCTTTCAATTCATATGTACATGTTTATGTATGCATATGTCCATGTATATGTATGCTTATATGTAATCTCTGACATAATCAAATTAGTTTCCTTCTTTATTGCCCATGGCATGAACATTTTTAACATGTTGCTTAACACTCTTGTCTTTCTGGTAATTCCTTCCATTCCCCTCTCTACTGGGGGAACAACCTCCTCTCTCCCCCTACCCCCACTGATAACTTACATGGTGTCTTCTCAAGAATAGGTAACCCCACTCTTTCAGGAACCAATATAGCAGAGTAAGAAGTATTGCTCTCATTCTCTTTACTGACTTTGAAAAACCCAGAAAATACTACCCCAGGAAAAATCCTGGAACAGTATAGCCAGCAGAAAGATGGGGTGCAGCAGTTTTTAGCTCATGGGACTAGAGGAATTTATAGGAAAATTCTTTCTTGGTATGGGTGAAGGGAACCAGCAAAGGACAGAAGGAATCCCAGCAAACCAGCCACAAACCACACCTCAGCAAATCGGAAAGAGATCCTGAGCCCCAGAGAGGTGAGGCTGGCAAGTGCCAACACAAGGAACCCCGTGTGACTTCTCACAGCCATGGAAATCAGTATACAGAGAAGCACCACTTGCAATGTGGATAGACATTCAGCAGCAGCTGAGCCTACCCATGTCCTAGCTCACCCCCTGGGAAGGAGGAGACCTTCAGAGGGCAAATCAACCCTCACCCACACCTCACTGTGGGATGTGATTTGGTGCAGCTTCAGCATAAAGTCATGGAAATGCAGAAAGACCTCATCTGGTCAGAGCACACACCAGCTACCACCAACAGCACCAGTTCAGGATGAGGTAAGCTACATCATTATACAACTTCCAGCTGCTAGAACCTAAGATCACAGCACACAAAATCAGTAACCAGGTCCCTAAACCTTAGGACAAAAAGGGTGGGACAGAGCTCCCTGGGCACCAGAAGCAGAAATCAACCTTTAAAGCCAGGAAAAGGCAAAAACAATGAGCAAAATGCAGCTTAGAAAAGTAAAGACCACAGATTCTTACTGTGGGTAGAGGGAAGATCAAAGCACCAATTCAGAAGAGGACAGCATTATAACTATACCAACATCTGAAACCTCAAAGGTTTGGTCTCAATCATAAAAAACCTTCTTGGAAGATCTCAGGAAGGATTTTAAAAGTCAAATTAGGGGAGAAGAAAAATGAACAAATCTTTAAAACACATTTGACAAAATGGAAAAAAAAATCACTGATGTAACTCCTTAGAAAGTAAAATTGATCAAATGGAAAAGGTGGTACAAAACCTAACTAAGGGAAACAATTCATTAAAAATTACAGTTGGGGAAGTGGAAGCTAATGACTGTATGAGGCACCAAGAATCAGTCAAACAAAATAAAAATAATAAAAGAATAGAAGAAAATGCAAAATACTTAATTGGAAAAAACAACTGACATAGAAAATAGATCCTGGAGAAATTATTTAATAATTATTGGGTCTAAGGGACATCTAGGTGGTGCAGTGATTAGAGCACCGGTCCTGTAGTCAGGAAGACCTGAGTTCAAATCAGGCCTCAGATACTTAACAAAAAAACTAGTCATGTGTCCTTGAGCAAGTCACTTAACCCCAATTGCCCTAAAAAAGCAAGAATTATTGGTCTACCTGAAAGCCATGATGCAATCAAAGTTTGCACATCATCTTCCAAGAAATTATCAAGGAAAACTTCCCTGAGGTCCTAGAACCAGAGAGTAAAATAGTCATTAAAAGAATACACTGATCACTTCCTGAAAGAGATACCAAATTGAAAATATTGAGGATTATTGTAGCAAAATGTGGAAATTATCAGATCAAGGAGAAAATACTATAAACAGCCATAAAGAAACAATTCAAATATTGTGGAACTAGAGTCAGGTTCAAACGGGACATTGTAGCTTCTACAGTAAAAGATTGGAGGCATTGGAATATGGTACTACATAAGGCAAAGGAGCTTAGATTACCACCAAGGATCATCTACCCAGAAAAATTGAACATAATCCTTCAGGCATGGAGATGAACATTCAATGAAATATGGGACTTCCAGACCTTCCTGATAAAAAGACCGGAGTTGAATGGAAAATTTGATTGTCAAATACAAGACTCAAGAGTGGTATAAAGAGATAAACAGGAAAGAAAAAAAAAACATTATTCAATAAAGGCAAACTCTTTACATCCCTACATGGGAAGATGATACCTGTAACTCTTGAGAATTATCTTTATTATGGAATTTAAAGGGATATACATAGAAAGTAGGGTTATGAGTTGAATATGATGTGATGCTAAAAAACTAATTAAATTTTGAAAAGGATAGTAATGGGAGAAGAGGAAATGAAGAGGCAGAAAAGTGTTAACTAAATCACATGATGAGGCACAAAAACTTGTTACAGTATAGGGAAAGAAGGTAGGGAGATGAGTATTGTTTGCACTTTACTTCCATCAGATTTGGTTCAAGGAGGGAATACCATACTCAGGTATAGAAATCTACAGGCAGCAGGAGGGGAAAATGGAAAAAAATAATAAAGTAGGGCAGATAGAAAGTAGGGGAGATTGAGGGAGACAGTGATCAAAAGTAAAACTCTTTTGAGAAAGGAAAAAGAGAAGGGAGAAAACAAAGTGTAGATGGGGAGGTGTGGAGGAAATAAGATGGAGAGAAAGACAAATACAGTAATTGTACTGGTGAGTGTGAATGGGGTGAACTCTCCCATAAAACCAACAGGAATAGCAGAATGAATTAAAAGTCATATCCCAACAATATGTTGATAACAGAAAACACTTTTGAAACAAGGGGATGCACCAGTAAAAGGCTGTAATAGAATACATTATGCTTCAGTTGAAGTAAAGAAAAATCAGGGGTGGCAATCCTAATCTCAGATAAAGCAAAAGCAAAAGTAGATCTAATTAAAAAAGATAAAGAATGAATTATATCCTGCTAAATGGCATCATTGACAATGAAGTAATATCATTACTAAACATATATATGCCAAGTGTTAGAACATCCAAATTCTTAGAGGAGAAATTGAATTACAGGAAGAAATAGACAGCAAAACTACTAGTGGGGAACCTCATCCTCCCCTCTCTGAACTTGATAAATCTAACCCCATAATAAACAAGAAAGAATTTAAGGAGGTGAATAGAATTTTAGAAAAGCTAGATATGGTAGACCTCTGGAGAAATTTGAATGAGGTTAGAAATGGACATACCTTTTTCTTAGTGGTACTTGGCACATGCATAAAATTGACCATGTACTAGGGCATAAAAACCTCATTATCCAATGTAGAAAGGCAGAAATATTAATGCATCCCTTTTCAGATCATGATCTGATAAAAAATTATATGTAATAAAGGACTGTAATATTAATGGAATCTGAAGATCTCCCATGCCCCTTTGTATTGGCAAGTAAGCAGGTACTTGGCACCTTTTTTTCAGGTTAACACCTTGTTTAAACTCTTTAATTAACATAGAAGTAGTTAACACCAGGGGAGGACATTTCTGATGTAGCTGGAGGGGGTGGAATGGGGAGGAGCTATACTGTATATAGGGAAGAGCACCAGCAAGAGAGTCAGAATTTTCTCTCAGTGAGCATCTGGAGGCTGTAACTTCTGCTAAGACCTTTCTTCTGGAAACTTCTTATGAGACATTTCCTTTGGGAATTTCTGCTAAGAATGTCCAATATCCAGGCTGAGGAGCTACCCTGAGTGGGAGAGGAGGATCCCTGCTTGAGGGAACCTGTTCTGTTGTGATGGCTCAGGAATGTGGCTGTTCACTGCATTAACTATGTGTATCAACTTCTTGGCTACTGTAATGACTTTGACTTTCTAACTCTGGGACTCAGCTTTCTGGTTCTGGGACTCAGTTTTCTGGTATTTGAATAAAAGATTTTGTTCCACCCTTTATTTGGAGAGTCTGCTACATATTGTGATTTACAATTATACCAGCATATTCATAACCACTGTGGGTATTGTGAATATTGCATTATTTTTACAAGGACCATGGAAAGACAGACTAAAAATTAATTGGAAACTAAGTAATTTAACCCTAAAGAATGATTGGGTCAAACAGCAAATCATGGAAACAATCAATAACTCCATTCAAGTGAATGACTATGAGACAATATACCAAAATGTATGGGATGCAGTCAAAGCAGTTTTATTGGAAGTTTTGTATCTCTGAATGCTTACATGAATAAAATAGAGAATGAAGAGATCAATGAACTGGGCTTGGATCTGAAAAAGCCAGATTAAAAATCCTCAATTAAATACTGAATTAGATATACTGAAAACCAAAAGATAGACTAATTAAATTGAAACTAAGAAAACTATTGAAGTAATAAATAAAACTAAGAGCTTGTTTTATGGGAAAAAACAATAGAATGGATAAATTTTTGCTTAATTTTATTTTAAAAAAAGAAGGAAGATGGGGCAGTTAGGTCGTTCAGTGAATACAGCCCCGGTCCTAGAGTCAGGACAACCTGAGTTCAAATGGGGCCTCAGACACTTGACACACCTACTAGCTGTGTGACTTTGGATAACTCACTTGACCCCAATTGCCTTGATTTCAACCCTACAAAAAAAATAAGAAACCAAATTACCAGTATCAAAGATGAAAAGGATCAATTTACCACCAATGAAGAGGAAATTAAAAAAAATAATTAGAAACTATTTTGCTGAACTATATGCCAATAAACTTGACAATCTCAGTGAAATGAATGAATATTTACAAAAAAATGAATTGTTCAAATTAACAAAGAGGAAGTAAAATACTTAAATAACTCAATCTCAGAAAAATAAATTGAACCAGTCATCAATGTACTCACTAGGAAAAAATTACCAGGGTCCCATGGATTTACAAATGAATTCTATCAAACATTTAAAGAACAATTAATTCCATATTATATAGACTCTTTTGGAAAATAGACAAAGAAAAAGTCCTATTAAATTACTTTTATGCTACTGATACCTAAACCTGGAAGAGTCAAAAGAGAGAAAGAAAATTATAGACTAATTTTCCTAATGAGTATAGATGCAAAAGTTTTAAATAAAATATTAGCAAGAATATTACAACAACTTATCATTAGAATAATACAAATTGATCAAGTAGGATTTATGCCAAGAATGAAGGGCTGTTCAATATTAGGAAAACTATAAATATAATTGATCATGCCAACAACAAATCAAACAGAAACCATATGATTATCTCAATAGACACAGAAAAAGCTTTTGAAAAATAATACAACACCCATTCCTATTACAAACGCTAGAGACCATAGGAACAAATGTAGCCTTTTTCAAAATGATAAGTAGCATCTACCTAAAACCATCAAAATATTATATATAATGGAGATAAGCTAGAAATATTTCCAAAAAGACCAGGGGTGAAACAAGGATGCTCATTATCACCACTGCTATCTAATATGGCACTTGAAACATTAGCTTTAAGAACAAGGGGAGAAAAAGAAATTGAAGGAATTAGAATAGAGAAAGAAGGAGCTAAGTTATCTCTCTTTGTAGATGATATGATGATATACTTAGAGAGTCCTAGAGAATCAAGTAAAAAAAAATGTCATTGAAATAACAACTTTAGCAAAGTTGCAGGATGTAATATAAATCCATATATTAATATAAATAATAATAAAATAATAAAAAAGCTGAACAGCAATATTTAGAAAGAGAAATTCCATTTAAAGTTACTGTAGACATTAGAAAATATTTTGGATCCTACCTTCCTAAACAAACACAGCAACTATATGCACACAATTACAAAACACTTTTCACAAAAATAAAGTCAGATATAAATAAGTGGAAAATCATTAGTTGCTCATGGGTTGGCAGAGCTAATATAATAAAAATGACAATTTTACCTGAATTAATTTATTTTTTCAGTGACATGACAATCAAGTTACCAAAAATTATTTTATGCAGCTGAAAAATAATAATAAAATTCATCTGGAGAAACAAAAGGTCTAGAATATCAAGGGAATTTTTGCAAAAACATGCTAGGGATGGTGGGCTAGCCCTACCAGATCTTAAATTGTATTATGAAGCAGCAATCATCAAAACTACTTGGTACTGTTTAAGAAATAGAGGGGCAGATTAGCAATATAGGTTAGGTTCATAGGACACAGTACTCAATGACCAGAACAATCAACTATTTGATAAACCCAAAGACCACAACCTCTGGGATAAGAACTTACTATTTCACAAAAAGTGTAGGGAAAACTGGGTACTAGTATGGCAGAAACTGGGCATAGACCAGAATCTTATACCATATATCAAAATAAATTCCAAATGGGTTCATAATTTAGATATGAAGGGGGGTGGAGGCAAGATGGCAGAACTGAAGCATTAACTTTTCTAAGCTGCTCCATGAATCCCGTCACTAACTTTAAAAAATGAATCTGAATGGATTTAAGAGTGACAGAATCTACTGGGAGATGGAACATGGCAGAATCCAGCCCAAGAAATTGCCCACATGGGTCAGGGAAGGAGGAGCATGGAGCACACGGGGCACTGTACCAGCACAGACTAAAGAACAGATTACAGGACATCATAATGAGAAGGAGCCTCAGCCAGCAGACTCACTCTCCTTATGTGTGACAGGCAGCCATCTCCCTAGGATCTCATGACTCAGGATCCTTATGAGCTGGGTAAAAGAAAGTTCAGGGCCCACAGCAGAGACAGAAGCTTCTCCTGGGGCTATCAGCCCACAGCCTGGAAGTTTAAAAATCACCTACCTGAGTTTCCAAAGGCCAAGATGGCAAATTAAACTCTAGCTGCTCTCATTCCCCCTCCTTTACATAGAAAACCCAGAGATAAATGTCCTGCCCAGAGTAAAATCCTGAAATAGCGAAAAGAGACTCAGGCTTAGGAGTCACTGAGAAAGGGTGTAACTGAGGCAGTAAGGAGTCTGAAGTAAAGAGTAGGAGGGGTCCCAACAAGCCCCACCTGAGCTGACCAACAAGAGCTCCCAAAGCCCAGGTGGGTGGAGCCAGCAAGCCCAGGTGGACCTCAGGTGCCAGGGGAATCTCCAGACACCAGTGCTGCCAGTCTCCAGCTGCTGGGCCTGCCTGAGCTTTAGCCCAGGGATATAGAGGTGGAAATCTGAACTGCCCAGACCACCCCTATCCCACAGGTTACTCTGTGAGCCTCAGGGTAACTCAGCAGAAACACTGAGAATCCTGGCCTTACTCTCAGTCTAGAAAACCAGAGGCTACAGCACACAAAGTCAACAACCAGGCCTTTAGCTCGCAGCCTGAGAAATTAGGAAATCACAGTGGGAAAGAAGGAAGCTAAGAAGGAGAAGGGAAAGGTAAGAAAAGTGATCCAAGCTTATTATAATGAGCAAGAACAACCAATTACAGAGGACAACATGGACTCTGTACTCACACCTGAGACTACAAAAGGAAATATGAACTTGTCTCAAGCCCAAAAAGCATTCTTGGAGGAGCTCAAGAAAGATTTTGAAAGCCAAATTAGAGAGGTAGAAGATAAGTTTAAATCTACAGTGACCAAATTGGAAAAAAAGTCTTATTGAAGAAACCAAATCCTTAAAAAAGTAAAATTTGTGAACTGGGACAGGAAGTTCAAAATCTAACTGGAGAAAATACCTCCCTAAAAATGTCCTTCAAAAACTAAGTGAAGAAAATAATTCACTAAAAATAAGAATCAGTCAAATCGAAGCTCAGGACCCTATGATGCACCAAGAGTCAATAAAGCAAAATTTGAAGATTGAAAAATTAGAAGAAAGTGTAAAATTTTTCACTGGAAAAACAACTGACCTGGAGATAAGATCCAGAAGAGATATCATATCAATTATCATTGTGCTGGAAAGCTATGATGAAAAAGGAAGCATGGACAACATCCTTCAAGACATTGTCAAAGAAAACTATCCTGAAGTCCTAGAATCAGAAGGTAAAATAGTTATTGAAAGAATTCACCAGATTCCTCCTGAAAGAGATCCCAAATTGAAAACTGCAAGACATATAGTAGCTAAATTCCAGAATTACAATGTCAAGGAGAAATACTTCAAGCAGTCAAAAAGAAACAATTAAAATATCGTGAAACTACATCAGTATTACACAGGACCTAGCAGCTTCTACATTAAAATATCAGAGAGATTGGAATTTGATAAGGCAAAAGAGCAAGGACTGCAACCAATAATAAACTACCCAGCCAAACTGAGCATAATATTTCAGTCAAGGAGATGGTCATTTAATGAAATAAGGGACTTCCAGACTTTCCTGTTGAAAAAGGCAGAGCTCATCAGAAAATTTTATTTCCAAATACAAGACTCAAGAAATACATAAAAAGGCAAACAAGGAAAACACACACTCACACACACACATGCACATAACTTGGGAAGAAATCAGAGCAAACTGTTTACATCCCAATATGAGAAGCTCAGACCTGTCAATATTGAAATTTATATTATTATCATGACCATTAAAAGGGATATACATAGAGGGTGTGGATATAAATGAACTAATCTGATGATTAAAAAAAGTTATTAAGGGGTTTAAAGTGATTGTAATGGGATAAAAAGGAAAGGATGAGGTGGAAAAAGGTAAATTATGCCACAGGAAGAACCATAAAGTTATACTATAGTAGAGGAGAAGGAGAGAGGGAGATGAACATCATTTAAATATTATTCTCATTGGTTCTGCTTCAAAGAGGGATCAGCATAGTCAATTAAGTTTAAGATTCTAGTGTGAAAAGACACAAAAACTCATTATAATAGATGGAAAGGAGGGAGGGAGAGGAGCACTGTATAAAATTTACTCTCATTGGCTTGGGGTCAAAGAGAGAATAACATACTCCAATAAATATAAAAATCCATTGTGCCCTATAGGGAGTAGGAGGGGTAAGATGAGGATAAAAAGGGGGTGTTAGAATAGTGGGAAATAGTAGTAAGGTCAAAAGGTAGGTAAACAAGTGAGGTCACAGGGAGGGAATACTGAGGGGGGAGGTGGTCAAAAGGAAAACCTTAAAGGAGGGGAAAGGAGAAGGAAGAAACAACAACAACAAAAAAACATAAACAAGGGAGGGAATAGGATGGAGGGAAAGAGACAGATAGTAATCATTGCTGTGAATGTAAATTGGATGAACTCTCTCATAAAATGAAGGTGGATAGCAGAATGGATTAAAAAGCATAATCCCACAATTTGTTGTCTACAAGAAACACATTTGAAACAAGGGGATATGCACAGGGTAAAGGTAAAAGGCTAGAGTAGAATATATTATGCTTCAGCTAAAGAAAAATAAAAGCAGTAGTCGCAATTCTTATCTCAGATAAAGCAAAAGCATAAATAGATCTAATTAAAAGAGCTAAGGAAGGAAATTATACCATGCTACAAGGCACCATGGAAAATGAAGCAGTATCATTACATAGCATGTGTGCACCAAGTGGTGTAGCATCCAAATTCCTAAAGGATAAGTTAAGGAAATTAGAGGAAGAAAGAGATAGTAAAGCTATACTAGTGGGGGGCCTTAATCTCCCCCTCTATGAACTTGATTAATCTAAACTCAAAATAAACAAGAATGAATTTATGGAAGTGAATATAATTTTAGAGAGTTTAGTTATGATAGATCTTTGGAAAAAACTGAATGGGGACAAAAAGGAATATACCTTCCTCTCAGCAGTACATGGCACATACACAAAAATCCACCCTGTACTAAGACATAAAAACCTCATATTTCAGTGCAGAAAGGCAGAAATATTAAATTAATCATTCTCATATAATGATGCAATAAAAATCATATGCAATAAAGGGCCATGGAAAGAAAGACTAAAAACTAATTGGAAACTAAACACTTAAATCCTAAATAATGATTGGGTCAAGGGTCGGCTAGGTGGTGCAGTGAATAAAGTGCCGGCCCTGGAGTCAGGAGGACCAGAGTTCGGTTCCAGCCTCAAACACTTAACACCCCCCCACACACACACACACCCCCAACACACACACAACTAGCCTTGTAACCTTGGGCAAGTTACCTAACCCCAATTGCCCTCAAAAAAAAGGCAAAAAAAATGAGTGTGTTAAACCAGAAAACATAGCAACAATCAGTAAATTCATTCAAGGGAATGAAAATAATGAGACAACATACCAAAATTTGTGGGATGTAGCAACGGCAATTCTTAGGGGAAGCTTTATATTCCTGAGAGCATACATGAATAAATTAAAGAAAAGGTAGGTCAGTGAGTTTGGCATGCAATTTGAAAAAGCTAGAAAAAGAACAAATTGAAAATTCACAATTAAATACTAAATTAGAAATAATGAAAATGAAAGGAGAGGTTAATAAAATTAAAATTAAGAAAACTATTGAATTAATAAATAAAACTAAGAGCTTGTATTATGAAAAAAATGATTAAAATTGATAGACCCTTAGTCAATATGGTAAAAAAGAAAGAAGAAAACCAAATTATCAGTATCAAAAATGAAAAGGGTGAATCTACCTCCATTGAAGAGAAAATTGAAACGATAATTAGGAATTATTTTGCCAAATTGTATGCACATAAAGTTGACAATCTTAGTGAAATGGATGCATGTTTACAACAATATAAGTTGCTCAGATAAATTGAGGTACCATATCTCACCAGTCAGATTGGCTAAGATGTCAAAACAGGAAAATGGCAAATGCTGGATAGGATGTGGACAAATTGGAACACTAAAGCATTGCTGGTGGAGTTGTGAACTGATTCAACCATTCTGGAGAGCAATCTGCAACTATGCCCCAAGGACTTTAAGTAATTTCTTACCCTTTGACATAGCAATAGCAGTTCTAGTGTTGTATCCCAAAGGGATTAGAGAAATGGAAGGAAGACCCATATGTACAAATATATTTATAGTAGCATTTGTGTGGTGGCAAAGAATTGGATATTAAGGGGATGCTCATCAGTTAGGAATGCCCAACAAATTGTGGTATATTAATGTAATGGAATACTACTGTGCTATAAGAAATGAGTAGCAGATGGACTTCATATTTACCTGGAGAGGCTTATATGAACTGATCCTGAGTGAGAAGAGCAGAACCAGGAGAAATTTGTACACAATTAAAGACAGAATGATGTGTGACAACCAACTTTGATAGACTGGACTCTTCTCAGCAATTCAGGCTTATAAGTGAATTCCAAAAGACTCATGATGGAGAGAGATGTCTACATTCAGAGAAAGAAATAGACATAATGGAGTTTCAATGTAGGTTGAAGCATACTACCTGCTCTCTTTCTTTTTCTTGTTTGGTTTTGTTTCTTCTTTCCCATTGTTGACTCCATCTGATAAAATCCTTCATTATAACCTGACTAATGTCTAATGTGTAAGTATTTGCAGATCCTATACTTGATTGTATACCACCATGGCGGGGGCTTGAGAGAGGGAGAAAGTTTGAAACTCAAGGAATTATGGAACTGAATCTTGTAAACTAAAAGTAAACAAACAAATTAATAAAGACCAAAAAAAAATTAGATAATTTATATATGAAGACTGACACTATAAGTAAATTAGGAGAATAGTTTATCTGTCAAATTTATGGAGAAAGGAGGGATTTTTGAACAAAAAAGAAATAGAGAACATTTTAAAATATGACAAGGATAGTTTTGATTACATTATATTGAATTACTTTTTGTATAAACAAAGCCAATGCAACCAAAATTAGGAGGGAAGCATAAAACTGGGAAAGGATTTTTACAACCAGTGTCTCTGATGAATGTCTCATTTCTTTTTTTTTTTTTTGCCTTTTGGAGGGCAATTGGGGTTAAGTGATTTGCCCACCGTCACATGGCTAGTATTTGTGTTAAATGTCTGAGGCCGGATTTGAACTCAGGGACTCCTGACTCCAGGGCCAGTGCTCTATTCACTGCACCACCTAGCCACCCCAAAGGTCTCATTTCTAAAATATGTAGGGAATTGATTGAAATTCATAAGAACATGATTCATTCCCCAATTGATAAATGGTTAAAGTATATAGTCAAATAAAAATATGCTTTAATTCACTATTGATAGAGAAATGAAAATCAAAAAAAACTCTGAGGTACCACATTACAGTTATCACTTCAGCTGACATGACAAACCAGAAAAAAATTTTAATGTTGGAGATGTGGGAAAATTGGAACACTAATTTATTGTTGGTGGAGTTTTCAACATGCTGGAGAGCAATTTGAAACTATTCCCAAAGGCTATAAAAATGTGCATGTCTTTTGAGCCAAAAAAAACCACTTCTAGGGCTGTATACCAATGAGATCATAAAAATTGGAAAAGTACTAAAATGTACAAAAGTATTTGTAGCACCTCTTTTTATGGTGACCAAGAACTGGAAATTGAGGAATTATCCCTCAATTGGGGAATTGCTGAACAAGTTGTGGTATAGGAATGTAATAGAATACTATTGTGCCATAAGAAATGATGAACAGGTAAACTTCAGAAAAACCTGGGGAATCTTAGATATACTGATTCTGAGTGAAGTGAGCAGAACCAGGAGAACATTGTACACAGTAACAATCACAATGTATGATAACTGATTTTGATAGACTTAGCCCTTCTCAGCAATGCAAGGACATAAAACATTTCCAAAGCACTCATGATGGAAAATGCCATCCACTTCCAGAGCAAGAAATGTGGAATCTGAATGAAAATCGAAGCATAACATTTGCTCTCTTTTTTGTTTTGTTTTGCTTTTTTCTTTGTAGTGGGTCCTCCCATTCATTCTAATTCTTCTATACAACATGACTAATGTCAAAATATATTTAATAACAATGTCTTGGGAAGAGGGCAGGGGAGGGAGGTGGAAAAATAAAAATTTATGTAAATGCATATTGAAAACTAAAAACAAATAAATTAATTTTTGAAAAGTAAAAAAATGAATTAGAAGCCCCACTTTTCAGTAAGTAAATTGGTGAGTACTGGTCCACACAAACCCACAGATCATATACCCCTCCCAATTTGTTTCCATTTAATAGTTCATCTGAGGTGCTAAACATCTAAAGTAAAGATTTTTAATGAAAACAACCATGAATTTTGTATCCCATAATTGTAGGGCATGCTCATCCTTAGCTACGTACACTATCAATGGGAAGAATGGACAGAGAATAAGCAAAGGTAGAAAGGGAATGAAAAAAAAGAAAGAAAAAAGAAAGTTACATGATTAGGTAATTATATATTTAAAAAGGAATAGCAAGTTTTACATAACAGATTTTCAGTTTCATGTACAAGCATCTTTTATATTATTCCACTATATTATGGAAATGTTTGTTTTATTTCATGAATTAAAAATAAAATAAATGTATAATTTTTTAAAGAAAACATGTGTGCCCAGAACACACACATACAGGAGCACAATGACAGAGAATTATATATGATCAGACCACATGAGTGAAGGAAGTACTTTTGCCTCGAACTACCCTGGGCTACAGATATTGCCATAATGTTCATGCTGCTAGTCTTTCTCCAAGCTGGTGTCATGCAATAAGCAATCTCTCAGAGCATTTTTTACTTTGCCACATGCATTTCTTCCATGCATGAGAATATCATGTACAGTCTGGTAAGTTGGGTGGTACTAGCTGCTGGTCTTCACATTCCTGGTAATATTTTCCACAGAGCACTGGTAGGTGGCACTGAGAGATCTGACTCCACCATGACTGAATTTATAGAAATGTCCTCTGTTCCCATGATCTACCTCAGCTATAGTGTGTGAAATAATATTTCCATTTTAAAGATGAAGAAATTGAGATAAAGGAAACAGGAAACCAATATGTAATGAAACTCACCCATGGCCATACAACTAGATTTCCCAAGATTTGCCCCCCCTCTAATTTCATTATTCTATGGTGCTAAGAATTTTGTCGATGGAAGAACTATTAACTTGGGGAAAGTTTCCATCCTCGTTTTTAATAAATTGTTCCTTTGGTAAGCTTTCTAAGCAACAAAATCTTTCATTGCAAAATCCATCTCCCCTTTAAGCATAGGCTAATAGAAACTGAGATCTAGAAGGGATCTTAAATATTTTCTTAGATTGACACGTAATATTTTTCTATCCTTAGTATTAGAGGAGCAAAGAAAAAAAAATCACCCATGGTTATTTTCCCCTAAAAGCAACCTGCTTTAAAAGACTGCCTGGGGAACTTTCATTTGAAATGGACACAGTGTGATCTTGGGTATGCTGAAGTTCACATTTTTACTGAATTTAAAGCATCATGTTGTCCTGGAGCTAGGACAACCCAGACTTTTTTCCTGACCTCAAAATGAGTGTGCCTCTGCACCAAGATGAACCCATCTAAATGATCTGGTAATGGAAATCTTATTGCAAAGGTCCATTTTTGTGCTTTCTTTTCTGAAATGCAAGTCCCATGTTCCAGAGATAGGTATTATATATTTCTATGTATTAAAATTGGTATAAATAAAATATCACACTTAAAGAGTTGAATACTTGGGATGCTTCTTTTAATAATAGACATGTCCATGGAATTCCCCAATGCAAAATAAAATAAAATAAAGTATTGATAATGGTATGGGAGCTTTATATACATGATTGTGTAAGTCCTTAGTTGTTTATAAGATCCTTCAGCAGAATTACAGGTAGAAATTTTTTTTAAACTGTGGCAGAGTGAGGCAAACAAGGTATAACTATCGAGAAACAGAATATCAGGAAGAAGAACTCATCTTGTGTGCTATCATCAGGGAAGGAAGGAAGTCCTAGGATATTGCAAATTTTTATGGTTCTGAAGGATTGATAACAATTAGGGAGGTTGGGAGATATAAAAGCTAGGGGTGGGTTGCTGGAGAAAGTGATAGAACAATGCTAATTGGGTCTTCTAAATTTTGGCATCCTGGGAAACAGCTCTTAGTTATTGTTCTATTCTTTGTTTTATTATATTTATATAACAAAATTTTATAGCTCTTAGTGCTTCCCCTTTCACAATAAACAAAAGGGACCATGTATCATTTTTAGAAATGTGAATGCAATTCTTGTATACAACTCTGATCACATTATTCTCCACTTTAAAATCTTCCAATGATTATCGATCTTTCTGAAATGCAATTAAAACACTCTTTCAGACTCTGTGCCTTCTTCTACATAACAGTTTTTTCTACTTATTTCCTATTCCTTCAACCTTTTTTTGTCCTCCATAATTCCAATAAGTGAACTCATTCCTAACAACTATATATATATATATATATATATATATATGTATATATATAAAAACTACCACTAAGTTGTTCTAGTCCAGTTGCCCATCATAGACAGAAATATTTTTCAAGGCATGTCAGACAGTTGGGCATCCAACCTTTAGTTGAATGATGAAGATTCACTCTCTGACAAGGTTACCTATAAAATATAGAGAGAGCTCTAATTTTAGAAAATGTTTCCCTCCTTAGAGTAGTGATTCCTTCACTGTATCATAGACTGAAAACTCAGAGGAAATCATTCAGCTCAACATTGTCATTTTGTAGATATGGGACTAAAACCCAGAGAAATTAAATTGCTTGCTCAAGTATGTATATGTATGTGTATATTTGTGTGTGTACATATATATATACACACATAGTTATATACACACAAATTTACATGAATGTGTATACCTATCTATCTCTACCTATGTATCCATATACATGTACATATATACTTGTATACATATACACATACATGCACCATATATACACATATGTATACCTGTGTATTTATATATAATTGTGTGTATATGTTTACACATGTATGTATGTACACGTGCATATGAATATATACACACATAGATGTTCTTATACATACACATATACACAAGCTTGTGTGTATGAACACACAATAATATATAAACAAATACTGTATATATGTATGTATGTATGTATGTATGCCTAGAGTAACTGTCCAAAATTTGTGAATCAAACTTTTGGCTTTCTGATATTAATTTTAACCATCTCTCCATAGTGCCACCTAGCAAATTCCTTCCCTCTTATAACTTCTACCCATTGCTCTACTTGTATAATCTGGAGATACAGAAAATTGTTCATCCATCTTCCAATAGTGTCTTTAAACAAATTCAATTTTAAAGAACATACAAGTGCTTAAAATGTACATAGCAATGTGAGGAGTGACTGTTGTTATATTCTGCACAAGCATTTTCTTTCCCCATAGCTTTAAAAAGCTCTGAGAATTTTAGTAATCATTGAAAACATGTGGGTGGGGTCAAGATGGTGTCTAAAATCCAGGGAGTTCTCTGAGTTCTCTCATAGTTACCTCCAAACTACTTTAAAAATAATGCTTCAAAATGAATTCTAGAGCAGAAAATTCATAAAATATTGAAAAGAAATAATTTTTTCAGCCTAAGATAATTTAGAATGTCAGCAGGAAATTCACACCAGAATGAGAGTGAAGCACAGTCCAGTGCAAACAATGTTTGGCAATTCAGCAGCAGATCATTAGTAATCCTTGGGAGCAACTCAATCAGCAGCAAAGGCTTCCAGAGCTCCTAGTCTACAGACAGTAAGGAGGTTGAAAAATTGATCAGAAAGAGACTTCAAAGATACATCTGCATAGGGTGCAGGACTTTGATGCATTGCCCATACAAGGATTCAGGTCACGGTCCTGAGTTGCTGTCACAAGTTGCAGGATGAGGAAAAGAAATAGCACACAAGAGTTTGCAGCCCAGGGGAGTGGAAAATCCTAGTCATGGTTCCAGGACAGAAAAGAATGCTTGTGGTCACTCATAGAACTGCACACAGGATTTATATCATACCACCTTGAAAAAGCTGAAAATTTACAGAACTTCAAAACTAACTATGACAAGAGTTGTGAAAAAAAACTGAAGCTTGGCACAGTGCCTCCTTCACCCTGGAAGCAGAACTCAAATTTATCATAAAGTTCAAAGTAAAAAAAAATATACTGGAAAAGGGAGAATACAACAACAAAAGAACCTGACCACAGAAAGTCGCTATGGTGACATAAACAATTAAAATACAAACTTGGAAGAAGAATACAAAGTCAAAATTGCTATGTCCAAAGACTCAATATAAAGTGTAAATTATTCTCAAGTCCAGTAAAAGTTCCTGGAAGAGCTCAAAAAGTTTTTTTTAATCAATTACATGAGGTAGAAGATAAATTAAGGGAAGAAATGACAGTGATGCAAGAAAATCATGAAAAAAGAATCAACAACTAGGTAAAAAAGACACAAAAATTACTGAACAAAATATCATCTTAAAATAAATACCAGAACAGATCAAGAGCTAAAAGATGAACAAATTCCACTGAAGGGAAGGACACTAGAAAAATTCTAATTAGCCACATCAAAAAAGAAGTCCAAAAATCATTGAAGAAAACAATTCTTTAAAAAGTATAATCAGTCAAACAGAAAAGGAGGTACAAAAGCTCATTGAAGAAAATAGTTCCTTAAAAACCTGAACTGGGCAAACAGAAGCTAATTCTTCCTTGAGACTTCAAGAAACAATAAAATCAAATCAAAAGAATGAAAAAAATGATGAAAATGTGAAATATTTCATTGGAAATATAACTGACCCAGAAAATACATCTAGGAAAGGTCATTAAACGTCCTGATCAAAAAAAGGAGTCTGGACATCATACTTCAAGGAATTATAAAGGAAAATACCTTGATATCCTAGAAACAGGGCATAGAATAATATTTGGAAGAATCCACCAAGCACCTACTGAAAGTGATCCCAAAATGAAAACTCTCTAGAGTTTTGTGGACAAATTTCAGAAGACAAAAGTCAAGGAGAAAATACTGCAAGAAGCCAGAAAGAAACAATTCAAATATTATGGAGACACAGTCAGCATTACACATTTTATAGCAACTTCTATATTAATGTATTGGAGGACTTGAATATGATATTCTGGAAGGCAAAGGAGCTAAGAATACAATAAAGAGTCACCCTACCCAACAAAACAATACAATTTGTCAAGGGAAAAGTTGACATTTAGTGAAACAGGATTTTCAAACATTCCTGATGAAAATGCAAAAACTGAAAAGAAAATTTGATTTTCAGATGTAAGACTTGAAAGAACCATAAAAAGGTAAATATTAAAAAGAGAAAATAAAGAATTTGATAAGGTTACACTACGTACATTCCTACATGGAAAGATGGTACTTATGCCTCCTAAGAACTTTAAAATTTTGGGGACAGTTAGGAGAATATATAGACAAAAGACATGGGTATGAATTGAATATGATGGTATTATATTGGAAGAAAAATAAAATTAAGGGGTGAGAAAGAGAAATGCACTGTGAGAAGGGACAAGTAAGAGGTAGAATGGGGTAAATTTTTCCACTTAAAAGAGAAACTACAGAGATTTTATAGTAGAAGCCAAGATGGGGGGAGGAAAATTGAGATACTAATGCATTGTTGACAGAGTTGTAATCTATTTCAATCATTCTGGTTACAAATTTGGATGAATATCTTTTTACCTAGAGATGTTCCTACTAATTTTATATTCCAAGGAGATTTTTTTAAAAATGGAAGAAAAGAAGAGAAAAGAAAAGAAAAGGATCTGTATGTAAAGACATATTAGTTGATTCTTTTTATGATGATTTCCAAATTTGGAAATTTAGGGGATACTCATCAATTGAGGGATGGCTGAACACGTTGTGGTATGTGATTGTGATGGAATACTATTGTGCAATAAAAAAGTACAAGCAGGATGCTCTCAGCAAAACCTGGAAAGAGTTATATCTATTGATTCAAAGCAAAACAAAAAGAACCATGAGGATATTGTATGCCATAACAATTGCATGATGATCCACTGTGAATGACTGTTATTTTCAGCAATACAATAACCTAATACAATTTTGAAGGATTTATTATTTTAAAAAATGCTATCCACCTTCAGAGAAAGAACTGATTGAGTCTGAATGTAGACTTTTCTTTTACTTTCTTTTTCTTGTTTTGGTTTTGGTTTGTGTTACCTTTCACATTATGACTAATGAACACATATGCTTTGATGATGGCACATATTTAACCCGTATAAAATTGCTTAACATCTCAGGGAGGGAAAAAGAGAGGAAGAGATATAATTTGGAGCACATTTTTAAAAACTATTAAATATAGTATTAATGTGGAATTGAGAAGATAGAATATTTAAATGTCAAAAATAAAAATTACTTGAAAAGAAACGAGTTTTTCTTTCCTCTCACTTAAAAAGCCCATCAAATAATTATAATTTACCCTTTGACTTCTGTGTTCTCTATATGTTTTTTCCCCAGTTAAGGCCTTTTCCCAGTCTACTAGTACTTCCTAAATCAAAAGAAGTTTGGCGGTGGTCTATATTTATTTCTGTTCACTCCTCTAATGACTGAAAATGAATTCCTAGTGCTCACCACAGCCAAATAATACATAACAAATACAATCTGCAATGAGCCACAATCATCCACAGAGATGTTATCATGTATGTACAATATACAATGACATCTCATCACATACCAACCCTAAAAATTCAATTTTATGACAAAAAAATTGATGTCATATATTGAAAGGCCCAATATTACACCATCTAGTTCAAGTGTCCACCAAGAAAGACTGAGAAAAATTTCTGAATTCAATTGTTAAGTACACTACAATCAATTTTATGCTTGCAATCATTTTTACCAGATGATATTAAATATCACTTTTTAAAAGGAAAAGAAGAATCAAAGAAAATTCTATATTCTTCCAAACATGAATTAAAATACCTAAACTAATACAATAACCCAGTGAGTATTCCCTAGTATCATTTATCGTCTCAGTGGAGGGATCTTCTCAGAATGGAATCCCTGCTGTAATAGATTAGTGGACCTATCTATTTAATGATTTTAACATAATTACATGTGTGTATGTACATATAGAATATGTCCCAAAATATTGGTACAATTTCAAACTCTTAAAATTTGGTGTATTACTTTATATGCATTGTTATATACAATATACTTATAATATGTTACAAAATACATACTGAATTATAACTATTCTATTGATAGATGAACATATTATGTAATCCATGAGAATATGTATTGTTTTATTGTATTATGCATTTAATTAATAATGAATTGATAGGTTTCTGTGGCTTTTAGCCATACACAGTTGAAATGTCCCCTATTACTATCTTTTTGCAAGTATCCTCTGATAACAATTAGAGAACTAGCAATCAGCTACAAGGGAAGTGTAGAATGTAGGAAGAATGATAGATTTGAAATCAAAGGATATGGATTGTTATCTTGGCTCTGTCACTGAGGACATGGGTAAAACACAAATTATTTAGTCCTTCATTCACTCATTTGTAAAATGAGATTTTGGATGAGAAGCCTTTTAAGTGCCTTGCTTAATTTCATTTCCAAGATTCTATAAACTCACTTCCACTGGATATCTTAAGCACAAAAGCTGAGTATTGGGAATTCATCTCCTTCTCCAAATACATTTATACCTCTGGTCCGACAAAGTTTATAGTTGATGCACAAGTTATCTGTTTTTGCTGGTGGGTCAGTCTTCATTCTTACTATGGTCCAAGGAGTTAATGCTAATATATGAGTGGATGGATGGATAGTTGGATTTATATGTGTGTATATATGTATTAATGTATGTGTGTAGGTATGCATGCATGTATTGTGTATGTATATTTAATGTTAACTTAAGAGTAAATTATTGGAAAGAATATTATAAATAGAATATTAAGCTACACTGGAGGTTTATGACAAGTTGTTTGTTGTTGTTGTTGTTGTTGTTGTTGAAAAAGCACTCTTGGTCAGGGTATCCTAATAAATTTACCCCTAGTTCCAATATTCTAACTTCATATAGGGCCCACTGTACCTACTTACACCCTCCCATCCCCACCAATATCCTAACATCTTATATGCTTCACTGCTCACTAGAACAACAAGTGTATCCCTGAACCCTTAGTTCCCACAAAAACATCAGTCATATCCATATGATGAGATCCCAGCCCCCAAATCCATTCCCACAGAAACAGGTGTGATCTTGTATTCAATCACAATCACATCATCCATCTTGCCCAAGACAGGACCACAATACGTAACTATCTATTTTGACCGGACAGGACCACAATAGCAAGCCAATTGGTGGGCTGCACAACCAGAATGTTTAACCACTAAACCATAGATGAGACCCCTCCTCCATTACCTAATCCCTTTACAAACTCTTCCTGCCTTTTAATATTAATCATATTCTATGTAAATTTTGATTGTGTAACTTTCATCTTTACCCTATCAAAATCCTTCTTGCTTTCTCTGAAGTTGCTGATTCCTCTTGGAACTTAGCCCACCCCATGAGATGTAGCAATCTCAATAGATGCTTATACTTGGATTAGAGGTGGTCTGACTCTGAATTCTATGAGACAGTTGCACCACAACAAAACATTAACTTCAACAGTTTTGGGCTGGGCAGAACAGCAAAGACTATAAAACTGCATAATTTTTGAGCATGCAATACTACTACTAGGTCTGTATCCCTAAGAGATAATAAAGAAGGTAAAAGGACCCATACATACAAAAAATATTTATAGTAACTCTATTTGTGGTGACAAAGAATTGTAAATCTGGGGGGGGGGGTGGCCTATCAATTAAGGAATGGCTAAACAAGTCATGGTATTATGAAGTCAATGGAATGCTATTGTTTCATAAGAAATGGTGAGCGGGCAGATTTCAGTAAAACCTGGACTTACATAAATTGATTCTGAGCAAAGTGAGCAGAAGCAGACACAGTACATACTAATAACATTGTGCAATGAACATCTATGGTAGACTTCACTCTACTCAGCAATACAATGATACAAGATGATTCCAAGTCTCATGATGCAAAATGCTCTCCACATCCAGAGAAAGAATTATGGAGTCTGAATAGAGATTGAAGCATAGTATTTTCACTTTTTATTTCTCTTGGTTTTTCCCTTTGTTCTGATTCTTCTTTCACAATATGACTAACATGGAAATATATTTAACCTGATGTTTTCATATATACCCTATATCAGATTGCTTGCAGTCTTGGTGAAAGGGGAAAGAAGAGAGATCAAGAGAAAATGGGGAACTCAAAATGTTACAAAAATGAATTTTGAAAATTCTTTATGGAAATTCTTTCTTTTGGAAAATAATGTGAAATACTATTAAGCACAAAAAGAAAAAGATTTCTCGGAATAACAAAAATAAATAATAACTGAAATAGAGGGAAAAGGTATGTCTGTGATTTAGCAACTTATATTTTGGTAAAGCAATTTGTAGTAGGAAGAGGGTAATATGTAGGAACTGATCATTTATGGAGCAGAAGAAAGTGTCACAACAGGAACAAGAAATGTGTAGAAAGAGGAACAGAAAGGCAGCACTGGATTCCTTCACTGAGAGTTTTGACTAGAAGCCTCAACTTTCTTTCTCCACTATTTCTCCTCCAAGAAATTTTCAATAGGCATCAATCTCTGGGAGGTTCCACACATACACATACACAAACACATACACATATACATACAAATACATATATATGTATATTATGCATGTGTATATTTGTATTTATAAACACATACATATGTATATGCTGAGAGAGAGAAAAAGAGAGAGAGAGACAGAGAGAGAGAGAGAGAGAGAGAGAGAGAGAGAGAGAGAGATGGATAATGTACAATTTCTCCAATACCTAAAGACTTTCCAATTGAGATGGCTTTTGGACTGGGATTAGGATGTGATTTTGCTTTCCTTGCTTGTTTATTTTAGAAATGCAATTAGGACATTCCCTAATGCAAGTTTGGAGAGTATAATAGGTACTTTTATACTCTGGACAATCAGCTAGAGGCTACCAATGAGTACTCTGTTAAGCATATTCAAAATTAAATGCTTTATTCTAGAACTTTAAGAATAACACAATGAACATGATTAATCAGATTTGTAATAGAATAGTTATAAAATAGATTATAATTGATTTTTAATTGGTTATTTTTTTAAATCATATCTGAGGGAGTTCCTCCACTATGTGGTTTGAAAGACAGGACAATCCAATGCAATGTCAAATATTTTGTTAAGAATGTCTCTCAGGAAACCTGGAAGCTCTTTCTATACTAATTAGTATTTTAACAAGGGAGTCTAAGATCTTTTTTTTATCTAAATGTTAAATCTATTATACCCAGGGTGCAAACATTAATCCACCTTAGTGGCCACCTGAGGGGTCAGACCACCTGGAAAATGTTAATAATGCCTTGTGGTTGAGATTGTTCCTAGCATTTTCATAGTGCTTTCAGATGCATTACATACTTTTATACAGTGGTCTTTTCATGGCTATAGGTGAGTATTATTATTCCCACTTTACAGGTGAAGAAACAGAGGAAATAACTCATTTCTATAGATTATACAGCTAGTTTGTCGAAGAACCAAATTCAGAACTCAGGTGTCTGAAAACCTGTACAAATGCATCTTAATATATGACACAGGGAAAAGTAAGTGGAGCAGTGAATAGACCACTGGTCCTGGAGTCAGAAGGACATGATTTCTAATCCAGTCTCAGGTATTAGACACGTAATACCTGTGTGACCTTGGGCAAGTCACTTAACCTCAACTGCCTTGTCTTTCCTCCTCCAAAACAAAGAAAAAATGAACAGCTCATACCATGTTGCCTCCTTTGAGAGTTTTTAGACAGCCACTTTTATTTATGCCCATGTCAAGCCCTGGTTTCATAAAATACAAACTTTAATCCAGCTTCTAATCCTCCCACCACATGGAAAACAAGGATGTTTTTCCGTCTTTTCACACCATCATTTCAAAGTGCAGGGCAGGGAGGGAGGAAGGCAAGTGGAGTGAAGAGGGAAGGAAGAAATGTCATATATTTAACTAATTTCTCTAATTGACACAGGTCATGGAATCCCCTCACATAACATCAAATCCCAAGTAAAAAATTGTTTCTTCCATGCTTTACTATTTATACTATGTCATGAGACTTTGGTTGGTAAATATGTATCCTCTTCTGTAAATATAGACATTTGATTAATGTGATATTTATGAAGAAGTAATATGGCTGAGAACTGATATGGCATTTATAAACTCTGGTTTCTATCTTATCTATTACTTCATTGTTATTTAACAATGTGTGAATCAGTTCACCTTTCTAAGTGTCAGTTTTTACATAAGTAAAATAAAATTAAGAGTACTGGACTTCATCTTCTAAAGGTCCTTTTGAACCAAAGAAAATTAGAATCCTCAGTCTGACCTCTTCTTTGTACTGACTGAGACCTGACAGCAATCTAGTTCGAATTCCTCTAGCTTTTTCTTTGTCATTAAGTGAGAGTAACCTATTTTATTTTGCACAGATAATAGTTTTATTTTCATTTGGATCAACTTCATCCTGTGCCCTTAAAGGAGACCTGCTCAATAATATGCTCAGGAATTACACATACAAAATTTTCCTGTTCCAATAAAGCACTTTGGTCTGGGTTCTCAAATTTGGTTATAAGATTATTTAGCAATAACAACTTATTAGATAACAACTTTAGAACAAGGTCCTAAAATAATGAAACAGCTTTCTATAATACTAATAATTTAGAAACCTCTTTCCCAAGATTTATTAGGGCAATTAACAAATATGTAGTTATCAGCTACTCTGTTTCTAACATTTTCTTATATATTGTGGGAAACACAAAGCCGTTCTCATGGAATTTATAGTTTATTTGGATAAATAAGCCACTGGAATGTGAAAAAATGATAAAACATCATGATTTAAGAAATGTTCAATGTGTGATAGAAATTTTATATTCTAGAAGAGTTCAGGAGATATCATTAGAAGTTGGGGGACCAAGGAAGGTGGTGGAGGATGTGGAAGGAGGTGAAGGAGGTGGAAGAGGAATAGTGTTTAATTAATTAATAAGATTTTAATTAATTAATAGAATTATTGTAGTATTTAAGACCAAGAGCATGACTGTCAAGGGGAATTTTGTAAGCAAAAGGGCATAAAAGTTGACAGATATTTGAATTTCTGACTTTTAAAATGGGATATAGGCTTATTCTGTGTTATACTAGTATTAGAGCCTTAACTACCATGTTTCCCCGACAATAAGACACTGTCTTATTATTTATTTTGGAAAGAAAAACACCAGAGTGCTTATTTTCAGGGGAGGGCTTATGTTGTCCTGCCTCAGCTCTCCTCCGCAGCACTGCTCTCAATGGCGCCAGCAAGCAAATCACTGGGGAAGAACAGGATGACGTGCTCGCTGCTGCAGCTCTGATTGGATGCAGCTCGGAGCACTGCGTGCGTTTCGCCAGGGGGGTGGGGTGGGAGGTGGGACGGTGCATACAGAGGGTACCGCAATGTAGCGTGTAGTGCAGGGGATCACCTTCACTACAGTAGCAATCTCAATAGGGCTTATTTTCGGGGAAGGGCTTATTTTAGAGGAATCTTACACAGTAAGGGGAGGGCTTATTTTTGGGATAGGCCTTATTATCGGGGAAACACGTACAAATAATAGGGAAAGAAGGAAGTTGATTTTGGCTCACAATGTGAAAGAACTTTAAAATATTGAACTTACTATCAATATTATAAAAAAGGAAAATATTGATAACTATTATAAGTTAGGAAGAATCAAATGAATAGAACCAGGAGGAAAAATTCTGGTACCAACAATATTAAAAAAATTAATAGAATTTGACAGCAATAAGAACTATCATCAATACAATTTATTGTATTGTTTAATAAAAGTCATTTAATAACCATAAAAATAATCTATACAATACATTATTCCAAAGGACTGAAGATGAAACACAGTATTTTAAAGATGTGAAACATTTATGGTCCAGACTGAGATGTATATTAGAAGAAATTTTTTTTTTTAATGAGGTAGGGGTGAGAATAAGAGGAAACATTTTAAATTCATTTATTTATTCTGAGTTTAAAACATCCAGTTCCACAAGCTTTTGAGTGTTAAATTTTCTCCTTCTCCCTCATCTCCTCCTCCCCAAAACAGCATGCTATCTGATATAGGCTCTAACATATATATTCATATAAAACATACTTTCACATTAGTCATGTTGTAAAGATTTATAACCAATGGAATAAACCACGAGAAAAAAGAAACAAAAAAAAAAAGAGAGCAAATAGTATGCTTTAATTAGCCTTCTGATTCCAGAATTATTTCTGTAGATGTGGATAGAATTTTGTATCATGAATCTTTTGGAGTTTTCTTAGAACCTTGCACTGCTGAAAAGAGCCAAGTCTATCAAAGTTAGTCATCACACACTGTGGCCGTTACTGTGTACAATGATCTTCTTGTTTTGTTTCCCTCACTCATCATTAGTTCATAGAAGTCTTTCCAAATTTTTTTTCTGAATTCCACCTGCTCATCATTTCTTATACCACTATGTCATTCCATTATATTCATATACCACAACTTGTTCATTCATCCCCAATTGATGTGCAGCCCCTCATTTTCCAATTCTGTGCCACCACAAAAAAGCTGCCATAAACATTTTTGTACATTTGGGTCCTTTTCCCATTTGTATGATTTCTTTGGGATTCAACCCCAGAAATAGTTTTGCTGGGTCAAAGGGTACACACGTTTTTATAGCGCATTGGGCACAGTTCCAAATAGCTCTCCAAAATTAAGAAGAAACATTTTTGTTAATTTATTTAAAAATATATAGTTGAGGAGCTCTACAGGTATGAAATGATGCTTGTAATTTCAGGTAAAATCATTATGTTATAAGTTTATATAACTGTTTTACTTTGCAGCCAAATACCTCTCACAAAGAGGGAATAAATTATAAATATTTGTAATGTCAAAATATAAATACCAATATTTTATTTAGAAATAAAAACTAGAAATGCTCCAAAACATGATGCCTCCAAATAAGAAAATGTCACTGAAAGCATTTGAGTCAATGTTATATGATAGATTTTCAGGGCAATTTTAGAAGAAATACTTGTACTAGATGGGAGATTTGGCCAGATGACCTCTAAGTCTCTTTCCAGTCATAAGAAACTATGATTTTAACATATCAGTTATATTTCTAGGACAGAGCAAATCAGCATGACTACAGTGAATGATGAAAATGGTAAATATAATAAAATGGAATTTTTTTCTCACCCATTTAAAAGAAAATTTTGAGCTTGAATTTTGTCTTTGACATTTTTGTTCTCAGATATAATGATGTCCCCCTCAACACTGGCAATATAACATATATCCTTCAAATTTTTAGTTTAGACTCTTCTAAGATAAACTAGTTTGGTTTTCTTGAAGAGTGTCTAAAGATCATTGACTCATTTTCCTTAAATCCAATTTCATTGTAAATCACATTATCAATTTTTTGGTGGATGAGGTATGAGTTTCTATTAGAATACAGTCAATCATTCCATAACATTGGGAAACTAATATAGTAAAATGAAAAGAACAGTGGACTGATTATCTGTTCTCCAGACTTTTCTGTCTTTTCACCAGCATCACCCACCTTACAAGGCGACAGCCATAGGTTTTGAATCTTTCTTAGGGAGATCTCAGCCAGGCTCACAATGTCCTAAAAAGCCCCAGTCATGTTCTTTTAATGTTTGTTTCAATTGAGTCTACAATCTATGCCATCTTGTCACAATCCTTGACTATTCAATGGCACCTTTCTTCCTTCTCCATCTTTTCCAGTTTCCTTTATGTTTTGTCATTGCCTTTTAGAATATAAACTCATTAAGAATAGGGACTGTCTTTTTCTCTTATATTTGTATCCTTAGACCTTAGCACAGATCTAACATAGCATCTTTCTGTCTCTTTTTTTCTCTGTTTAATCAATTTTACTGATCAAGAAAATTTTATCCAACCTCACCTTTTGGTTTTTTATCTCTACCTTAATCAACCCTACAGAACATAAATTCCATTCTTACTCTGCTCCTTCAAATTTGTCCTCTGAAATTCCTATTCCTTAATGATCAAATTGTGCTATATTTTGGACAGTGTTCTGACAACTTTTTTTCCATATATTAGCACTTATTTTTTCTGTCTCCCCTAATGACACCCCTTGTGTATCCTCTCTAACAGTGGCTGTAAACTATCACCTCTCCCCCCTGAACAAGCATTGGTTGAATCAGTCACAGTTAGCTGGCATAGTAGCTAGAGTGCTAATCTTGGAATCAGAAAGATTTGAGTTTAAATGCACTCTAAGATACTTAATAGCTGTCTCATCCTTATCAAGTTGCTTTCTTTCTGCCTTAAATTTCACAACTGTAAAATGGAGATCATAACAATATCTCACAATATTGTTGCAAGCTTCACATATGAAAATATCTCTAAAGAGCTTAGAACACTCTCTGCCACATAGCAGGCATATAATCAAAGCTAATTCCCTTTTCTTTCCCCTTGCTAGAAGGCCAATCTTGTGGTTGCAGTCCTCTGTTTAAATTCAGTCTGATACATGCTATGTGACCAAAGTCAAATCATTTAATGCCTCAGCACTTTAGGTAATTTTCTTGGACTTTAAGTTATGAAGCAGTGATGGGAGTTTCCAAAGCACCTCTGTGCATGAAATTACAGATCTGAAGCAGTCCAATACACTTAATTAAAATTCTTAACCAAATTCAAGTCTAATTTAATTAATTCATTCAGAGCACTTGTTGTTTGGTCATTTCAGTAATGTTCAATTCTTTGTGATCATATCTGAATTTTGTTTTGACAAAGATACTAAAGTTGCTTGCCATTTCTTTCTCCAGTTCATTTCACAGATGATGAAATAAGGTAAACAAAGTTAAGTGTCTTACCCAGGATTATATATATATTATATTATATATTTAACATATATATGTGTGTGTGTGTGTATATATATATATAGTTTCTGAGGCCAGATTTGAACTAAGGAAAATAAGGTCTCCTTACTTCAGACCTGGCACTCTATCTACTCCACAATCTAGCTTCCCTTCACTTAGAACCCTCCCATTACCAAATATTCCTTGCTCAGCAACTCTCTTGATACTCACCTCTTCTGATGCCATTTTAACTTTTCAATTATTTATGCTAGCATCTTATTTTTATATCTCGCAATATTAAACACTTGCAGTTTGAGCCAGTTCTTTACTTTTCTTCTCAAGAAATTTCTAGCAGGAACATGGAGACTCTTACAACCCAGCTATATACCAGAGGTATTCAAGTAAAGATCTTGGACAGTTATGGTAGGGATAAGGAAAACTTGTCCTTAGAAAACAACATATCTAAATTGGAAAAAAAGGATTAAGAGCACAAAGGGGTAATTTTATGTTAGTGGAATGACATTTAAGACCATTTTTACAACCATGCCTGTCCTTTCTCATAAATATTACAAAACCCACTGTATAAATGCATAAATATTGGAAAGGATCTTAAAGACCATCTAGTACAACCATACCCAATCCAAGGATTCTCTTTATAATATCTCCAACTAGTTCTTATTCAGTTTTCACTTGAGTTCTCCCAGTGTCGGGGACTTCACTAACACAGAATGCATCTCATTCCATTTCTGAATAACTTCATCTGATAGAAAGTTGTTGATCAATATTCACAATGATTAAATAAATATAATATAAAGAAGAAAAATAAACCAAACCAAAATGACAAAATACTTAAGCATGACCTCAAATAATAGTTGAGAAAATAGTTCTCCCTCCATTCACTGTATAAATAGAGGAGAATGGATATGGAATGCTGTATCAATATTGATATAGATAAAGATATGCATATATACATGTACAGATAGATACATAGACAGATAATCAGAAATATAGAAAGAGAGAAAAATATTTTGGTTTGGTCAATTTAAATTAACCAATTTTCTTCCTCTTCCTTAAAAAAATGTGTTATAAACTTCATTTTGTAGGGGTACAAAGAGAAAGAAAATTCAGAAATGAAAAGAAGTAAGAGCAATAAACAGAAAAAAATTAAGTTGTTGAATTTTTTTGGCAAGTATTTGACTCCTTCAAATTTCCAGTTATCATAATTTAGTTCTTTTGGAGTCATATATGATCACTACAATCCTTCTTGCATTTATTAATCTGTCATATATTTTAGAATATTGATTCAACCTTTTCTAATTCTTCTTCTTCCTTGAAAACATTTCCACTTCCTTTTATGATTCATTCCTAAAATGCTATCATTCACTATCCTTATAATATTCCTCTAAAGATATTAGTCTATTGATGTCTCACTTAAAGCATAATACCTAAAACTGAAAACAATAATCCATATATGGTCTACCCAGAGTAGTATATATTAGAACTCAAAATTAGATAAAGCTCCCTTTCATATTAATTGCTAAGTCACTACCAGGAGTGGGAAACCTGTGACCTCCAAGTCACATATGCCTTTCTAGGAACTTGGGTATATAGCCTTTTGACTGAGTCCAATTTTTATGGAACAAAATCTTTTCTTAACAGGATTTCTTTGTGAAATTTGGATTCAGTCAAAAGGTTGCACTTGAGGCCATAGAGGGACATACGGGGCCTCAAGGTCACAGCTTCCCCACCTCTCTGACCTAACTCTTTGTAATTGATTGTTTTGAAGATATTTTATATTTGTTCCTATCCAATGTATTCTTGTTACTTAGATCTATATTTTCAAGCCCATAAAAGCAAACTTTTTTTTTTAATTCGGGTACTCTCATTCAATATATTGCTATTGCTCTCAATTTGTGGCATCTTTTAATTTAATTTAATTTAATAAGAATACCGCCTATGATTTCATCTCAATTTCTTCTTATTAAAAAAAGGTTTAATGGCATAAAACCAAGGATAGAGTTTTGTAACATAGAGCTAATGATATCCTCACAGTTTGATATCGACCATCAGTCAACTATCCAGTGCTGTTTCAATAAACTTTTGTAAAGTTGAATTGAATAAATTTAGTTGGCTAACACTGAAAGAGGGATGCATTTTGAGGAGACATGAAAAGGATATTATAGAAGTAGAGGTTATAGAACAAAAAAGAGGAGTTGTTCTCAATTCACACATCATTCACTGGTAAAAATTAATGAATGCCTTGTGCATAAGTATTTTCTAAACCATATTAGAAATATGCAATGTTTATGGGGATAAAATATAAAATAATTATGCAAATAATGTTGTTCAATAACTTCGTGTTCAGTAAAAATGTCAAATAAGATTCAAAGTAGTGTAGTAAAGACTTACTATTTTTTTTCAGAAGAATAAAAATGTTATGCAAAAACAAGCTTAAGGTATCTTAGATTTGAAGGAATCTGGGGAATCATCTTTTCTATTTCATATTTGAAACTTGATTTTTTAAATTTTTTTTTGGTCTTTATTAATTTGTTTGTTCACTTTTAGTATACAGGATTCAATTGCACAATTCTTTGAGTTTCAAATTGTCTCCCCCTCCCTCACCCCACCTCCATGGCAGCATACAATCAAGTATAAGATCTGCAAATAGTTTCACATTAGACATTAGTCAGGTTTTAAAAAAGGATTGTATAAGATGGAATGAACAATGGGAAAGAAGAAACAAAATCCATTAAAAAAGACAGAGAGTAGTGCAATAGTAATGGAATTTAAAGATCCCCCTCTATTGACTTGCTTTTGGATTGATTGTGTTAAACCCTGGAGCTTGTGAATCCCACTTGTGGGATGGACTTGTTGACATGAAAAGAGAGGGCTGAACTGGCAGGAGGTGGTGATGTGAATTTAGAGAGGCACAAGTAGAGAAAGGGGCAGAAGAATATTTTTGGAAGGGGCATTGTGGGGGCAGAGACTGAGAGGATTGCTGAGGGCCAGTTCGAACTGCCCAGGACTTTTGAGAGCCTGCAACATTGACCTGCCAAAGACTGAGGAGACATGGCTGTTATGCTGGTACTTTGTCTGTTTTGATGTTGTTTTGCCAGATTCATTCACTGGTGAAGGACAGTTGTTGCAGAGTTCCTGGAACCTTGCTACTGGTTCAGCGGTCCAGAGACAGTTCTGCAGACAGAGAATGAATTATGCCCACTGGTGAAGGCCAGTGATGTTGTTGCAGAGGTCCTGGAACCTTGCTGTTGGTTCAGAAGCCCTGAAGAAGGATTTACTTGTTGTATGCTTGCAGAAATCCTGGAATAGTGTTTTGATAATGTTTTCGGGGCTCCTAGGAGTGTTCTGCTGACAGAGAATAAATTAATGAGGACACTGGCATTGTATCTTGTGGCTTTGCTAAGCTTTGTCTCCCCAGGAACAAAGATTGCTGAGAACTTGCCTTGGGTCAAGATAAAGAAAAGACCTCTCTTGGGATATTAAATGCTGAGTTTAAGCTTGTTTTAACTCTGGGGTGGATGGCCTATTCAATTGTGATCCAAGGGTGGGAAACTTTTGACCTTTTTGTGCTCTGTGACCGACCAAATGAATGTGCTTTGCTTGTGACTGGAAATTAATCTCCATTTGAAAGAGGGGCTTTGTGATTGACTAAATGAATGTGCTGCCTAGGTGTGGAGTAGTACTTAGAAGATAGACTTTGTAATTGACAAAATGAATGTAATGTCCAGGGTTAGAGTAGTACTTGTGTAATTGGGAATTATTGAATTATACTTCGTGAATGCTATATTTTGAATTATGCTATATTTTGATTTTCACTGTTCTTAATTTGTCACTGAACAAAATGGAAAGCAGCTATGTTGGTATTTTGAACCTTGGGAAGTTGCCTTTGCTTGGAATTACAAGTAGGTAGTTTGCTTCGATCTGCATTCAAACAGTTCTTTCTAATTCTTTCTCTGAATGTAGACATCTCTCTCCATCATGAGTCTTTTGGAGTTGACTTATAATCTGCATTGCTGAGAAGAGTCCAGTCTATGAAAGTTGGTTGTCACACATATGTTGTGTCTGTAATTGTGTACACATTTCTCATGGTTCTGCTCATCTCACTCACAATCAGTATGTATAAGCCTCTACAGGTAAATATGAAGTCCATTTGCTCTTTGTTTCTTCTAAGATAATAGTATTCCATTACATTCATATACCACAACTTGTTTAGCCATTCCTCAATTGATGGGCATCCCCTTAATTTCCAATTCTTTGCACCACAAAAAAAACTGCTATAAATATTTTTATACATATGGGTCTTGTTCCCACTGAAGTGTCATTGCTGGGTCAAAGTGTATGAAATTACTTATAGTCCTTTGGGCATAGTTCCAGATTGTTCTCCAGAATGACTGAATCAGTTCCCAACTAAACCAGCAATGAATTAGTGTTCCAATTTGTCCACATCCTATCCAGCATTTGTCATTTTCCTTTTTTGTCACCTTAGCCAATCTGACTGCTGAGTTTTTTTTGATTTGCATTTCTGTAATCAATACTTATTTAGAATATTTTTCATATGCTTATACATATCTTTAATTTCGTCCTCTTAAAACTGCCCATTCATATCCTTTAAACATTTATAAATTGGGTAATGATATTTATTCTTGTATATTTGACTTAATTCTCTGTATCTTTTAGAAATGAAGCCTTTTGGGATGCAGGCCGGGAAGGCGCAGCGCAGCAGATGCAGACCGGGAAGGCGTGGCGCATCTGGCAGATGCAGGCCTGGAAGGAGCCTGATCAATTTGGAGGGCAAGGCCTCCCACCAACCACAAGGTCCACTACCAGGCCTATCACCAAAGGGCTGGGACTGGAAAGAGCAAGGTAAGAAGCAAATACAGGGGCCCCTGTATTGGACAGCAAACACTCCTGGGGCTACCACTTCATAGCCCAGAAATCTTTTTTTTTTTTAAAGCCCTTTCAGGACCTCCAAAGACGAGGATGACAGAGTGAACCCCACTTGCTCCAAACCCCCCTTCTGATCCTGAAAATATAGTAACTATTTCCCAGGGCAAAACCCTCAACAGTAAAGGCTTGGGATCATAGAGGAAGGGCATAGTTAGGACCCTGCCTCAAAATGGGTAGAAAGCATACTACAAAGACAAAGACTCTCGAGTCCTACTATCCTCAGAGGGAGGAACCAACCTCAGAGGGAGACAATGTGGACTCCATAACCACAGCTGAAACTTCAACAGGGAATGGATCCCAAGCACAGAGGGCTCTCCTAGATGAGTTTAAAAGGAACTTCGAAAACAAAATGAGAGATAGAAGAAAAAATGAATAATTCTCTCAAAATGAAAATAGTAGAATTCAAAAAACATTATAATGAGGAAAACATCTCTCTAAAAAGAAAAGTGTATGATATGGATAAGGAGCTTCAAAAATTAACCAAGGAAAATGATTTGCTAAAAACCAGAATTAAACAAATGGAAACAAATAACTCTATGAGGAATCAAGAATTAGCCAAGCAAAACAACAAAAATGAAAAATCAGAAAAAGAGGTAAAATACCTCAAAGAAAAAAATAACTGACCTGGAAAGCAGATCCAGGAGAGATAATCTGAGAATCATAGGCCTACCAGAAAATTATGATGAAAAAATGAGCCTGGACAACATTCTCTAAGAGCTCGTTAAGGAAAACTGCCCTGAGATACTAGAACCTGAGGGGAAAATAGAAATTGAGAGAATCCACCGGACACCTGCTGTAAGAGATCCCAAACTGAAAAATCCTCGAAATGTTGTGGCCAAACTCCAGAACTACCAGATAAAAGAGAAAATACTTCAAGCGGCCAGAAAGAAACAATTCAAATATTGGGGGTGCACAGTGAGGATTACACAGGATTTGTCAGCCTCTACACTGAAAGATCGGAGGAAGTGGAATACAATTTTCAGGAAGGCAAAAGAGCTCAGATTACAACCAAGGATCACACACCCAGCGAGACTCAGCATATTCTTCCAGGCAAAGAGATGGTCATTCAATGATATAACAGAGTTCCAGACCTTCTTGATAAAAAAGCCAGAACTCAATGGAAAATTCAACCTCCAATTACGAGATGCAACAGTGACTTAGAAAGGTAAACAAGGAGAACAGACACACACACCCTGCTATTTGATAAGAGCAAACTGGTTCTAGACAAGTAGAGGGTATGACTATAAAATACACAAAATGACGATTTTTTAAAAAAAAATCTTGTTAAGGGCTACAAAGGGACGGGGTGAAGTGGAAAAGGGTAAATTATGCCACTCATAGAGGCATAAAAACTGTATAGCAGAGGAAAAAAAGGGATGGTGTTGGGAAGCATATGAGCTTTTCCCTCATTGGTTCTGGTACAAGGAGGGAATAACAACCAGTTAAGCATAGGACACTATAGAGAAGAAACGCAAAAAGAATCATTTTAGAGGGAAAGAGGGGAGGGAGAGGAGCTTCGCATGAGATTTGTTCCTGTCATTCTTGATGCGAAGAAAAAAATAGCATACTTCATTAAGTATAACAATATCCTACAGGCAGTAGGAGGGGAAAAGGGTTACAAAAGGGGGGGGGAGTGGGTTGTAGGGAGGGAAGTGGTAAGGGGAAAAGGGGAGGAAAAGGGAGGGGGCCAAAAAGGGAACACTGAGGGAGGAGGTGGTCAAAAGGAAAGCTATTAAGGGGGGGAAGGGAGAAGGGAGGGAAAATATGAACATTAACAGGGGCAGGAATAGGATGAGGGGAAAGAAACAGATAACAATCATAACTGTAAATGTGAATGGAATGAACTCTCCTATAAAATGGAGACAGATAGCAGAATGGATTAGAAATCATAATCCTACAATATGCTGTTTACAAGAAACACATCTGAAACAGAGGGATACACACAAGGTAAAGGTAAAAGGTTGGAGTAAAATATATCATGCCTCAGCTAAATTAAAAAAAAAGCAGGGGTAGCAATCCTTATCTCAGATAAAGCAAATGCAAAAATTGACCTAATTAAAAGAGATAAGTAAGGAAACTATATCCTGTTAAAAGGCACCATGGCAGAATGAAGCAATATAATTACTTAATATAAATGCACCAAGTGGTGTAGCATCCAAATTCCTAGAGGTGAATGTAAAGGAATTAGGGGAAGAAATAGATAGCAAAACTATACTAGTGGGAGACCTTAATCTCCCCCTATCTGAACTTGATAAATCCAAAATCAAAATAAACAAGAAGTAAGTTAAGGAGGTGAACAGGATTTTAGAGAGGATAGGTATGATAGATCTCTGGAGAAAACTGAATGGGGATAAAAAGAAATATACTTTCTTCTCAGCGGTTCATGGCACATACTCAAAAACGGACCGTGTTCTAGGGCATAAAAACATCACAATTCTATGCAGTAAGGCAGAAATATTAAATGCATCGTTCTCAGATCATGATGCAATAAAAATTATATGCAATAAAGGGCCAGGGAAAGACAGACTAAAAACTAACTGGAAATTAATCAATTTAATCCTAAAGAATGAGTGGGTCAAACAAGAAATTATAGAAACAATCAGTAATTTCATTCAAGAGAATGATAATTATGAGACAACATACCAAAATCTGTGGGATACATTAAAGGCAGTTCTTAGGGGAAGTTATATATTCCTGAGTGCATACGTGATTAAATTAGAGAAAAGGGAGCTCAACGAATTGGGCATACAATTAAAAAACCTAGAAAAAGAACAAATTTAAAATCCCTGATTGAATACTAAACTAGAAATATTGAAGACTAAAGGAGAGATTAATAAAATCGAAATTAAGAAAACTATTGAACTAATAAATAAAACCAAGAGCTGGTTTTATGAAAAAACCAACAAAATTGATAGACCCTTAGTCAATATGATAAAAAAAAGAAAGAAGAAAACCAAATTATGAGTATCAAAAATGTAAATGGTGAATCTACCTCCAATAAAGAGGAAATGAAAACAATAATTAGGAATTATTTTTCCCAATTGTATGCACATAAATTTGACAATCTTAGGGAAATGGATGAATATTTACAAACATACAAGTTGCCCAGATCAACTGAAGAGGAAGTAAATTACTTAAATAATCCCATCTCAGAAAAAGAAATTGAACAAGCCATCAGTCAGCTCCCGAGGAAAAAATCTCCAGGGCCAGATGTATTCACTAGTGAATTCTATCAAACATTTAAAGAACAATTGATTCCAATACTCTACAAATTATTTGGGAAAATTAGTGAAGAGGGAGTCCTACCAAATTCTTTTTATGACACAAATATGTTACTGATACCTAAATCAGGAAGAGATAAAACAGAGAAAGAAAATTATAGACCAATCTCCCTCATGCATATGGATGCAAAAATTCTAAATAAAATACTAGCAAAAAGACTACAGCAACTTATCTCAAGAATAATACACTTTGATCAGGCAGGATTTATTCCAGGGATGCAAGGATGGTTTAATATTAGGAAAACCATCAGTATAATTGAGCATATCAACAATAAAACTAGCAGAAACCACATGATCATGTCAATAGATGCAGAAAAGTCTTTTGACAAAGTACAACATCAATTCCTATTAAAAACATTAGAAAGTATAGGAATAAATGGAGCCTTCCTTAAAGTAATAGGTAGCATCTATTTAAAGCCATCAGCAAGTAATATATGTAATGGGGAGAAGCTAGAAGCATTTCCCATAAGATCAGGGGTGAAACAAGGGTGTCCACTATCACCCCTCTATATCAATCTGGTACTAGAAATGTTAGCAGTAGCAATTAGAGAAGAAAAAGAAATCAAAGGAATCAACTTAGGCAAAGAAGAGACCAAGCTATCACTCTTCGCAGATGATATGATGATATACTTAGAGAATCCTAGAGAGTCAAGTAAAAAACTGCTTGAGACAATAAATAAATTTGGCAAAGTTGCAGAATATAAAATAAACCCACATAAATCTTTGGCATTCCTATATATTTCCAATGAAATTCAACAGCAAGAAGTGGAAAGAAAAATCCCATTTAAAGTTACTATATACATTGTAAAATATTTGGGAATCTACCTGCCAAAACAAACCCAGGACCTGTATGATCATAACTACAAAACACTTTTCACACAAATAAAGTCAGATCTAAGTAATTGGAAAAAAATATCAATTGCTCATGGCTGGGTCGAGCTAATATAATAAAAATGACAATTTTACCTAAATTAAATTATATATTTAATGCCATACCAATTGATTTACCAAAAAACTACTTTATAGAGTTAGAAAAAATAGTAACAAAATTCATCTGGAAGAATAAACGGTCCAGAATATCAAGGGAATTAATGAAAAGAAATGCTAGGGAAGGTGGACTAGCTTTACCAGATTTCAATCTGTACTATAAAGCAGCAGTCATTAAAACTACTTGGTACTGGCTGAGGAATAGAGGAGTGGATCAATGGAATAGATTCGGCACACAAGATTCAGATGTCAACGACTATAGTAATGTATTGTTTGATAAACCCCCAGACCCTGTTTTTTGGGATAAGCACTCACTATTTGACAAAAACTGCTGGGAAAACTGGAATATAATATGGCAGAAACTGGACATAGACCATTATCTAACACCATATACCAAAATCAAGTCTAAATGGGCTCATGATCTAGGTATAAAGGTTGATATTGTAAGCAGTCTGCTAAAACAAGTAATAGTTTACCTATCAGACTTGTGGAGAGGGAATGACTTTATGACTAAAAAGGAATTAGAGAACATTATAAAATGTAAAATGGACAATTTTGACTACATGAAATTGAAAAGTTTATGTACAAACAAAGCCAATGGAACCAAGATTAAGAGGGAGGTGGGAAATTGGGAAAGAATCTTTACAACTTATGTCTCTGACAAAGGACTCATCTCTAAAGTATACAGAGAATTGAGTCAAATTTATAAGAATACAAGTCATTCCCCAATTGATAAATGGTCAAAGGATATGAACAGGCAGTTTTCAGAGAAAGAAATTAAAGCTATCTATAAGCACATGAAGAAATGCTCTAATTTACTATTGATTAGAGAAATGCAAATCAAAACAACTCTGAGGTACCACATCTCACCAGTCAGATTGGCTAAGATGACAAAACAGGAGAATGACAAATGCTGAAGAGGATGTGGGCAAACTGGAACACTAATGCATTGTTGGTGGAGTTGTGAACTGATCCAGCCTTTCTGGAGAGCAATCTGGAATTATGCCCAAAGGGCTATAAATAATTTCATACCCTTTGATCCAGCAATACCACTCCTAGGGTTATATCCCAAAGACATCATAGAAATTGGAGAAGTACCCATATGTACAAAAATGTTTATAGCAGCTCTCTTTGTGGTGGCAAAGAATTGGAAATTATGGGGGTGCCCATCAATTGGGGAATGGCTGAACAAGTTGTGGTATATGAATGTTATGGAATACTATTGCGCTATAAGAAACGGGGAGCAGGCAGTCTTCATATTTACCTGGAGAGACTTAAAAGAACTGATGCTGAGTGAGAAGAGTAGGACCAGGATAAATTTGTACACAATTATAGACACAACCTATGTGTGATGACCAACTTTGATAGACTGGACTCTTCTCAACAATGCAGGGATATAAGTCAATCCCAAAGGACGCATGATGTAGAGAAAAACGTGCATCCAGAAAAAGAACTAGAAAGAACTAAGTTTATATCCAGGTGGAAGCAAAATACCTGATCTTTTTCATTCTCTTATTTGATTTTATGTCCTCTTCACCATTTTTCATTCCAGCTGGTACAATCCGTCCTTATAACCTGACCAATGTATAATGTGAAAGTATTTACAGATCCTATACCTGATTATAAGCCGCCATGGGGAGGGAGGGGAGGGAGGGAGACAAAATGTGAAATTCAAGGAATTGTGGAATTGAATCCTGTAAACTAAAAGGAAACAAACAAATTAATAAATTAAAGAATTAAAAAAAAAAGAAATGAAGCCTTTTTCAGAGACATTGGTTGTAAAAATTCTTTCCCAATTTTCCACTTCCCTGTTAATCTGGGTTTCATTGGCGTTGTTTGTACAGAGGCTTTTCATTTTCATATATTCAAAATTATCCATTTTGCATTTTATAGTGCTTGCTAATTCTTGTTTGGTCCTAAAGTCTTCCCCTTTCCATAAATCTGACAACTAAACTATTCCTTGCTTTCCCAGATTGCTTACAATATCAGCCTTTATACCTGGATCAGGCACCCATTTAGACTAGATTTTTGGATATGGTGTTAGATAATGGTCTATTCCTAGTTTCTGCCATACTATATCCAGTTTCCCCAGCAGTTTTTTTCAAATGCAGTTCTGATCTCAAAAACTGGGCTCTTTGTGTTTATCAAACAGTAGATTACTATAATCATTGACTGCTGAGTCTCATGTTCCCAGTCTATTCCATTGATCCACTGCTCTCTTCCTCAGCCAGTAACTAGAAGTTTTGATGACTGCAGCTTTATAATACAGATTAAAATCTGGTATAGCTAGGCCACCAAATCTAGCATTTCTTTTCATTAATTTCCTTGATGTTCTGGAACTTTTGTTCTTTCAAATGAATTTTGTTATTATTTTTTCTAGTTCTATAAAGTAATTTTTTGGTAAATTGATTGGCATAGCACTAAATTGTTATTGAATTTAGGTAAAATTGTTATTTTTATTAGTTCGAACAAGCCATGAGCAATTCATGTGTGTGCAATTGGATCTGACTTTATTTGTGTGAAAAGTGTTTTATATTTGTGTTCACAGATGTGCTGGGTTTGTTTTTGCAGGTTGATTGCCAAATATTTTATAATGTCTACAGTAACTTTAAATGGGACTTTTCTTTCTATCTCCTGCTGTTGGATTTCATTAGAAATATACAGGAATTCTGAAGATTTATGTGGATTTATTTTATATCCTACAACTTTGCCAAATTTATTTATTGTCTCAAGGAGTTTTTTACTTGATTCTCTAGGATTCTCTAAGTATATCATCATATCGTCTGCCAAGAGTGATATCTTGTCTCTTCTTTGCCTAATTTCATTACTTTGATTTCTTTTTCTTCTGTAATTGCTACTGCTAACATTTCTAGTACCAGATTGAATAATAGGTGATAGTGGACACCCATGTTTCACCCCTGATCTTATTGGAAATGGTTCTAGCTTATCCCCATTACATATAATACTTGCTGATGGTTTTAAATAGATGCTACCTATTCTTTTAAGAAAGGCTCCTTTTCTTCCTATACTTTCTAGTGTGTTTAACAGGAATGGATGTTGTATTTTGTCAAAAGCCTTTTCTGAATCTATTGACATAATCATGTAGTTTCTGTTCATTTTATTGTTGATGTGATCATTTATACTGATGGTTTTCCTAATATTAAATTATCCTTTCATTCTTGGAATAAGTCCTACCTGATCAAAATGTATTATTCTTGTGATAAGTTGCTGTAGTCTTTTTGCTAATACTTTATTTAACATTTTTACATCTATATTCCTGAGGGCAATTGGTCTATAATTTTGTTACCCATTTTATCTCTTCCTGATTTAGAAATCACTACCATAGTTGTGTCATTAAATGAATTTGGTAGGACTCCTTCACTAATTTTCCCAAATGCTTTGTAGAATATTGAAATCAATTGTTCTTTAAATATTTGATAGAATTTGCCAGTAAATACATCTGGCCTTGGATATTTTTACCTAGAGATTTAACTGATGGCTTGTTCAATTACTTTTTCTGAGATGGGTTGTTTAAGTAATTTACTTCCTCTTCAGTTAATCTGGGCAGCTTATATTTTTGTAAATATAAATCCATTTCTCTAAGCTTGTCAAATTTATTTGCATATAATTCAGAAAACTAATTTCTAATTGTTTCTTTAATTTCCTCTTCATTGGAAGTAGAATCACCCTTTTCATTTTTGATACTCATAATTTGGTTCCCTTCTTTTTTTATCATATTGACTGTCTATCAATTTTACTTTTTTTTCATTAAACCTGCTCTTAGTTTTATTTATTGATTCAATAATTTTCCTAATTTCATTTTATTAATCTCTCTTTTGGTTTTCATTATTTATAATTTAGTATTTAATTGAAGATATTGAATTTGTCCTTTTTCTAGCTTTTTCAATTGAATGCCCAATTCATTGACCTCCCTTTTGTCTAATTTATTCATGTATACACTCAGGGATGTAAAACTTCCCTTAAGAACTGTCTTTGCTGCATCACACAAATTTTGGTATGTTGTCTCCTTATCATCTTTATTTGAATGAAGTTACTGATTGTTTCTGTGATTTTTGATTTGCCCTACTCTTTCTTTAGGATTACTTTTTTTTAGTTTCCAATTACTTTTTATTCTATCTTTCCATGGCCCTTTATTGCATATGATTTTTATTGCATCATGGTCTGAGAATAATGCATTTAATATTTCTGCCTTTCTGCCCAGAAGTGTGAGGTTTTTATGCCCTAGTACATGGTCAACTTTTGTGTATTGCCATGTACAGCTGAGAGGAAGGTATATTCCTTTTTAATCTCATTCAAATTTCTCCAGAGATCTATCATATTCAGCCTCTCTAAAATTCTATTCACCTCCTTTATTTCTTTCTTGTTTACATTGAGATGAGATTTATCAAGCTCAGAGAGAGGGACAGTAAGGTCCCCCACTAGTGTAGTTTTGTTGTTTATTTCTTCCTCTAATTCCCTTAACTTCTGCTCTAGGAATTTGGATGGTATACCACTTGGTGCATATATGTTATATAATGATATTGCTTTACTCTTGATGGTGCCTTTTATTTTTATTTATTCATTTCCTCTTTATTTTTTTTTTACTTTATCAAATGCTTTATTAACTTCTAGTTTGCATCCTTCATTTCAACAAGATTATGAGTTACAGATTTTCTCTCTGTTATTCCCTTGACCACCACCCTAAAATTGTGGTCCCACTGTATATCCCCTTCTCCAATGTGCTCTCTCCCATATTTTACCCCACCCCCCTATAACTTTTCAGTAGTGCAAGGTGGAAAGGTGGATCTTTATGCCTCTGTGCCTACACATCTTCTTTCTGTTACATATAAAATCATATATATATATACACATATACATATACATATAAACATTTGATTTTAAAACTTTGAATTCTAGATTCATTAACTTCCTCCCTTGTTACCCACCCTTACTGGGGAGATAAGCAATTCAATATAGGTTGTACATGCCTAGCTATGCAAAATATTTCCATAGTGGATATATTTTGAAAGACTGACTATATTTTCCTCCATCTTATCCCACCCACAACTTGTTTTATTCTCTACTTTGATCCTATCCCTTTTAAAAAGTGGTTGCTTTCAACTTCCCTCTCCCCCCACCTGCCCTCCATTCCATAATCCCCCTCTCATCCCCTTCCCCCCTACTCTCCTGTAGGGTGAGATACCCTATTTAGTGTTTATGTCATTCCCTCCCTAAGACAAATTCAATGAGAATAAGGTTGACACATTCCCTTTTGCCTTCCTGTTCTTCCCCTCCATTGTAACCATTGTCTCTTGCTTCTTCTATATGAGATAGTTTATCCCATTCTACCTCTCCCCATCTCCTCTCATTATATTCCTTTCTCACATCTTAATTTCACCTTTTAAGTATCATCCCTTACTATTAAATTGGTTCTGTGCCCTCTATCTATATATACCTGTACACATATATACACATACTCACATATGGATTCATAAACCCCATATATGCTCCTATACAGACATATATGTATGCATACATAAACATGCATATGTATACTTATGTATGTATGTATGTGTGTATATATTACTTTCAACTATTCTCGTACTAAGAAAGGTTTCATAAGTCACAATTATCATTTTTCCATGTAGGGATATAAATAGTTCAACTTTGATAAGTTCCTTACGGTTTCTTTTTCCTGTTAACCTTCTCATACTTATCTTGCTTCTTGTATCTGAATGTCACATTTTCTATTCAACTCTGATTTTTTCATCAAGAATGCTTGAAAGTCCTCTTTTTCATTGAACGACTACATTTTTCCCTGAAACAAGATACTCAGTTTTGCTGGGTAGGTGTTTATTGGTTTTAATCCCAGCTCCTTTGACCTCCAGGATATCATGTTCCAAGCCCTTCAATCCCTCAGTGTAGAAGCTGCCAGATCCTGTGTTATCCTGACTTTGTTTCAACAATGTTCAAATTGTTGCTTCCTTACTGCTTATAAGGTTTTCTTCTTGATCTGCGAATTCTGGAAACTGGCTATTATATTCCTAGGAGTTTTCTTTTGGGAATCTTTTTTCAGGAGGTGATCAGTGGATTCATTCAACCTCTATTTTGCCCTCTGGTCCTAAAACATCAGGGCAATTTTCCTTGAGAATTTCTTGAAGGATGATTTCTAGATAATTTTTTTTGATCATGGCTTTCAAGTAGTATAATAATTTTTAAATTATCTCTCCTGGATCTATTTTCTGCGTCAGTGGCTTACCCAGTGAGATATTACACATTGCCTTCTAATTTTTTAATTTTTTTGGATCTGTTTAATAGTATCTTGATTTCTCATAAAATCACTAGCTTCCATTTGCTCCAATCTAATTCTGAAAAAATGATTCTCTTCAGTGAACTTTTGAGATTTTTTCCATCTGGCAAATTTGGCTTTTTAAGCCATTCTTTTCCTAATTGCCTTTTTGAGCCTTTTTTTAGCAATTGAGTTTGTCTATTTTTTAAGGTGTTATTTTCTTCAGTCCGTTTGTTGATTCTCATTTCATAATTTTCTTGCATAATTCTCATATACCTTCCCAGTTTTTCCTCCACTTCTCTTTTTTAATTTTCAAAATCCTTCTTATGGTCCTCTATGGCCTATAACCAGCTCATATTTGTCTTGTAAGCTTTTGGTGCAGGAGTTCTGACTTCCCTGTCTTCCTCCTGTTCCATGCTTTGTTCCTTTTGGTCCCCAAAAGAGTAGTGTAATGTTGAATTGCTCTTTTTGCTTTTCTTCTGTAGTTTGTTCATGTTGCCACACAGTTACTTGACTTTTGAGATTTTTGCCACAGTAGGGCTCTGCTCCCAGATAAGGGAGCTTAGTCCTAAATGTTGGGGTTTTTGCAACTGCTGGACCTGTTATTTGGGTGTCTTCTCTGATCCTTAACAGACTCTGGCAAGCCCAACACAGAACCCAGGCCTCCTAGACTAGGCCTCCAGCCTAGACTGCAATCCACATCCAAGCAAGAGCAATTTCCCCTCAGACTGGTAGCTTGATCCCCCTACAATCTGCAAGCCAGGAGCTGAAGTTGCTACATGGTGGCAGCTGCATGCCTGTGTCATCTCAGTTGCTTTTCCCTCCAGGTAGTAGATACCAGACCACTTTCCTAAACTACCAGTACCCAAAGTCCAAACTGAACTGACCTCTCACTTTTTCCTTAGCATCTATGTGTTGATAATTCGGGAAACTGCCATAGCTGCTGGTGATCTGATATCCCTGCAGCAAACTGCTGGTTGTGGCCACCCTGAGGCAAAATCCTCAGGCTTGTACAGGGCTAAGCTTGGCTCCCATCCCACAACTCTGAGTTGACCACTTCTGGGTGCCCTTTTGGGCTGTCTTCAGTGGCAGGTTAGCTTCTCCTGTCATTTTGTGGGTTCTGTAGCTCCAAAATTTATCTAGAGTAAGTTTTTACATAAATTGGAGGTGGTGGAGAGCTGTGGGGAAGTCCTATTTCTACCCTGGCACCTTGACTCTGCCCCCCTGGATGGTTTCTTTTAGCAGGATGTAGTTTCCTTTCTTATGTACTTTAATTACATCTATTTTTGCTTTTGCTTTATCTGAGACAAGGATCAGTAGCTCTGCTTTTTTTTTTTTACTTTAGCTAAAGCTCAATATATTCTACTCCAGCCTTTACCTTTACCCTGTGTGTATCCCCTTGTTTCAAATGTTTTTCTTGTAGACAGCATATTGTAGGATTATGGCTTTTAATCCATTCTGCTTTTCACATCCATTTAATGGGAGAGTTTATCCCATTCACATTCACAGTAATAATTACTACCTGTCTCTATCCATCCATCCTATCCTCCCCCCCCCCCGTTTATGTTTTGGTTTATTCCTTCTACCTTCCCCTCCTTAAGGGTTTTCCTTTTGACCACTGCCTCACTAAGTATTCCCTCCCTGTGACCCCTTCTTCTTTACCTACCCTTTTCCCTTACTATGTCCCTCTCTTCTGACTCCCTCTTCTTATCCCTCCCCTTAGTCCTCCCACTGCCTATAGGGCAAAATGGATTTTTAAAATTGTCAGAGTACATTATTCCTTCTTTGACCCCAAACGAATGAGAGTAAATTTCATACAGTGCTCTTGTCCCTCTCTCCTTTCCCTCCATTATATTGAGTTTTTGTATCTTTGCACGTAAGAATCTTGAACTTAATTGATTATGTTGTGACTCTATGAACCAGAACCAATGAGAATAATGTTCAAATAATGTTCATCTCCCTCTCTCCTTCCCCTCTACCATAGTATGTCTTTATGCCTCTTTCTATAGCATAATTTGCTTTTTTCTACCTCATCCTTTTCTTTTATCTCATTACAGTCCCTTTGAATGCTTTAATAAGTTTTTTCCTATCATCAGATTAGTTCAGTTATACCCACATACTCTATCTATGTTTATCCCTTTTAAAAGTTGTGATAATCATATATATTTCAATATTGACAGGTGTCATCTTTTCATATAGGAATGTAAGCAGTTTGTTCCTATGGCATCCCTAGTTATGTGCATGTGTGCATGAGTGCGCATGTGTGCATGTGTTTGTGTGAGTGTGTGTTTTCCTTGTTTACCTTTTTGTGTCTTTCTTGAGTCTTGTAATTTGAGATCAAATTTTCCATTGAGCTCTGGCTTTTTCATCAGGAAACTCTGGAAGTCCCTTATTTCATTAAATGACCATCTCCTTGCCTGACAGATTATGCTCAGTTTTTCTAGGTAGTTGATCCTTGGTTGCAGTTCTAGCTCTTTTGCCTTATGAAATATCAAATTACAATCCCTCTGATCTTTTAATGTAGAAACTGCTAGGTCCAATGTAATCCTGACTGTAGTTCCATGATATGTGAATTGTTTCTTTTTGGCTGCTTACAATATTTTCTCCTTAACCTTGTAGTTCTAGAATTTGGCTACTTTATTTCTTGAAGTTTTCAATTTGGGATCTCTTTCATGAGGAGTACAGTGAATACTTTCAATAACTAATTTATCTTCTGATTCTAGGACTTCAGGACAGTTTCTTTGACAATGTCTTGGAGGATGTTGTCCAGGCTGTGTTTCTAATAATGGATTTCCATTAGACCAATAATTCTTAGGTTATTTCTCCTGGATCTGTTCTCCATGTTAGTTGTTATTGCAGTGAGATATTTTCACTTTCTTCTAAATTTTTGAACTTCATGTTTTGCTTGATTTACTCTTGGCTCATCATAGAGTCCTGAGCTTTGATTTGACTGGTTCTAATTTTTAGTGAACTATTTTCCTTGGTTAGTCTTTGAAAGTCCTTTTTTAGTGAGGTGTTTTCTTCAGTTAGATTTTGAACTTCCTGTCCCAGTTCACACATTTTACTTTTTAAGGATTTGTTTTCTTCATTGAGACTTTTTTCCAATTTGGTCACTGTAGATTTAAATTTATCTTCTATCTCTCTAATTTGGCTTTTAAAATATTTATTGAGCTCCTTCAAGAATGCTTTTTGGGCTTAAGACCAGTTCATATTTCCTTCTTGGTCTCAGGTGTGAGTACAGAGTCTCTGTTGTCCTCTGTATTTGATTGTTCTTGTTTGCTATAATAATCTTGGATTGATTTTCTTGCCTTCTCCTCCTTTACAGTTTCCTTCCTTCCCATTGTAATTTCCTCTTTCCTAATTTCTCAGCCTGGCAGGTAAGGGCCTGGTTGTTGACTTTGTGTGCTATAGCCTCTGGGTGTCGAGACTGAGGTGAAGGCCAGGATTCTCAGTGATTCCCCTGAGTTACCCTGAGGCCCACAGAGTAACCTGTAGGGGAGGGGTGGTTTGGCCACTTCAGATTTCTACCTCTATGCCCCTGGGTTACAGCTCAGGTAGGCTCAGCAGCTGGAGACAGGAAGGCTGCTGTCCACAGATTCCTCTGGTACTGCTGAGGTCCACCTGGGCTTGTGTTGTTAGGGCTTGCTGACTCCATCCCCCTGGGCTTTGGGAGCTCTTTCTGATCAGCTGAAGTGGGGTGTTTTGGGATCCCTCCTGCCCTTCACTTTAGACTCCTTATTGCCTCAGTTACACCCTCTCTTAGTGACTCCTGATCCTGAGGCTATTTCCAATATTTCAGTATTTTACTCTGGGTGGGACATTTATCTCTGGGTTTTCTAGGTCAGGAGGGGGAATCAGAGCAGCTAGAGATTACTTTGCCACTTTGGTCTCTGGAAAATCAGGTAAGTGATTTTAAACTTCCAGGCTATGGGCTGACAGCCTAGGGAGAAGCTGCTGTCTCTGCTTTGGGCTCTGAACTTTCTCTTACCCAGCTTCCACCTATCCTTCCATAGTGAGTGGTGAGATGCTGGTGAGATGGCTGCGAATCGCGTTGGGGGCGGGTGAGTCTGCTGGCTGGGGCTCCTTCTCACTCTGCTGTAGTCTGCTCTCTAGTCCACGCTGATGCAGTGCCCACATGCTCCTTGATCCCCCTGCTCCTACCCATTGTAGGCACTTTCCTGGGCTAGATTCTGCCACTCTCTATCTCCCAGTGGATTCTGTCACTCTAAAATCCATTCAGATTCACTTTTTAAAGTTTAGTGAAGAGATTGTTTGAGGACCTTAGAAAAATTACTGCTTCCATTCTGCCATCATGACCCAATTTGGGGCAACTGTTTACAAAGGAATGGATATGTTGGATGCAGTATCTTGCATGAGGAACAGCAAGAAGCACAATTTCGATCAAGGTCAGTGTTCATGGAAGGAAGTAAAAAGCAAAGTGGCTGAAAAAGAAAGTTGTAGCTATTCTGTAAATGGATTTATATGATGAATAAGTTGTAAATTGGAATTTGGAGGTAACAGAAAGCTATTGGTCTCAGAAACAGAATGAATGGGTCAGGTTGCCTTAGTAGTATTACTTGGCAGAGGTATATAGGATCATTTGAAAAGATGAGAGACTTAAGACAGAGGGACAAATTGGGAAGTTATTATGACATATCAGGAGAAAGGTGGTTGGGATATAAACGAATGTGATGAGTAAAGTGAATTAAACAAATGAGAAAGATTTATGAAATTAACATAACTTAACCACTGAATTTATAGAGAGGAAAAGAGAAGGCACATGTATAATCTTGGGTGGTTCACCTAGCCTATTTAGGTCTGCTTTGTTTTGTGTAAAAGGAGGGTGTTGAGAATGTCCTGTAAGGTCCCTTATAGTGCTAAGTTTATGCTCGTATCCTACTTTTTCAAATAGGTAGTTGCTCATAACAAGTTAGAGAGGCTCTTTATGGAGATAATTTCATCTACAGTGAGATGATAATTAAGGTGATAGAGGCTAATGGAGTCAATCAGAAAGTAATTACAAGAAATTCTAGAGTCTTTCTTCCCCCTATCTTGATAGAAGAAGAATCCCTTCTCCATAAAGCTAATATTTCTATCTTGGCCCTTGATCAAAGCCTTTTCAACCTTCCACTGCATGTGTTCTAGTTCTTATCCCTCTGTCTCTTCTGTCTGTCTATGTATGTCTGTCTGTCTCTCTGTCTGTCCCTCTCTGTCTCACTGTCTCTCTCTCTCTCTCCAAAATATTCTTTCTCCTGGCTTATTCATATCTTCCTACAAAAAATTTCATTCCTTATTCCTATTCTAAAAAGTAAAAATTTTTACATTGAGCTCTCTAGCCAATTTAGATGCAAAGATGGTATTGTCAGTAAGAGAACCAGCTTTTGCCCTTCCACCCATTCTCTCTGATCAGAAGAAAGCTCAGGAGACCAGTGCTGATACAGTAGACATCATCAGAGTTGAAGACCAAGAAGACAGTTTTGACTTGAGTAGGAATAAATATCTGAGATACCTCAGATATAAACATCTACAAGTGATTGAAATTTAATCCCATGAAGAGCAAGAATAGAAACTTAATACCAGATTCTCTATGCTTCTCAGGATACTGCTGAGCTCTAATTTTAATATTGTTTTCATTATGTGTCTTGTGATATTGGATGATAAAGGAAAAAAAAAGTTCCAAAAGTACATTTTATGTGGTATGAAATGTGTGTGAATTACGTAAATATATTGGTAGGAAAAAGTAAGATTGGGAGAAAAAATAATTACTCAATTTTTTCAGATATCTTAGAAGCATGTTAGACTGGGTCTATACAGAGAGGCAAGAATTATCCTTCCCTTCCCCAGAAAGACAAAACATTCTCCTACACAATATGTTTGAGAGGCAGTTAGTAAATATGGTCCCACTGTGCTGCTTTATCACAGATGCAGGGGTAAACTTGAAAAGGTTAATTTTCATGGTCTGGAACATGGTCTTCCTAAAGACCCTTCTTAGGAAACAACATAATTGGAAAATATTGGAAATAATTGATTGCCATTATTTATTTTTGTTTATTTTTCTTTGCTAAAAGCCATCTTATTTCAGATATTTTACAAGAAAGTCAGTTATGGAAATTGCAAATGTACACTTGACCTTTATTGAAAATTTATTTCGAATACATTTATATTGTTTCTCTAGCATACATGAATGAATGAATATTTATGAATAGCTGTAGTTATAATATCTATAGTTAAGGGAAAAGTATGGAACATATAGTATTGGAATCTATAATGCATTTTGTAAATGCTTTAAGAAAATATGATCCAATCACTGGGTGAAATGAAGAATCCCAGCAGCTGACACTAATGTTAAATGAAACTCAAAGTTAGTTTGATCTGCAGTCTGCATATGTTTGTTAGCTTTATCTTGTTTGCATTGCTTGACCACTCATCAAGGAAGAGAGCTTTTTTAAACTTGACATAGATCTCATTCTATTCTGCATGCTCAACAGATGCTGAAAAATAATACTTGTCTCATTCATTTAGATCTATATTGCATATGTACATGGTATATAAAATGGCTTCTACTGATCTTCTAAAACTTATAGAGACAAATTCCTTGATATTCTTGATCATTTGAATCTCCAGGACACAGAATGTTGTTTTCCAAAATTTAAAATTATTAACCCTCAAGCTTGCTTCCCCTTTCCTTCTTCCCTTGTTTCTTTGAATCATAAATAAATTCAGGTGATGGAATCCCCCCTATATATTTCAATATTTATTAATATTATGATGTATGGTTTTATTAGAATTTGTAGTAAAATACAAAGGACAAATATGGCCCTAAAGACAAGATAGGAGAAGATATCTCTCCCACCTCCTTTGTAGATATGAAAGGTCCATGGACAGGAAATTATATATATTTTTCAATGTATCATTTTTTTTCTATTTTTCCTATTCTTTTCATTCTTTTCTCTTTAATACAATATGTTTTTAGTATAGAAGTTGACTTTCTGGAAGAGTACAATGGAGAGAGATTTAGGCTAATTTAAAAACTAAAGTTTATCAATAATAATATTTAGAGTAATAGCAAGAGATACAATAAAATAGTTATAAAAGATTTTTTAAATTCTTATTGGGTGTCAGGTACTGTTAGAAGAGTTGGAGATACAAAGCAAGGTATAATAGAATCCCTGTTTTCAAGGAACTCACATTCTAATGTGGGAGACAATATAAAAACAGCAATGTACACCCAAGATTTGTCCAATATAAATTGGAAATTATGCAGAACCAACTTGGTGTGATGGAATTGCACATTGGGCCTGGAATCAAGAAATGTGGGTTCTATTGCTAGTTCTGCCTCTTATTACTTTTATGACTTGGAGAATTCATTTATGCTCTCTGAGACTCAATTTCAAGTCAGTTTTTATCATAATATTATTGATAATTTTCAAAAATATATTTCATCCATTCATTTTTTCAGTTGTTTGCTTAATGGCAGATAAAAAACAATGATTTAAAAGCTTGCCATGTTCCAGGCAAGATGCTAAATACTGGTATACAAATATGACAATACAGAAAGACACTACTTGCCCTTAAGAAGTTTAAATTCTAAAGGGAAGTTATAGCAAATGAAAAACAAATGAAAATGGATTCAGGCAGGGAATGTACCCATACAGGCATGGGTGGCAATGTCTAGAGAGTATTGAGCTCATCAGGAGGAGGAATGAACCATAGTTGGCCTGGAGTTGTCCCCAAAATGAAGGCTCTGGAAAAAAAATCATCAATGGGAGGAGAGTGACATGACATTGGTACTGAGGGAAGTTTCAGGGAGAACAAAATTTTGAAAGTCAGAAACATAGATGGAAAGGATGATTTTACAAACCTTTAAGTTTTCAGAAACACAATACACACATTACCACATTTAATTCTCTTTGTTTTATCAGGTAGATATTATAGATAGTGTTATCCTCATTTAGAGAATATTTATATCTTTCAAATATAAACTACCTTTATTTCCATCTATATCCATTTTTACCCAGGGAAACATACATTGAGGCAGACACAGAGAGAGAGACAGAGAGAGAGAGAGAGAGAGAGAGAGAGAGAGAGAGAGAGAGAGAGAGACAGACAGACAGACAGACAGACAGACAGACAGACAGACAGACAGACAGAGAGACAGACAGAGAGAGAGACAGAGACAGAGAAACAGAGAGACAGAGACAGAGAGACAGAGAGACAGAGAGAGACAGAGACAGAGAGAGAGAGACAGAGACAGAGAGCAAGACAGAGACAGAGAGAGAGACAGAGAGATAGAGAGACAGAGAGAGAGACAGAGACAGACAGAGAGAGACAGAGAGACAGAGACACAGAGAGAATTAAGCAAGAAGAATACTTAAATCATTAACAAAATTTGATGTATGTAATATTCTCTATATTTCTCCCACCTCTGTAAAGGAGAGACTAGTATATTTTCACTTAAAAAAATGGTTTCAGGGGTGGCCAGATAGCATAGCGAGTAAGAGCACTGGCTCCATTGTTGAGAAGACCTGGAGATCGAATCCCAGGCTCATACACTTAGCACCCCCCCCCAGAAACACCTGGTCGTGTAACCTTGAGCAAGTTACTTAACCCCAATATCTTAGGGGTGGCCAGGGGGCTCAGCAAGTAAGAGCACTGGCTCCAGGGTTGGGATGACCTGGATCAAATCCGGGCTCAGATACTCAGCACCACACCCAGAAATAACTGGCTGTGTAACCTTGAGCAAGTTACTTAACCCTGATTGCTTTAAAAAAAATGGTTTCCATTTTTGCCATGTTAAAAATAATATACTGTTCAATTTCATTTTTATAATTGTTCATGCCATTCATACTACTGAATTCATTCTATATACTGTTTTCCTTTCTTCACCTTATATATATTCACACAAGTATTTCATGTTTTTGTATATCTTTTTTATTTATCAATTCTTACTGTGCAATCATATTTCATAATATTTATATGTCACATTTGTTTAACCATTCCTCATTCAATAAGTATCAATTGCATTCAATTCTTTGTAATTAAAAAAGTGTTGTTAAAAGTATTTTGGTTTACATGGTAGTTTCCCCACCCATATATTGTTGAATTCTTTTGGGTTGTATGTCCATCAGTGAAATATCATGGACACTGAGATGTATGTATGGACATTTTTGTTATATTTTTAGCTAAATTCAAAATCTCTTACAAGAAGTTTCAGACTAGCTCAAAGTTTGATCAACAGACTATGCATAGCCTTTCTGACATTGATTATTCCCAACATCTATCATTTTTACTAATTTTGTTATATTTAAGGTAAAACATCAAAATTGTTTTTATTTTCATTCCTAATTTCTTTCTTAAAATTGTTTTTACTTAGCAACTCATATGAGAACATTACATACTTTTTGTCTTTGTTTTGATTATATATAATATTTGGCCCTTATGAGGGAGATATTTGATGCAAAGTTCCCTCTTCCTTCAATTGACAGTTTACTAGATGCATTGATTTTTTTCATATGAAATATTTTCAATGTCAAGTAATCAAAAGTCTCTATTTTGTCATTTTTCCTCTAGGCACCTAATCTGCAAACACACATACATACTATGACCTTTAATATCAGTTTTGAGCTTATTGTGTTATATGGCACAAGATTATGTTCTCAAATTACTTCTTGTAGCATCAAACTTAAGAAATTTTCCTCATTTTAGAGATGAAGAAATAAAAGCTCAGAAACCTTATTAAGTAACTTTCCCAGGGTCACCCACCATATTTTGATTGATTCCACATCAAGAACCTTTTTTTTAATCACCATGTTGTTTCTCTGCCTTGTGATTTGTATTGTAATAGAAAGACACTAGATTTGAGACATGAGTACAAGACTTGGTTCTGCCACTTAGTATTGTAACTTTGGGGAAATATGTCTTTTGATCCGGATTTTGGTTTCCTTTTCAAAAAAGAGTGGTTAATTTGATAAACTATAAGGTTGCTTGTAGCTCTGTGAGTCTGTGACTCTTATATTCATGCCTTGAATATCTCTTTGCAATATGATCTTTTCTAAGCACTTAGTCATATCCTAACTTTGGAATACTTATTCTTGGACAAGATCACAAAGTCCATGAAAATCTATTTTATTTAATCATCATTTCCAGATGATATAACATAGTATTTTGCATATTATTAGATATATACATACACACATATACACATGTGCTATTTATGTAATAAACATATATTTAATTGCAATGAATGCACATATTTGTAATACTACATGCTATGTAAATGAAAGCTATTTCACTGCTTTGTAATGAATATTTTATTCTTTGTTTTTCCAAATATATAGCATCTTAATAATGATTATCTTGTTTTAAATCTTCTCTTTCTCTTTTTGTCTGTCTAAGGCTTTTCACTTTACATTTGGCATCTTTTTAAAGTTCATTAAAGAAAGGCAGGCTTCTTTTCTTTCTGACTCATCATTAAAACAACAAATACGTTCTTCCTCTGAATAAAATATTTACCTTTCCCTCAGTTAATATTTGGCATTTGTCAGAGCTCTGCTTTGTTTGAATGCTGCCTTTTTCCATTGCCTGACCTTGAGACTCCACTACTGTAACATTACTTGAATTATTATTCATGAGATGAAATGAACATGAAAATAGAGAGTGAGGAGTACTTACTAGAAAAAAAAATAATCTTGGGTATCTGATTATTGAAACTACCCAATATGACCAGCCCTCACTGTTCCTCTGATGGCTTTGACTCAGAGAACAATGACCTAGTATGCTATGAGGGTTTTAAAAAGAAAAATATCGTGCCAGTGGGTTTGAAAATACAAACTGAAACCGTGTCTTGCAGGGAACCTAATCAATGATGCATTGCTCCAGTAGCAGAGGAAGAGATAGAATAAGGGCAGTCTAGAGAAGAATTTGTACCACCAGATGGTGTTTGTCTGCTTCTGTGCACTAATTGCTATCAATAATTAAACACAGGTCTCTGATTCATATGCACAGAGGTAGTGATTCTTAAACATTTTAGAATCATTATACTACATTTTATATGTTCAGCTAAATACTGCACTTTGGCTGATTATGATTAAATTTACTGATACTAAATTACATATTGATTCCATAAATATCAGTGCAAGCACAGAAGTAATGAAAAGACTCCTTTTAACTAGAAGGAACATTTTAAGTTTGGGTGATGAACAGATACATTTTACTGGCATAGGATACACAGTCCTGACTTCTCCCACTTTACTTCTGGCAACCAGGAAACAGGTTTATTTTATTTATATAATTTCAAACATTAACACTGAGGCAACTTTGAGTTTCTGAAGCAGACAACTGGAAAGCCAAATTAACATAACTGTAACTTATAAGTTGATGGGGGACTAGTTTTTGCTGAGTTTTTTCCTTGCGACTTTAAAAGCACTATGACTTGAAAGGGTTTCTTTCTCATTGTTTTGTTTTACTAATCTTCATTTTTTTTCAAATATAGAAACACATTTTATTACTATCCCAAAATTTGCAAAATATGTGAATGTGGATGTTTTTAAGTTATTACTAACTTCCTTCAATCACCAGATCTTTGAGAGGGAGGATTATTCAGAGTGAGAACTGCAATTACTCAGAGATGCTAGGAGCTGCACTTGATGATTCATACATTTCCAGTCACTCTATCTTAAGATCCAATGGCTGGTTCTTATTCATTCTACATCATCCAAAATCTTCTAATGATGCAACTCCCATTATGTATAATGACATATCTTTTTAATGATGACTCATGTGTTCTATTGTTCCAGATGAGACAGTGAATAATGGAAAATATTCATATTTGTTATACAAGGGTACTATTACCTTTAAAAGAGAGAATCAAATTAATATTTCTCAATGTTAAATTACTGTCTTCTTTGGAAAATATCACATTTCTTGCATTATTAATTTTATTAGAAATCTTCAGGGGATTATAAAATATGTCACATTATAATTAGAATAACCCTTTCTTTAACAAGTTAGCTCCACACCCTTTAAATATAATTTTAAATGGTAATTTCCATTAATTTTTACTACATTTCTGTCATATAGGTTGGATAAAGGACACTGCACCCATTTTAGAAATGAGAAGAGTAATCACTATTTAAAATGAGTTCCTTAATTGTCTTGAATTTCTTATTGTCTTAAATATGAACTGGAAGGAGGCAAAAACAATAAATTCCCAATCTCCCATATAGGTAATTTCCAATTGTTTCCAATAATGACTCCTGTACGGCAAATGCGTTATAGAGATTCACTCTACTAAGCATTTTTTTTTAATTTTTAGATTTCACTAGTTAAATAATTTTTACATTAAAAATTCCTTTATCCCCACTACAAACCTAAGTATGAAGTGGGTTGAAAATTACATAGGAATATACATTTAGAACTGGAAGAGACGAGGTTCATCTCAACTAGAAGAGAGAAAGGTCAGAGAAATGAAATAACTTGTCCAAAGTCACATGGTGAGTGTGTGGTAAAGCTAACATTTGAACCCATGCATTTCGATGCCAAATGTAGTGCTCTTTTCACCCATCCAAACTCCATTTGACAGATGAGGAAACTGAGGTTGCAAAATTTTAAATGACTGAGTCTGTACTAAAATGCAGATTTTCTTATTCCAAAGTCTGGTAAAAATAGAGGTCATAGTATCTCCATATTGTTATTATGTTGAGTCAAAAAAGATGCTGGGATAGGCCAGTTAGAAGTTAAACAAATCATATAGAACTAAATGGCTAAATTCTTCACTCCTTGTTCTACAACCTTACCCTTACCCTCACCCCACTATGCATGGAGATGAGACTAATTTTTCAAAGGTTATTTCACTACAATAAGATCTTTGACAGTTTCTAAAAACCTGTCAAGATTCTGAGCACCAAATAGTATGCTAGACTCTCAGTTATCTAAAGGCCAATTTAAACAAATTAGGCATAGCATTTCCCCAGAAAATAAGCCATCAGGTGATGATGTTTGTTTGCTTTTGGTTTCCTTTTAGTTACTACAACTCAGAAAGAACATCTCCTATGGAATGAAATCTGTATCAGGGAAGGAAGTATTCATGCTGACAAAATGAGAGTTCCTTGATGTAGAAATTAGATACATGGGATCTGCAAAATTGCTATATCCCTCTAATCTATTTAGAGACTATATGTATATATATATATATATATATATATATATATATATATATATATATATATATAGTGATAGGAGTTAACACCAAGGACCTCCTACCCAAAAATAATAATGAGGTGCTGTGCTTATTTGGAAACATTCATTGAAATCTCTAAGAATACTATTGCCATACCATCCTAACTTATCCTAAATGTCACAGTTCAGCATAGCAAAAAGGTGATTTTTGCAGTTCCCATTAAAAAAGCCTTTTGTAACCAAGAAAAGGGATATTTCTATGAGATTCTAATTTTTTGACCTTGAAATTTATTTCATGAAAAATAAAAAGATTCCAGGACAACTAGTAAAATCTATTATATATATATATATATATATATATATATATATATATATATACAGAGGGGGGGATAAAGGACAGAAGTCCCATATGAAGTAGGAAAGGTCAAAGAAATAATGCAGTTTCCATCCTAACCAGGTTTACTGATGTAGAAAATATCATACACATGCACATGTGCACACAAATGCACACACACATACACACATTGCTGATTTAAGATATGGAATGTATTTTACTTTTCCAATGCTTTCTTATATTTGTTTTTTTTTTCTGAACCATTGGACTTCAGTATGACTCTCAAGGGATATTGAGACAAAGTAAACTAAATTAAATACAGCAAAAGTTCACAGAAATTATTCAAGCTTTGGAAGATTGCAATGAAATCTATAGAGAACAGAAAGCAGAAAATATAGATCATAGTTCATAAAACAAAGAACCATATTAGTCATGTATATCTTTAATGGAATGAGACTAGATGTACTATCCATAAACCCAAAGATGCTATATAAAAGAGTATAAATAGCAAAACTTCAAGAGCAGACAGAATGAGTAACCTATAATACATATACTTATAGTACTGAGGTACCCAGGTGACTCACAGAATTCTTATCTTTTTATTGGGTTCTGAATTTATTTTGATAGAGAAGGGCTTATTATAATTTTCTCAACTTCTGTATATGAGGTGAGGTTAGAAAACCCTTCTAAACCCTGAAAATGAGTGCAAAGAGCAGCTGGTAAGATAATATCTTCCATTACAGATACACATGACTGATATGGTTTTTGTTGTATAAATTATGATCTACATTTTTCTGCTTTCTGTTCTCTATAGATTTCATTGCAATCATCCAAAGTTTGAATAATTTCTATGAGCTTTCACTGTATTTAATGATGAGGGGGTCAAATTTTGAAAATATTGGATGCTGATCATAAGAGATTCTTAGAAGAAATAGCAAGGAAGTTATACTCAGGGGATATGGGAAACACCTGCCTGCAATATGTCCATCAATCATTTAATAATCCAACTATGAAAGATATAAATAACTTTATATCTCTATAGTGAGAGAAGCAATTCCAAAAGGCATGCGATTCATTACAAATTAGATTTCAATCCTGGTGACATTTATTTAGCCAAATCCCATACTTATCATTCCATGCAGAAAATTAGTGAATGAGATCGTACATTTACAATACAAAAGACTTTTTGAAGTAAGACTAAATATGAAATTGATTCCTTAGCCACTCCTTGGTTCATGGATTTATCTGTGTGTGGGTCCTAAAGGTAAAAAAAAATTCGCTTTTAGTTTCTGTCCCTTAGCAAGTGAAGGAAGGAGAATAATCTATTGTCTATTCCTTCTTTCTCTCTCTTTATTTCTTCCCCCCTCAAGCTATCCTTGACCACAGAAGCATTTTTTAAGCATAACTTCAAGACACTGTGCAAGGCATTGTGAGGATATAAGAATAACCCCTCCCAAAAAAATTTCTTTGACTTCAAAAAACTAACATTACATTTGGGGATACAGTAAATAAACAGATGTGTATATTTAAGTGTGTTTATATACATATAATAAATACATATGTGTGTATATATATTTTATACTCTATATATACACATAAATATTTATATACTCTATACACACTAGATATATACACTAAATACATAGTGTAGATAGAATGAATATGGATTGGTGCATGTGTAAATATGCATTGTGTGCATACATACACATGCATGAATGTATATGTGTATACATGTTTACAGGAGTATGTATATATGTATATACATCTATATGTATATATCATTGAGCACTAACTAGGATAATCAAGAAAGGCATCCTATAGGATTTAAAGCATGAGCTGAACCTTGAAGGAAGCCAGGATTCTAAGAGCTAAGGCCAAAGGAGACAATGATTTTTTTTTCCTGAGCAAAGAAGCTGAATCAAGAGATGAAATGGCAAGAATGAAGAATGCCAAGTAGGCCAATTTGGATGGAAGAGAAATTGTGTGAAGCAACATAATTGGAAATGTCTTGAAAGAAGGACTGGATACAGATTGTAATGATTTTCAAATGCCAAGTTAAGGACTTCCTATTTTTTTTCCATAAATAATAGACTGTGTGTGTGTTTATAGTCTACCATATATAGTCATATATTTAGAAGTCCTACTATATATAGTCACAAAAGTTTTTTTGAGAAGAATAATGGCATGGTGACATCTAAGAAGGCAATTGCCTAGAGAAAGGATGAGAGAAAGAAGGTACAGGAAGCTACAAGACCCATTTGGAGGCTTTTCTACTCATCTTGTCCAAAAAGATGCTTGCCTAAACTGGCACTGAGGTAATTTGAATGTAGAAAAGGAACTAATTTGAGTGATGTTGTAGAGGTAGAAAAAACAAGGCTTAACACCAGATTCAATGTTGGGAAGGAGACAATGAAGAGTCAAGGGTGATTCTGAGTTTTTCATTAAGTAGGGGAGCCACATGGCCAGACCTTTACTTTTTTGAAAAATCATGTTGGTTGCTGTATGGAAACTGGAGCAGGAATAGACATGAAGTAGGAGGCACAATTAGGAATCTAAATCAGTTGTCCAATAGAGAAGGACTGAGAGTCAACTCAAGAGGTGACTGTGAATAGAGAGAAAGGGCTATGCCTGAGAAATGTTGTGGAGAAAGAAAATATTCATGAGAATTGAGGAGTTTTGCATGATGGTGCTGAAGCTAGGGAGTTTGAATGAGAGAAGGGTTTAGGGAAAAATGATAAATCTTGTTTGGATATGTTTAAGGTGCATACAGGACATCCAATTCAAAATTTCTCAGGAAAAAGTGTAAGACCAATTGGGGTGGAAAATTTCTGGCCTTCTAGGTCTTTGGGGTACCCTTTTGACTGAGTCCAAGTTTTACAGAACAAATTCCTTTATTAAGGGGATTTGTTCTGTGAAGTTTGGATTAGTAAAAGGTTTTCACTTAAGGACCTAGAGGGCCACATGTGGCCTCAAGGTGACATGGCCTACACCCTGATTACTAGATAAATAGATAGATGAGAGAGAGAGAGAGAGAGAGAGAGAGAGAGAGAGAGAGAGAGAGAGA
>NW_027185712.1:5036809-5090753 GCF_028583685.1 Petaurus breviceps papuanus
AGAGAGAGAGAGAGAGAGAGAGAGAGAGAGAGAGAGAGAGAGAGAGAATTAGACATACAGTTGATTAAGTAAAGACGTAGGGTATATAGAGAGAAGAGGGCCAGGAACTAAACCTGGTAGTACATCCACAGGTAGAGGATGTTATCCAGAAAAGTAGACTAAAAAGGAGTAGTCATATCAGAAAATATCTAGACTAGTTCACACTCACTCTAACAGATGAGGGACCATTAATTGATTCATTTAAAAAATTTTTAATATTGGGGTAATCATCATGTAAAAGATTGTTTCAACTCTAAATTTCTGGAGTTCTGGTAGCAATAAATAAAATTTGCCCTTTTTGTTCAAAGTACTAATCCTCTTATAGATTTTAATTGTATTTTATTTTTCCCAATTACACACCAAGATAATTTTTAACATTAATTTTAAAAAGTTTTGATCTCCAACTTTTCTCCTTCCCTACCTGTCCCTCTTCTACAATGGTAGGCAATTTGATATAGGTTATACAGATGCTATAATGTAAAACCCATTTCCATATTAGTCACAGTTGTAAAAGAAGAAACAGATCAAAAGAGAAAAAAACACACAAAAAATAAAGTTTAAAAAGTATGCTTCAATCTGCATTCAAAGTTCATTTCTTTATCTGGATATGGTAGCATTTTCCCCTTTTTTCCAATTTATTTAATTATTTTTAGTTTTCAACATTCATTTCCGCAAGATTTTGAGTTACAAATTTTTCTCCCCATCTTTCCCATACCCCCAGGCAAGATGAATTACTGGATATACCAGTGCCTATATATCTTATACACACACACACACACACGCACACACACACAGACACACATATATATCATGTAAAATTTGCATGTTGCATTTTAAACAAAACATTTTTTTAACATTTGCTTTTGAAACTTAGAGTTCAAGAGTCTTTCCCCTCTTCACTCCTCACCCACCCACCCCCACTGGGAACACAGCACTTAAACATAGGTTGTACATGTGTAGTTATGCAAAACATTTCTGTAGTAGTTATATTGTGAAAGAATATATTTCCCTCCATCTTATCCTGCCTCCCACTTATTGTATTATTTTTTACTTTGACCTCGTCCGTTTTCAAAAGTGTTTGCTTCTAACTACCCTCTGCCCCAATCTGCTCTCTATTCCATCATCCCTCTTCTCATCCCCTTCCCCCCTACTTTCCTGTAGGTTAAGGTACCTAAATGAATATGAATGTTATTCTCTCCTTAAGCCAAATTCAATGAGAGTAAGGTTAACCATTCCATTTCACCTTCCTGCTGTTCCCCTCCATTTTAAGTGTTCTACTGCCTCTTTTATATGAGATGATTTGCCCTAATCTATCTCTCCCTTTGTCCTTCTCCCAGTATATTCCTCTCTCAACTTTTTTTTTATAAAATGCTTTATTAGTACCTACTTTACATCATTCATTTCTGCAAAATTTAGAGTTAAAAATTTTCTCCACCTTTTTCCCCCTTTCCACCACACCAAAATAGCAATCCCACTGGATATCCCCTCCTCCAATCTGCTTTGTCTCCCATATCTTCTCCCATAAGTCCTCCGACTTTCCATTAGGGCATGGAGGATCTCTATGCTACAGTGCCTGTATATCTTGTTTCTCAGTTACATGAAAATAATATTAAAATAGCATATATATATATATATATATATTTAAACATTTGATTTTAAAGCTCTGAATTACAAATTCATTCCATTCCTCACTTGTCACCCACCCTTACTGGGAGGATAAGCAATTCAATATACATTGTACATATATAGCTATGCAAAATATTTCCATAGTGGATATACTGTAAAAGATTAACTATATTTCTCTCCCTACTATCCCACCTCCCACTTGTTCTATTTTCTATTTTATTCTGGTCTCTTTTCAAATGTGGGTGCTTCAAATTTCCCTTCCCCCCAGCCTGCTCTCCCTTCCATCATTCCCCCTCTCATGCACTTCCCCCTACCCTCCTGTAGGGTGAGATAACCTATATAGTGTGTATGTCATTTCTTCCCTAAGCCAAATTCAATGAGAATAAGGTTGACCCATTCCTTTTTGCCTTCGTGTTCTTCCCGTCCTTTGTGACCATTTTACCCTGCTTCTTCTATATGAGATAGTTTACACCATTCTGTCTCTCCCTATTTCCTCTCATTACATTCCTCTCTAACCAATTAATTTCACCATTTAAGTATCATCACTTCCTATTCAATTAGTCTTGTGACCTCTATACATACCTGTACACATATATACACAAATTCACATACGTATTCATATGACCATCTGCATTCCTATAAAGACATAAATATGTATGTATGTTTATATAAGCATATATACATACATGTGTGCATATGTATATGTATATATACATACATAAATATACATATATATATTTCTATTCCCTTCATAATAAATGTATTCACATATATTTCTATTCCCTTCAACTATTTTCATACTTAGAAAAGTTTTGTCAATTACAAATATGTTTTCCATGTAGGGATGTAAATAGTTCAATTTTGATATGTTCCTTATGATTTCTTTTCCCTGTTTACCTTCTCATGGTTCTCTTTCTTCTTGTATCTGAATGTCATATTTTCTATTCAACTCTGGTTTTCTTTTTTTTATCAAGAATGCTCTAAAGTCCTCTCTTTCATTGAATGACCATAGTATCCCCTGAAACATGATACTCGGTTTCACTGGGTAGGTAATTCTTGGTTTTAATCCCAGTTCCTTTCACCTCCAGAATATCATATTCCAAGCCCTTCAGTCCCTCAGTTTAAAAGTTGCCAGATCCTGTGTTATCCTAATTGTGTTTTCACAATATCCAAATTGTTTCTTCCTGGCTGCTTGTAATATTTTCTCCTTGGTCTTGGAATTCCAGAACCTAGCTATAATATTCCTAGGAGTTTACTTTTTGAGATCTTTTTCAGGAGGTGATTGGTGGATTCTTTCAACCTCTATTTTGCACTCTTCTTCTAAAACATCTGGACAATTTCCCTTGAGCATTTCTTGAAGGATGATTTCTAGTTTCTTTTTTTGATCCTGACTTTCAGGTAGGCCAATAATTTTAAAATTATCTCTCCTGGATCTATTTTCCAGGTCAGTGGTTTTCCCAATGAGATATTTCACATTGCATTCTATTTTTTTCATTTGTTTGTATCTGTTTAATAGGATGTTGATTTGGAGATGGAGGCAAGATGGCGGAATAGAAGCAGGACCTCTGAGTGGCTCCAGCTTCCACCTTCCCCAATCCATGTAAGAAGGGGACTCTAAACAAACTTTGGAGCTGCAAAACGCACAAAATAACACAGAAAAGCTAACCTCCTGCTGAGGACAGCCCAGCAGGCTGGCAGGAATGGGCCAGTGCAGTGCTGTGGGAGCCAAGCCCAGCCACACACCCAGGCTTTAGCCACAGGGTGGGCCTGACAAGCTGTGGGCCTGACCAGCTGCCAGCCTGAGGGCCACAAGATCAGCAGCACCTGTGCCCATTTCCAAATTTATCAACACATAGATGCTAAGGACAAAGTGAGGGCTGTGCAGTCTAGATTTTGGGACCCAGAAAGTGGGAGTGTGTGGCTTTTCCCCTGGGCCAGAAGCCACTTAGAAGCCAGCACTTCCAGGGAGCTCCAAGTGGCAGCTTTAAGCTCCTGGATTGCAGAGTGTAGGGGAACCAAGCACAAGTCTGAGGGGTAATCACCCTTCCTTTAACCTGCTTGGATCTGGATTGCAGTCTAGAGTGGAGGTCCTGGGGTGGGTATCCAGCTTGCCAGAGCTTGTAGAGACCTCAGAAAGGGCACCCATCTAATACCTCTAGCAGTTGAGAAAACCCCAGCTTTTGGGACGAAAACTCCCCTCTGTGGTGGCATAATTCTACTGTAGCAAAAAGCCAAGGGGTCAAGTGACTGAGGGAAGACATGACCAGGAAAAGTAAACAAAGCAGGCAGAAGATTCTAACATTAGACTCCTATTTTGGGGACAAAAATGAACAAAGCATGGAACAAGAGGAGGAAAACAGTGAAGTCAGAACTTCTGCACCAAAAGCTTTAAAAGGAAAATACAAGCGAGTTACAGGCCATAGAGGATCTTAATAAGCAGATGAGAGAAGTGGAGAAAAAATTGGGAAGAGAAATGAGAACAATGCAAGAAAATTACTAAATGTCAGTGAACAGCCTGACTGAGGAAAATACCCCCTTAAAAATGTACTAACTCAAATGGCAAAAGAGGCTCAAAAAGGCAATGAGGAGAAGAATGCCTTAAAAACCCCAAATTGCCAGATGGAAAAAGAAGCACAAAAGCTCAATGAGGAGAATCATTGCTTCAGAATTAGATTGGAGCAAATGGAAGCTAATGACTTTTTGAGAAATCACGATGCTATTAAACAGATCCAAACAAATAAAAGAATAGAAGGCAATGTGAAATGTCTCATGGGAAAAACCACTGACCTTGAAAATAGATCCAGGAGAGATAATTTTAAAATTATTGGACAACCTGAAAGCCATGATCAAAGTAATAACCTAAAAATCATCCTCCAGGGAGTTCTCAAAAAAAATTACCCTGATGTTTTAGAATCAGAGGGCAAAATAGAGGTTGAAAGAATCCACCAATCACCTCCTGAAAAAGATCACAAAAAGAAAACTCCTAGGAATATTATAGCCAAGTTCCAGAATTCCCAGATTAAGGAGAGAATATTACAAGCAGCTTTTAAGCAACAAATTGAATATTGTGGACACAAAATCAGGATAACCCAGGATCTTGCAGCTTCTACACTGAGGGATTGAAGGTCTTGGAATATGATATTCCGGAGGTCTAAGGAGCTGAGATTAAAGCCAAGAGTCACCTACACAGCAAAACTGAGTATCATGTTTCAGGAGAAAATATGGTTATTCAGATAAATAGAGGACTTTCGAGCATTCTTGCTAAAACAACAAGAGTTTAATAGAAAATGTGACATTCATATACAAGAAGCAAGAGAAGCATGAGAAAGTAAACAGGGAAAAGAAATCATAAGGAACTTTTCAAAGTTGAACTATTAAAATTCCTACATGGAAAAACAATAATTTTAACTGATGAAACTTTTCTCAGTAGTTGAAGGGAATAGAAATATTTAGGCATATGAATACATATGTGAATGTGTGTATATATGTTTGCAGCTATACATAGTTAGAGGGCACAGGACCAATTTAACAGGAAGGGATGATAATTAAAAGGTGAAATTAAGCTGTGAGAGAGGAATATAATGAGAGGAGATGGGGAGAGACTGAATGGGATAAACTATCTCATATAGAAGAGACAATGGAAAATGGTCCCAATGGATGGGAAGAACAGGAAGGCAAAAGGGAATGGGTCAACCTTATTCCCATTAAATTTGGCCTGAGGAGAGAATGAAATACACATTAAATAGGGTATCTCACCCTCCAAGAGAGTTGGAGGGTATGGGGATGAGAGGGGGCATGATGGAAGGGAGGGCAGGCTGGGGGCGAGGGAAGTTGGAAGCACCCACTTTTGAAAATGGATGGGCTCAGAGTAGATAATAGAACAAGCAGGAGGTGGGATAGGATGGAGGGAAATATAGTCAGTCTTTTACATTATATCTACTATGTTATTGTTTTGCATTAGCCACACATGTCCAACCTATACTGAACTGCTTATCTTCCCAACAAGGGTGGGAGACAAACGAGGAAGTGAATGGGGAGAAAATTTGTAACTCAAAATCTGGCTGAAATAAATGATGTAAATCAGAAGTTAAAAATTAAAAAAAAAGTTTAAATAGTATGTTGATTTCTCATAAATTCACTAGCTTCCATTGACTCCAATCTAATTCTAAAGGAATGATTTACTTCAGTGAGCTTTTGAGATTCTTTTTCCATCTGGCAAATTCAGCATTTTAAGCCATTCTTCTCCTCATTGCCTTTTTGAGCCTCTTTTGCCATTTGAGGTTTCTTAAGGTTTTATTTTCTTCAGTCAGGTTGTTGACTCTCATTTCATAATTTTCTTGCATTGTTTTTATTTCTCTTCCCAATTTTTCCTCCACTTCTCTTATTTGGTCTTCAAAATCCTTCTTAAGTTCCTGTATGGCCTGTAACCAGCTCATATTTTTCTTGGAATATTTTGGTGCTGGAGTTCTGAGTTTGCTGTCTTCCTCCTTTTCCATGCGTTGATCCTTTTTGTGCCCCAAATAGGTGTGTAAAGTTGGATTGCTCTGTTTATTTTGCTTTCTTTGCCTCCTCATGTTGCCACTCAGTCACTTCACTTTTGGGCTTTTTGCAAAAATAAGACACTGCCACCAGACAGGGGAGCTTTGTCACAAATGCTAGGTTTTTCTCAGCTGCTGAATGAATTATTTGGGAGCCCCTCTGAAGCCTTCACACACTCTGGCAAGTTGGTCGCACACCCCAGGTCCTTCACCCTAGACTGCAATCCAGATCCAAGCAGGTTAAAGCAAGTGCAATTTCCCCTCAGACTGTTCTCTTGATCCCCCTACAATCTGCAAGCCAGCAGCTGAAGCTGCCATGGTGCAGTGGCTGCATGGCCACAGATCCTCAGCCCCTTCTCCCCCGGGGGCAAAGGCTGACCACACTCCCAAACTCCCAGATCCCTAATTCCCCACTGCACTGACCTCTTACTTTATCCTTAACATCTATGGGTTCATAAATCTGGAAACTGCCGCTGGTGATCTGAAATTTCTCCAGCTGGTGGCTAGTTAGGCCACCCTGGTGCTAAGACTTCTAGTTCGTGCAGGACTGCGTTCAGCTCCTAGAGCACTGTGCTGGCCACTTCCTCCCAGCCTGATGGGCTGGCCTCAGCAGGAGGTTAGCATCTCTCTGTCATTATGTGCGTTCTGTAGCTCCAAAGTTTCTTCAGAGTCACCTTTTACATGAATTGGAGGAGGTGGGAGCCGGAACCTTGCAGAAGTCCTCTTTCTACTCCACCATCTTGACTCTGCCTCCAAGACGTTTTTTCCTCTCTAACCTCTTAATTTTTTTTTTTAGATATCTTCCCTTCATATTAAACTCATCCTTTTCCCTCTGTCTATGTATACATGTACACACATAAGCTTACACTCACATATATATTTTACACACATACATCCTCCCATACATACATATATGTGTGTGTGTGTGTATATATATGTTATATACATATATATATATATATATATATACATGCATACATATTTATTCCCTTCAACTATTCTCACATTGAGAAAAGACTCATGAATTACAGTTATCATTTTTTCATGTAGGCATATAAAGACTTCAACTACAATAAGTTCCTTATGATTTCTTTTTCCTGTTTACCTTCTCGTTCTTCTCTTGTTTCTTGTATTGGAAAGTCAAATTTTCTGTTTAGCTCTAGTTTTTTTCATCAGGAGTGCTTCAAAATCCTCTATTCCATTGAATAACAATATTTTCCCCTGAAGCATTATGCTCAGTTTTGCTGGGGATGTGATTCTTGGTTTTAATCCTAGCTCCTTTAACCTCCAGAATATCATATTCCAAGCCCTTTGATCCCTTAAGGTAGAAGCTGCTAGGTCTTGTGTAATTCTGATTGTGTTACCACAATACTCAAATTGTTTCTTCCTGACTGCTTGCAGTATTTTGTCCTTGACCTGGGAATTCTGGAATTTGGCTATAATATTCCTAAGAGTGTACTTTTGGGGATGTTTTTAAAGAGGTGATCAGTGAATTCTTTCCTTTTCTGCTTTGCCCACTGTTTCTAGAATATCAAGGCAATTTTCCTTGAGAATTTCTTGAAGGATGATTTCTGGATTCTTCTTTTGGTCAAGGCTTTCAGGTTGTCCAATAATTTTTCATTATCTCTCCTGGATCTATTTTCCAGGTCAGTGTTTTTTTTTCCAATGAGATGTTTCATATTGCCTTCAATTTTGTTTTTTTTTCCATTTGTTTGGATCAGTTTTAGAGTATCTTGATTTTTCAAAAAGTCATTACCTTCCAATTGCTCCAATCTAATTGTGAAAGCATTATTCCCTTCAGTGAGTTTTTGGAATTCCTTTGCCATCTGAAAAATTTGGCTTTTTAAAGTATTCTTCTCCTTTTTAGCTTTTTGGGCCTCTTTTGCCATTTGGGTTAGTCGACTTCTTAAGGTGCTATTTTCTTCAATATATTTGGTGTCTCCTTTAGCAGGCTGTTGACTCACTTTTCATGATTTTCTTGCATCATTCTCATTTCTCTTCCCAGTTTTTCCTCCACTTCTTTTACTTGATTTTCAAAATCCTTCTTGAGCTACTCTATGGCCTGTATCCAAGTCATATTTCTCTTGGAAGCTTTAGATGCAGGAGTTCTGACTTCATTATCCTCCTCCAGTTCCATCCTTTGATCCTTTTTGTCTCCAAAAGAAAAAGGATTGTATGGTCTGATTTTGCTTTCCCTTCTTGCTCATCTTGCCAATTACTTGAATTTTGAACTCTTTGCTATGGTAGAACTCTGCTTACAGAATGGAGAGAGCTTTGTTCCAAATTGCTAGGGCTTTCTCAGCTACCAGAGCTATTAGTTTGGCACTCTCTCTACAGTACCCACAAATTATGGAACACTTTTACTCACCCTAGTACCACCAACAAAGACCATGATCCAGATCAAAGCAGGTAAAAGTAGAATCGATTACACTTTGAATGGTCATTTGGTCTCCCTACAATCTGAAGGCCAGCAGCCTGGAAATAGACATGTAGCAGCAGCTGCATCTCTCCCACTTCTCACCATGGGGGCAGGGGCCATACTGCCCTCTTCTTTCATCCTTCCAACAGAGTTCTACAATGACCTTTCATTTTCTCATTGGCATTTATGGTTTGAGAAGTCTGGAAACTACCATAGCTGCTGGTGATTCACTCACCTGAAGTCTGCTCTAGCCAGTCTCGGCTGCCCTGGGGCAAGAACCATGTGGCTCACTCAGGACTGTGCTTTCCTCCCAGTTTGCTGTGATAGACCTTTTTTGTCTGCCTGCCAGGCTGCCTTCAGAGGGAAATTTGTTTCTCTCTGTCTCTTTGTGGGTTCTGTAGCTCTAAACTATGTTTAGAGTCATTTTTTTTACAGGTATTGGAAGTGTTTGGATCTGGAGCCCTTGCCAAGTTTCTGCTTTTACTCCGTCATCTTGGTTCTGCCTCCACTAGCGTTTTCCTTAAACAGTCCTTTGAATTTGTCTTGGATTTTTTTGTTGCTGAGAAGAAGTGAGTCATTCATAGTTGATCATCACACAATGTTGCTGATACTGTGGACAGTGTTTTCCTAGGTTCTGCTAGTTTTACTCAAAAGTTCATACAAGTCTATCTAAGTTTTTCTAAAACTTTCCTGTTCATTATTTCTTATTACACAATAGCATTTTTACATTCATATACCACAGCTTGTTCATCCATTTCCAAAATGATTGGCATCTCCTCAATTTCCAATATTTTGCAACATGAAAAGGGCTGCTATAAATATTTTTGTGCATGTAGATCCTTTTCCCTTTTTTATGGGTCCTTTATCCCTTTGGGATTCAGACCTAGTAGTGATATTGCTAGATCAAAGGATATGAACAACTTGGTTGTCCTTTGGGCAAAGTCCTAAATTGTTTTTCAGAATAGTTGGATCCTTTCACAACTCAATTAACAGTGCATTAGTTTCCCAATTTACCATATTGTTTCCAACATTCATCATTTTCCTTTTTTGTCATGTTAGCCAATCTGATTGCTGAAAGATGGTATTTGAGAATCATTTTAATTTGCATTTCTCTAATCAAAAGTAATTTAGAGCATTTTTTCATGTGCCCACAGATAAAAGGTCTTAGCCTAAAAGAACCAGGGTCTCTCATTGCATCCTGATGAATATCTGGTCATTGGATCCAGATGGCTCTGGAGGAGTAAGTGAGACTGGTGTCCTTGTACAGCCCTCCTCACTCAAATCAGAGTAACCTGCAAGTCATATCATCATTTCCTGATACCATGGTCTTCTTCGAAAATGAAGGACAAAAACAACTGTGTACTTCCTTCCATCCTAGTTTTCCTCTTGTTTGTTCTCTCTCTTCTTTCACTCTTTCCCTCCTCATCGTTTTACTTCTGTCTACTGCCTTCCTCTGTCTTCCCTTTCTTCTGCCATTCCTTCCTCCCAATTTTACTTAATCTCTTCCCCTCCTACTTTCCTGTTGGGAAAGATAGATTTCTATATTCAACTGATTGTACATATTATTCCCTCTTTGAACCAATACTGAAGAGATTAAGGTTCAAGGGATGCCTATTGCCTACCCTCCCATTTTTCTCTACACTGTAAAGAGTTTTTCTCGCCGCTTCATGTCAAATAATTTGTCCCATTTTACCTCCTTCTTTCTTCTCCATACAATGGACTAGTCTTTCTCATTCTTTAATTAAATTTTTTTGTCATTTCCTCACATTTACTTTATACCCATACCCTCTGTCTATGTATATTTCTTCTCATTGGATTTGTGGGCTTCTTTTGACATTTGAGTTAGTCTATTTTTAAGGTGTTATTTGCTTCAATATTTGGGGGCGGGTCCCCTTTAACAGGTCGTTGACTCGCTTTTCATGATTTTCTTGCATTATTCACATTTCTCTTCCCAATTTTTCCTCCACTTCTCTTACTTGATTTTCAAAATTCTTCTTGAGCTCCTCCATGGCCTATTACTAGTGCATATTTTTCTTGAAATCTTTTGAGTCAGGAATTCTGACCTCATTGTCTTCCTCCCATTCTGTGCTTTGATGCTTTTTGTCCCCATAAAAGGAATTATGGTCTGATTATGTTTCCTCTGCTTGCTCATCTTGCCAGTCAATTACTTGGCTTTTGAGCTCTTTGCCATGTTAGAACTCTGCTTCAAGATTGGAAAGAGCTTTTTCCCAAATCTCTGGGGTCTTTGCAGCTGCCAGAGTATTAGGAGGGGACCCTCTGTACAGCCACCACAAGCTCTGGCACACTGGCCAAATACCCCAGGACCACCACCCAATACCAAGATCCAGATCCAAGCAGGTTAAAGCAAGAGCAATTACCCTCTGAATGGTCACTTGGTTCCCCTATAAAATGCAGGCCAGGAGCTCTGGAGGTAGCCACACGTCAGCAGCTACACTTGCCATGCCTCTGCCACTTCTCACCATGGGGCCAGAAGCCACTCTTTGATCCCCCTGTTCCAGCATAGTTCCACACTGACCTTTTACTACGTCTTTGGCATTTATGGGTTGAGAAGTCTGGAAAACACCACAGCTGCTGGTGATTCACTCTCCTGAAGTCTGCTCTGGCTGCTGGTGGTTGGGGCTGCCCTGGGCAAGAACCACATGGCTCATAGGGGATTGTTCTCAGCTCGCAACATACTTCAATAGACCTTTCCTGTCAACCTGCCAGGATGCCTTCAGTGGGAGATTTCTTTCTCTCTGTCACTTTGTGGATTCTGTAGCTCTAATTTTTTAGTCCTTCTTTTACATGTATTGGAAGTGATTGGAGTGGGAGCTCATGTTTGTACTTCTATTGTCTTTATATATTCCTTCTAGTTGTACTATTAGTAGCACAGTTTTTAAGAAACCCAAGTGTCATTATCCCATGTAGGGATGTATATAGTTTAGTTCCATTGAATCCCTTATGTTTGCTTATACCTTTTTACTTTTTTAGGCTTCTCTTGGGTCTTGATATTGGAGATCATTTTTTTATTAAATTCTTGTCTTCTTATGAAAGCCTGAAATTTTTCTATTTCATTTTCCCCTTGAAGTATTGTGGTTAATTTCACTGGGTAGGTGTTTCATGTCCTAGGTCTTTTGCCTTTTGGAATGTCATGCCCTATGACCTCCAAATCTTTAATGTTGCAGCTGCTAAGTCTTGTGTAATCCTGATTGTGGCTCCCCAGTATTTCAATTGTTTCTTTCTTGTCACTTGCAGTATTTTTGACTTGACCTGATAGGTCTAAAATTTGACTGTAATGTTCCTCAGAGTTTTTATTTTGTGATATCTTTCATGAGGTGATCAGAGGATTCTCTCAATGCAAATTTTCCCTCTGATTCCAGGATATCAGGGCAGTGTTTTCTTGATAATTTCTTTAAAATGCTATACATGTCTTCCTTCTGATTATGGTTTTCAGGTAGTCCAGTGATTCTATCATTGTCCTTTTAAATCTATTTTTCAGGTCAGTTGCTTTTCCAATGAGGTATTTTACATTCTCTCTATTTTTCCCATTCATTTATATTTGTTTGATTGACTCTTAATGTCTCATAGACTCATTAGCTTCCATTTACCCAATTCCAACTTTGAAGGAGTTGTTTTCCTCAGTTAACTTTTGCCCTTTCTTATTCATTTTATCAATTGTACTTTTTAAAGGGTTGCTTTCTTTGGTGGATTTTTGCATCTCCTTTTCCATTTGACCAATTTTACTTTTTAAACAGTTGTTTTTTCCAAGCTGTTGACACTTTCCCCCGCACAATTCTATTGCATCACTCTCTTTTCTTTTTCTTCCCTGTCATCATAATAACTTTCTATAGTCAGATTCTTTTTTTGGTCATTGTTTTGTTCATCTTTTTTTGGCCTTTTTCCTTTCTTTTAAAGTTTAGCTCTGCTCCTGTGGCAGAAGGGGGATTTTCTCAGGCTTCTTGTGCCAGGGGCTGCAGCTTCTGTGTGTTTAACTTTTGCTGTGCTGGTGTTGCCTGAGGCCCCCAGTGGGCAACACCAGGCTTCATGTCTGGTGCTATGTTAAGGGGGGGTTGGGTGGGGAATGGCTGATGATACTGAAGGCTTTAGGTGGGTTTGGCAGTTTATGTGGTGCTAAGCAAGCATCTTAGTAGTGTTGTCTAGCATGTGCTTATAATGGTAATAGAATTTAAAGATCCCCCTGCATTGCCTTGATTTTCAGGTTGTGTTAAAACCCATAGTTCGTGAATCCCACTTTTGGGATGGACTTGTTGATATGAAGAGAGGGGGCTGAACTGGGAGGAGCTGGTGCCATGGATTTACAGAGAGGCCCAATCAGAGAGAGGCCAGAAGAACTTCTGGGAGCCAGCATCAGGAGGCTGCTACTACTGCTGGAGAGTGAGAAATGAGAACTGAGGACTGAACAGGGAAGAAGCATGACTGTGGTGCCAGTATTTGTTTTGTCTGTTTTGATGTTACTTTGCCAGATTTGTCTGCTGGAAAATGTCAGTGCTGTTGTTGCAGAGGTCCTAGAACCTTGCTGTTGGTTCAGAATCCCTGAAGGAGGATTTTCTTGCTGTATGTTTACATAAATCCTGAAGTAGGGTCTTGCTGATGTTTTCAGGGTTCCTGAGACTGTCCTGCAGGCAGAGAATGAATTGATGAGGACACTGGCAATGTATATTGTGGCTTTATTAAGCTTTGTCTTCACAAGAACAGAGATTGCTGAGAAATTTCCTTGGATCAAGATAAAGAAAAGACCTCTCCTTAGGTATTGAATGCTGTGATGATATAACCTTATTGTGGCTTAGGGGTAGATGGCCTTTGTGCTCTCCACTGCACCTTTGAAAAAGTGTTTGGTGTTAATGTATGGTATTGTAATTCAGTTGTGATCCAGAGGTGGAAAACTTTTGACTTTTAAACTTTGTGACTGACCAAATAAATCTACTTTGTTTATTATTGGAAACTGATCACTAATTGAATTGAGAGAAGGCTTTGTGATTGACTAAATCGAAGTACTGCCCATGGGTGGAATATAGGGCCTTAGTACTTTGGGATTGAATTAAGAACTTACTAAATGAGAGTTACACTATATTTGATTTTGATTTTCTGTGAATGTTTTGCCTTAATTTGTCACTGAATAAATGGAGTTTGCTGTACCCCTAATCTGAACCTGGATGTTAATTGTACTTGGTATTACAGTGCTGATGCCAGTGGGATGGTTCTGAATTTCCTGGGGGCTACACTGAAGTACAAGTACTGGCCATTGGAGGTTACCTATTTGCCCAGGGATACCCTAAAGAATGTGGTGGTTCTCCCCTGGCTATGTTAAGGCATGAGTGGGGTCCTAGTGTTGATATTTGCCTGTTATATCACATTGGGGCTCAAGATCTCCCACTAGTTTTCTGAAGTGGTTCTTGCCACTGGGTTGCTGGGATGCTTCCTTTTCTGGACTATGTTCCCCTTTTATCCTAGTGAAACAGACCTTTGTGGGTGATTTTCTGAGTTTCTTTGGCTCAAATAATTTTTTCATTCCCTTTTTGTTGCATCTACTATGCCAGGATTTGTTTGGGGTTTCATTTTATGGTTGTTTGGAGGTGAATATGGGAGAGTTACAGTGATTTACTAATTACTCTGCCATCTTAGCTTTCAGAAGTTCCACAATTTTCTTATTACAGACGTTTAAAAAATCCTCCATTAGTACTTTCACAAGATTAAGAAATAAGGGGGAAGAGGGGAAGAAACCAAGATGGCAGAGTAAAAACAGGAATTCTATGCAGCCCCTGCTCCAAACACCTCCAATATCTGTAAAATATGACTCTAAGCAAATTTTAGAGGTACAGAACCCACAACATGACAGAGAGAAACCATAGATCCAGGAGAGATAATTCAAAAATTATTACACTACCTGAAAGCCATGATCGAGAAATCATCCTTCAAGAAATTCTCAAGGAAAATTGCCCTTATATTTTAGAACCAGAGGGCAAAATAGAAATTGAAAGAATTCACTGATCACCCCTTGAAAAATATCCCCCAAAGAAAACTCCTAGGAAAATCATAGCCAAATTCCAGAGTTCCAAGGTCAATGAGAAAGTATTACAAGCTGCCAGGAAGAAACACTTTGAAAATTGTGGAAACACAATCAGGATAACACAAGAACTAGCAGCTTTTAAATTAAGGGATCAATGAGCTTAGAATATGATATTCTGGAGGTCAAAGGAGCTAGGATTTAAAGCAAGAATCACCTACCCAGCAAAACTGAGTGAATGCTTCAGGGGAAAATATGGCCATTGAATAAAATAGAGAACTTTCAAGTATTCTTGATGAAAAAAAAAAAACAGAGCTGAGTGGACAATTTGACTTTCAAATACAAGAAGCAATAGAAGAATGAGAAGGTAAACGAGGAAAAGAAATCATAAGGAACTTATTAAAGTTGAACTATTTATATTCTTATATGGAAAAACTATAACTTTAACTCAGGAGACTTTTCTCAGTATGAAGATAGTTGAATGGAATATGTGTGTATACACACATACACATATATGTATGTATATATATGAGGGTGTATGTGTGTATAAATACATATGTGAGTGTTTGTACATGTGTGTACATGTATACACAGACAGAGGGCATGGGATCAGTTGAATGGGAAGGGATGATACCTAAAAATTAAAATTAAGAGGTGAGAGAGGAATATAATGGGAGGAGAAAAAGAGAGATAGAATACGGCAAATTATCTCATATAAAAGAGGTAAGAAAAAACTGTTAAAATGGAGGAGAGGAGCAGGAAGGTGAAAGGGATGGGTCAAATTTACCCTCATTGAATTTTGTTTAAGGAGGTGTAGCGGCAAGCACCCCAAGCGTCCTCCGGTTTGCTTCCACCACAGGTTCTTGGATCTGCTTTGATAAAGGAAAGCAACTCAAAATGGGTTAACAAGCTTACTTTAATCAGTCAGACATATATTGTTTACCTTGTTCAGGGGAAAAGGTCAGCACCCCGAACTTCAAAGTATACAGGCAGAATTATCAAGACAGAAACAGATCAAGTAAACAGATTTCAGACTGTCCAACCATTACATCCATACCCAGTCAACATCTGGGTTTCCACATCTGGGTTTTTCAAAGCCGGGGAGGCTCTGGACAATGGCTTCCCAGAATACAGATCAAATCACAGAACACTTCTCAAAGTCAGCCCCCAAAACAAAGCTTCACATCAGGACTTATATAGCCTTCTCCTGGCTCAGAGAATGTAACAACCTTCTGGACCCACTGGCCAATCAAGAAGTATCTACTGAAAAACAAGCCTCCCACCCCAGGCTCCAGGTGCATGTTAGCCTAGGGACAGGGAAGATCTTTAAATTTGCATTTCCATTACAGGAGGGAATAACACATACTAATTTGGGTATCTTACCCTACATGAAAGTAGGGGGGAAGAGGACAAGAGGGGTGATAGAATGGAGGGCAGAATGTGGGAGAGGATAGTTAGAAGCACATATATTTGAAAAGTGACAGAGTCAAAGTAGAAAATACAATGGGGGGTGCAATAGAATGGAGGGAAATATAGTTAGTCTTTCACAATATAACTACTATGGAAACATTTTGTGTAACTACATGTGTACAACCTACATTGAATTAATTGCTTATCTTCCCGTTGGTGTTCAGTGAGGAGGGAAGAATGGAAAAATATGGAAATTAAAGTTTTAGAAACAAATATTTTAAAACATGTTTTTACATGCAACTGGGAAATAAGATGTATAGGCACTGGGGTATAGAATTATATCTTGCCCTACTAGAGAGCTAGAGGGTGTTTACAGGAGGATATAAGAGACAGCAGATTGGGGGAAGGGGTATTTAGTAGACTTGCTGTCTTGGGGTGGGGGTACGATGGAGAGCAATTTTGTAACTCAAAACCTTGTGGAAATAAATGTTGAAAAGTAAAAATAAATTTTTAAAAAAGTAAAAAAAAGAAATTGGAGGCAATTTTGACAAAAGATAAATGTTTTCTAGAACAGATAAAAATTGTGCTATTAGCTACAAAGATGTTGATATGGTTTAGATCTTGAAGACAATAATCTCCAATGAGATACAAACCATATATACCTGAAACGAAGAACTAAAATGCCATATACAATGAAGCTTCTCTGGCATATCTATTTAGAGTACTAATTTTGGGTACTTGAAATTCATATTCCTTCCTTGAAACCTCTATGCTGAGAAATGGGACACTTCTATCTACCTACTTTTACAGCAGAAACAGAAACTCACTAAATACCATGCCATTAGTGATGCTTTTCATGGACAGTGAGCAGAGAGGAAACTTAGAGAGTCAGATCATCTTTCTTGAGAGGTAAGAGTAACAAGGAATGAGAGTTATGATGAGGATAACAACTTCTCTTATTATTCCCTTTTTGAATTTAATATTTCTCTTCTATTCTCCCCTCTCAATAAGGTTGGCTCAGAATGAGGACCTGGAATCACTCATCCATTCCAGGACCAGTAATCTTTTCTATATCATTCCTTTTTCTACATTTTCTAAGATATCTGGACTTCTCTTACATTCTCATTACCAACCTGATGCACTCTAAAATGGGTTATCATCTTTTTCCCATACCTTTGATTCTAAAAGAGGCATCAAAAACATATATTTCATTATTTTATAAAAGACCACAGCTTTGTTTTCTCCCTCTCTCCTTTTCTCCCTCCCTTCCATTCCTTTTGTTTTCTCTGCCTTCTTCCTTCTCTGCCTACTTTCATTCTTTCCTTGAAATTTCTGTTTTCAAATAAATTTCCTTGATAATTTGTACAATTTCTTCCTTGTGCATTCAAATGATAATTTGGAAATTTCCACCAAATTGTCCAAGCACAATCTAGCAGTTCTGCACAATACTATTTGCATGTTAAGCAGAATATATTTGATCAGCATACCAGAATGCAATTAACAGTTTATAATACAACAAAATGTTTCATTAAAGAGGGAAAAATAGACTAAGTATCATGTCCTAAAATCATTTCCATCACTTATCATTATGATATATACATATTCAAATAAAGCCCATGTAAGATCATTCTGAATTCTAATTAGGGCTAATGGTCTTTATTTTGATTAGATGAATCATTATTGGACACTTATCTAGACCATGGAAACTTTCTCAGGCATCAAAAGTTTTTTATAACACATTTCACTTCTTAATCAGTTTCTCTCTTTTTTTCACTTCTACTGTTAACCTTATTGGGTACTCCTGCATATCAACCTCACTATTGTTGAAGAAAATATATTTTGACAATTGTATTTCAATTTTTTATTTGCTCTCTTGCTTGCTATATTTTATTTTGTGTATTTAAAAACATAGACTTTACCAGATTGCCAAAGTACTATACATACATATATCTGCATCTGTCACCATATTGTTTAGCAAGGTTTTAGGTTAATTAATCTATGTTCATTGCCATATATGTGTATGTGTATATGTATGTATTTATGTATGTACATATATAGAAACAGATATGTAGTATCTGAAATTATAGAGATTACAATATATGTGGACACTAAAAATTAACAAATGAAAAATATTTAAGAAGCTTTTAAGTTCCATATTTCATGTTTCTCCAAGCTGCATGAAGGACTCTATGCCCCAGATATCTCTTCAATGTAGAAGCTAATTCAAGCCTGGAGTTCACACATTGAAAATACTCTCTATTTATGAGGCCTTTAGCTCCTTCAAGACTTTTCTCTAGCTTGCTTCTGTTTCAGATAACCTCCTACTCCTCTTCAGTTTGCTTTTAAACATTGTTTTCCCACATTTGAATATTGAGGTCAAGAACTGTTTTTTTATTTGTGCTTGAATTTTTCTCAAGTGTTGATATACTCTCAGAACTTAATAAATACCTTCAAACTGATTTATGGAGAGTGATATTTTTTTTCATTATATGAAGAAAAGAAATTGAAAAAGGAAAGAATTCAGTGCATCCTGGTATAGATGATGAAGACTTCAAGAAGGTTGTTATTTAATGTTGCTCCAAATTATAGAATTAAAAAATAAAAAATTACCATATATATAGTTTACATTAAGAGTTAAGGTTGACAGGTTAAAGAGTGTGATTATAAATAATTGTTTCCATTTTTGTCTTTTCTGACCCTAGGACTCTAGGAGCAATGATATAGAAAGATTTCTTAAGATTCGTAGTGAAAACTTCTTAATGGCACTGTTTTGGAGAAACACTGTGCTTCAAGATTTTTATTTTAATCTAGAGGGTGAATTTGTACTACTAGCTTGGAGGCGATGAAATTTTTTTGAAAAAGTTAAATGAGAAATTAAAGCAATTATTCAGGGAAATCAAGTCATCCCTTTGCCTACCTTCCCAAAAGAATCAAATAAATTACCATGTCCATGTTATTTTTCAGGTTGAACATGACACTTTATTGTATGTAAATAATTTGGGGGGTATAGTCACACCCACCCACTTCTATTTTGGGGAGGTGGGAGGGTATAGTGTGAGTTGAAGTATTGGATAAACAACTATGCATTGTTTCTCTTACTAAATAATAGAATTTATCATGGGATCTTAAAATAACTCACTGATGAATTCATCCCCTTTAAAGTGTATGGTGTGTGCCTATGTGTGTTTATAAAGTTAGGATTAAAGCTGGTAAATTAGTGACTAGATCTTAAATTGCCAACTTGCATCCTGCCTTCTCTAGCTTCCCTGACTGTGTGCTGAGAAGCCTACTCCCTCTCTTGAAATCTTTACCTTCCTTCAGAACTATGCTTAGGTGTAGATACCTCTGTTATGCCTTCCATGGAGCCCAGCTGTTAGTGCTCTCTCTTCTTTCAAATTATCCTAGAGCAAGCTGTTTAATCTCTTTTCTTAGTCACCTTTACTCTCTACCTTATTACGTATATCGGCATATAGGTTGTGACCTCCCATTCACCCTCCCCCATGTGAGCTCCCTAAGGCCTTCCATCCTTCAGTGCTTAGCACTGTGCATGGCTGCACATAGTAGGTGCATAATAAATATGCACTGTGTTTTCATATGTGTTTAATTAAGTTGAATAGAAATCAATAGCAAAAGAAACATTGTGAAAGCAAACAGTACAAAACTACATAAAAGAGTCTGTTTCCCAGACATGTGCGTGTTTGAGGCCTGTGTGTTTTGGGTGGTGTGGAGGTGGTTGCCTAGCAACCCCCCTCCTACAGTTCCTGGTTGTAAAAGGGAAGATTGCGCATGTCAGTCCATTGATCACTCCTTTACTGGGCCAGGAGAGAGCATTTCTCTAGCGATCCGGTAGAGTGGAATACTCAGATTGCAAGGAAACTTACCAGCTTTCCTCTGCATGGGGACCTACGCCCACACATCCCATAGAGGTATTGGTTGCTCTAGAGAAACGGGGAGATAAACAACATATTAATCAGATGGTGAAAGATGTTGAGCAAAAAGAATTTTAGTTATTTCAATCAATAATATTTCTCCTCCCTTTGATTTTATAGCAGTGAGCTGTCGCTGCATCCAAAGCTGCATGAGCTCGGGAGAGCGAAGTAATCATATCACACTGTAACCATAAGTAATAAGACATCTCCGTATGTGGGTGGGGCTCCGATGAAACTTAAAGAAATCTAAGTTGTTTGTAAATGATGGGATTTTGCTACATAAAGGAAGATTTAATGAGGCACTAAATAATATGAAGCAATAATACCCATAAACACACACTATTTACTTATATAACATTTAATTTAGTCACACAGTACATGTTACCTAGATTGGATACACATACTTCAATAAACTGAATGCTAATATTTATGTATCTGCAGCATGTATTGCAAACAAATGCCCACTTCTTTATTTTTTTTCAAGGAATGTTTTTTTTTCTTTTTCCTAGAGAGAATCTTGCCAGGTAAATCAATTGCTCCAGATGCGACTCATCTGTATCAGGTAGTAAGATGTGGGTACAGACCTCAAATCCTGCCAATAAAGGGTGTTGGTGAAAAAAATTGGTTTGTGTGCTTTCATAGTATGAAAGTATTTTTTAAATAGAAGATTACTGAGAAGGTAGGCATTTTGCCAAAAAGAAGCAATGTTGCTATATAAAATTTTCCATGATACAGAATATTAGAGTCACTACTTCCCCAGACACAACTTGATCAATTCTAGTCTCTACTCCAACATTTAGTACTTTGTTGGTCATACAGTAGATTCCTGAGACTATCTGCCTACAACACTCCACCCCATCCTTCACACACACACACACACACACACACACACACACACACAGAATCTCTGTTCAGGAGCTCAGAATCGAAGGATTTCTTTGACAAACTATAATTGACAATGTGAACTGCTCCTTGAGACTCTCTCCTGTGAAATAAATAGATGAACATATTTGTACAGAGACAATTTCATTAAATCCAAAATCAAACTAACTATATATATATACACACACACACACACAAACATACCCATTTATATATTTATGTACAACATATATGCACATTGTCCGTATTTACATATGTGTGTATGTATACATTATATATAATGTATGTACACATATGCACACATAGAAATGCCCGATTTTTCTTTTAATCTGCAGAAATTAATAGCTACCTATACCAAGTTATAATTTTTTTAGGTATTTTATATTTTCCCACACATTAGCAGTCAGTGTTTATAACCAAGTACATCATCCCTAAATTTTCTTTAAATACTCACTGAATTTCATCAAAGATGAATACACATTTGCAAGGCTCTGAAAACAAAAGTGATCATTCTCATCTTTTCCTCAGAATTTTGCCAATGAAATTTCAGGTATTAGGTAGAAAAAACCTGAGCTGTTAGAATGGAATGGCTGTTAATAGTATCAGCAGAAATGTTGCATTAATAACAGGACTGAAGAGGAGGGGAGAACAGAAAGGAAGATGCAAGGGGAAAACCATAGTGGTTTTAATTTAAATGTGTCAGTCAGTTGTAGTTTTTTTCTGATACGTGTTATTCCTCTGAAGAAGAGGGAAAAAGTGAGAAAAATGTGAGTGTGTGGGTGTGTGTGTGTGATTGAAATGGATCACATGGAACTGAAGTTTTATTTCTTTTCCCTTGCCCCTTAATCCCCTTCTTCCATCACAACACTGACACACTGAGATATATTCCCACCCACCCATGAAACCCAAAGATTTTATGTTATGGAGTGACAAGATTGAGTTTAGGGACTTCTATCTCAGTCTGCTTCTGTGTCCCACTGAATAAGACAGCTAATATCCTGTAGCAGAGCAGTTAAAATAATTGATGAGCGTGTGTGTTGAATCCCCTGGAGAGGCTGGAGAAAGAAGGGGGTTGGGGGGGGGGGTGGAGGGAAAATAGAAGGAAAAAAGGAAGGGGAGGCGGGCAGGTGCTGATTTCAGCCCTGTAGCGTCAGGATTGCGTCAATTTGGGTTTCAACCACGTCTACAGTCTAAGAGCTGAGCTACTCAGGAGAGCCAAAACAGGAACGGGGGTGGCAAATCCCTGTATGAGGGACAGCTGAGCTCCCTCTCTGCTTTCTCGCCCCCCACCCCCACCTTGCTCCCGCTTGAAGGTCCCCTGGGCTGCACATTGGTGCTTGCATCACGAGGAAAAGCCAGTTCCTGATTCCGGGAAGAGGAAAACAGCCGCTTTCATAGAGAAGCAAGCCAGGGGTTGCTGTTCAGTACCTCGGACAGAGCACGCAGCAAACATGGCTCCGATCACCTCAAGCAGAGAGGAATTTGGTAAGCAAGTTCTTAACCAAACTTATAAAAAGGATTTGTTTGTTTGTTTGTTTGTTTGTTTTTTCTTTGGAAATTACAGTTTGGAGTATATGTTGTCTCTCAAGGCTGGGTATGGGTTAGCTAGCCATTGGATTTTAGAGAACGGGAATGGTATTTGGATAATCTTAGTAAACCCAGTCTGTCTCTTTCCCTTACCAGGTATCCTCCTTGTAAATTGCATTCTGCTAAGGTTATTTTAGCTTCAAGAAGTTCTCAAAGATTCAGGGAGTTCTATATATTGTAGTAGTAGCAAAGTGTTTTGACACTTGATTGTTGGTTTTATTTTATTTTATTTGGCCTGGTGAAGATTCCTTTTAGGTAAATATCTTGTGTCTGTCATTTCAGGGGTAGGGGGAATGGGGGCGGCGGCACGGAGCTTAAAAGCAAATACATATTTAAGACATCCTAAAAAAAATAGAATCAGTTCAAAATAATTTTAACTAGTGGGCTCTGACACCCTCATTTTACATCAGAATGTACTGTAATTATTTTATGGCCATATCACTAGGCTACATTTTCCTTTAAAAAAAAAAAGGAAAAAAAAAAAGATGTTGCTAGGTAGGATTCTAGGGCAGCATTTGTGTCTGTCCCTATTACATCATACCAAATGTGTACTGTTTTCTATTCATATGTTAAGCTTGTGGTTCTATTATATTCAATCTTTATGCAATAGAGATGAACCGTACTTACTTTTAAAATGATTCAGCACTGAAAGTCAAATATTCTCATGTAAGTGGGCTAATGAGCATGAGGATTAGGAGGGGTGAGGAAACTGTTATCATCACTGTGTGAATTAGTTTTGTTCTGTGTTCCCCAAATCTATGAATTCTACCAGTAAGAAGGACTTTGAGAGTAATTATTCTTTTATATATTGCATTGCACTGTTTAGTTTTTTGATAAGAGAATTCAAAGAAGCTAAGTTTCTTTCTAATTGACAGTAATCATTTCTGTCCAGCACTTCCTGTTTGGTTCTTTGTAATTACAATGATATTGTGTCCATCACCCATGCTTGATAGGGAAAAAAATTAACTAATTATATTAATGAGTTATTAAATCTGCATTGCTTCCCCTCCAAAAAAATAATCTCTATCTTGAAATATAAGATCTGGTTCATTTAACTGCAGTGGTTTAAATTACTTTCTATTATTCTCTAAAATATGAAAGAAGCCTCACTCCCCCACTTTGTTACAGTAGACTTCATGGTCGACCAAATTGTGTGTACTTATTTATTGCCTTAATAGTAAGGACAACTTCAAAGCTTATGCTAAGTTTGGCTAGTCATGTTCAGTTCTTCACAATTTTTTTTTCCATGCCATGCAAGAATATTTCACTTTGTGAATTCAAAGATTAATTTCTTATTTCTAAATGATTCATTTTTTTCAATATTTCCTTACATTACTTTTTTCCCTTATTGGACACTTTTGATCAAACATTTCTTAACCAATTCTCCTTCATTAACTTCTGGCTTGTAATTATTGGGAGACATACACAGAACCCTAAAGAGGCTAGTGAGAAGTGTAGTGACTAAAGATTATTCTTCTCAGAGATGTTTAAACAAATTCTAATCCCTTATGATCCTGAACTTTCCATCTCAATATGGGAAAGAGATTTTTAAAGTATAATAAAATAACAAAGGTAGCCAGTGCAAAAATCATTATATTTACCTGTGTGTGTTGCTTCTACTGAAAATTTATTTGAAATGGACAGAATAGTTTGACAGGATAATACGGAGCTTTCATACACAGTTACTAATCATTTGTGGGAGAAATATGCTTACATACAAAACATGATTACCTTAATGCATAAGCAATGTCACTAAACATCAATAATTTAACACTCTATTCTCAGGAGGGATGTGTTTGGTTCTGATTACTGTATTGCCACATTTAAATGCACTAAGACAAAAAAATCTGTTATGAATAAGAGTTAATTCTCAGTTATGTTCATTCTTTTTAAAAAATTATATGTCAAAGGGAAGCTATTTACTGGAAGATACAGTTCTATTTTCTTGCTGTTTGCATTTGTGCAAATTGTACTGTTTCTCTCTTTGTACTTTGGCAGTCATTCTAATAATGGAGGATTTTAAGAGTAGGAAGCCAATTTGTTTTTATTCTTACAAGTTATTAAATATGTTCTTTCTGTTTTTACTTTGTTTTTAATCAGTTTGTTTCCCTTAGTTCTGGTCCATTATCTGACAGAGAAACTTTTAATATATATTGCAGAGTAGGGTAAATGTTATACAGTTACTTCATAATTGCTTTGGCACTATTGCTACATTTTGGATTTTAGTTAAACTAGTTCAAGGAATTCTTAATACAGTGTTTGAATAGTGAATGCTTTGAAGCACATAGCAATGATGTTTCAGAAAAAAATAGTAGAGCATAAAATGTTAATGAAAAATAAATAATGTAATTAGCACTGACCTGCCAAACTGTGATTGTCCTGCATAATAATTGAGAAATATCCATAGGTTAACAGATTCTTCTCCTCTCCGGTTTCTCGCTGTCATTTTGTTTATGGCACGCAACTGGAATGAGAGAGTTTCCGTCATACTGTATTTCTTTCTTGGTGTCACCCAGGGGATATGTTTATACCTGAAGGTGGCGTGAAATATGTACATAACTCTTATCCTCAGCAGTTGGAAAGTAATTCAATCTGTCCAACCTACTGCAATTGCCATCTCTATTATGTTTTTCAAATTGCGTTGTATCTCAAGCTTTACTCCTTTAATGTAAGTTATTGACCATTTCATTTTCCAGATGAAATTCCAACAGTGGTGGGGATCTTCAGTGCATTTGGTCTGGTGTTCACAGTTTCTCTGTTTGCTTGGATCTGCTGTCAGAGAAAATCGTCCAAGACTAACAAGACTCCTCCCTATAAATTTGTGCATGTGCTCAAGGGAGTTGACATCTATCCAGAAAACCTGAGCAGTAAGAAGAAATTTGGAGCAGATGAAAAAAATGAAACAAAAAATAAACCAGTTGTGCCAAAGACCTCACTACATCTTGACCTTGAGAAGAGAGATCTTAATGGCAATTTCCCCAAAGCAAACCCCAAAGCTGGCAGTCCTTCTGATCTTGAGAACTTCACTCCTAAAGCATTCTCAGAAAGGGAACAGAAAGAGTCCACTTCCCCAGACAGCTTGAAGTCTAGTTCATCCTTATGTTCTGTAGAGAAACAGGATAAACTTGGCACCCTCTTCTTTTCCTTAGAGTACAACTTTGAGAAAAAGGCATTTGTGGTGAACATCAAAGAAGCTCGTGGTCTGCCAGCTATGGATGAACAGTCAATGACTTCTGACCCCTATATCAAAATGACCATCCTTCCTGAGAAGAAGCACAAAGTGAAAACCAGAGTCCTAAGAAAGACCTTAGATCCAGCTTTTGATGAAACCTTCACCTTCTATGGGATCCCATATACCCAAATACAAGATTTGGTCCTTCATTTCATCATCTTGAGTTTTGACAGGTTTTCAAGAGATGATATCATTGGAGAAGTCCTTATTCCACTCTCAGGCATTGAATTGGCTGATGGAAGAATGTTAATGAACAGAGAGATCATCAAAAGAAATGTTAGGGTAATTGATTTTAAGTATTTTAAAGTGCTGGCAATCAAAATTGAGCTATTAATATATTATTAGTAGCCATTTAACAATATCTAGAGGTTTGACTTGAAAATTCTATCAGGTTCTGAGACATTGCCATGTTCAATATTCAGATGAAAAATAATAACATGATCAAAAAAATTTCATTTATTTACCTTTATATGTTCATGAATACTTATAGAGAGATATCTTAAGGGTTAAAAAATAATCAAGTTTTATGAAACTTTTATAATATCAGTCTAAAGATTAGTTTTTCTCTCTTCTCCTAAGTATTTGTATTGGATTTTAATGAAATTTTTTTCAAAAAAGCAGAAATTGCATCATACTGAATGTTTATCTTATACATATAAGTCTATCAGCAACATCATTGATGGTTAATAATAATAGTTTTATTTTAGTCTAGGGACTATCACAAATCTTATCCATGATTTATAATTTAGTAATAGGATGTTATTTACTATGCTTTTAGCATCATTATCTTTTAGTTTTCCTGACAGTATTGGAAAATAGTGAGACATAAGACTAAGCAAAAGAAATTCTATTTCAACTTAAAGTATAACATTAAAATATCTTCTTACAGCAGCTCCATAACACATCAGGATCTTAGTGATGGAAATGTCATTGGAGATTTAGCAATGTGAGAATTGTATATATTAACAAAGTATCATTGAAAATGAAAGGGACTTTGTATATGACCAACCCTTTAGCTGTCTTGTGACAATTTTTGATGAGGAAACTTAGTCCCAGGGAGGTAAAATTTGTAATCAAAAATCTAAACTTTTAGCAAGTCCTTTAAACCCTCCAAATCTCACCTGTAAAATTGGGAATGGCAAATTAAAACTCTTTTTTCCCTTCTTGTCTTTAACTTGTTATTCCCCAAATTTATCTCATTTTTAACTAGCTACTTACATTTGTTCATACATATATATCCTCTGCCCCTCACCTGGATCAGTCTCTATCTAAAGATTGCCTATGATCCTTTGATAATGCTTATGAATAAGAAAAGAATCTCAGATCTAGAACCTTAGTCTCTTGATTCCTAATGTAGTCCTTTTACATCAAAGTATAATACTCGCCATGGTTGCCTTATATATTTACTTTACTTAAACTATTTATTCCCAGTGAGATTTTTTAGGGGTATTGTAAAACTTCACCTCAAAGGAACAAATGTACAGGGAGGGAATATGCACTATTCATAAAGTAAAAGATCATACCTTTTTATCTTACTGGGCATTTGGAATATTTTGACATAGTCTACACTGATAAACTACATCAAAATAAGCAAAGTTAGGCATTTTTCCTACTTGCATTGTGAAGGGGATTGCATAAGTGTCAAATTAGTATTAATGTCTATATGTTATTTCATAATATGGAATAAATCCACTTCATCAAATGCCCAAGGGTACCCCAAAGTTGAATAGGTCATCTCATTTTTCATCTGTTTCGTAGGTTGGGGACCATGCCATAAATACCATACTCTAGCTCAGAGATTCTTATACTAGAGCCTATGATTTTTTAAAATGACAACTATATTTCAATAGTTTTCTTTGTAATCCTGTGTTTTATTTTATAGATTTTAAAATATTTTTCTGAAGATGTTAATAGAATTCAACAGCCTGACAAAAGAGTTTGAGACAAATATGGTTAAGAATAACTACCCCTCCTACTCTCAAGCCTTCAAGCTTTTTTCTCAACTTTTTGTATTAAAACTTTTGTTTTATGTTAGCAGTCATCCCAAAAGCAGAGTGCAAATACTAACCAGAGAATACTGCAATCAAATAAATCAAAACTGAGTAGACAGAAACTGTAAATCAAACTCTCCCCAGACTTTAATACATTCCTTAAGAGAAAAACAAACTTGTTATACCATTCAATAGAGAGAAGACAACGCAATAGCGTTGAATCCTATTGAAATCTCTGAGGGATTTTTGAACAAACTTTTAATCTTTGATTTGACATAGCTCTCACAACTAAAAAAAATAGTCATTTTGTTCTTCACTCACTGTTTAGGAGGATTGCATAATATGTTGATCACTCAATATTATTTCAACAAATATAAAGTGATCCCCAAAATAAAAGGTATGGTAGCTGTAAATAAACTACAAATTTGTATCTTTTCTTGAAAAAACAAGCAAACAAAAAAAGAGGTGTGGCTAACCCTTGAAAAATGAAAACATGAAGCAATAAACATCAAGACCACTAGATGGCAGACATAAGCTCTTATGAGACAGGTTTGTGATGGTGACTCATAAAGCTTTCTATTATAATTACTTTTTGTTCTATTGTATTAAAGTCAGAATACTAACAATTTAGTTAAATGAAATATAAATGTGTAATAGTGCTATGTATAGTTCATTAGAAAATATTTCACAAGCAACAAGAAAATACAGAATTGTCAGGAAGTATTTATGAAAAGTGTCTTTATTTCTCTAGAAGTCTTCAGGACGAGGGGAACTTCTGATCTCCCTTTGCTATCAGTCTACAACCAACACTCTCACTGTGGTAGTTCTAAAAGCTCGGCATCTACCTAAAGCAGATGTTTCTGGATTATCAGGTAATTTTGCATCTTAAATCAGTCCAGTTTTATTGGAAAGGAATTGATCCAAGATTAGGAAGATGGTGGGGTTTTTTATATGAAATAAGGTTTACAGACCTGATTTCTTTTTTTTTTAATAGTTATAAGGTGTACCATGTGCAGTTCTTTGGTTCCCTAAGTCAGCCAACACTATAATTATTGTTGTCAAATTTATCTTAAGAGTTCAGGAAAATAAATAAAACAGGTAAAGTTAGGGTAGAAGAGAGAAGGAAAGGTTTTTTTCAAAAGACATGTATTCAGCCTCAGTATGGGAAAGGGTTAGATGAAACTGAGTTCAAAGAAGCAGGGCTTGTTTGTTTCTTGATCTAATTAATTTTTTTTAATATAACTGGCAAAGGAATATAATTTCATACCTAAGTCAAATTTGCTATTCCATTTTCTATCATGTCTCTGCATTGACTTTTCCATTATCTTTAGTTATCATTTTTATTACTAAAGTCAGTAAAATTCATCATTGATTCTCAGTTCTATGAAAGACCATAGGAAGGAAACATTAATCAACATTAATTTATTAAGTACTTATTTTGTATGGTTACCAAATATACATCACTGTATTAATTTAATTTCAAAAAGTAGTTTTAAGTTCTAATCATTGTGATAGGCACCAAAGAAGTTACAAAGATTAGAAAAAGATCTAGCCCTGACTTATGAATCTTATAATCAAAGGGAAGATGTTATTGATGAGTCACTTTTTAGTCTTCTCTGATTTCATGACCTCATTTGAAGATTTCTTGGCAAAGACCCTAGAATGGTTTGCCATATTCTTCTCCAGCTCATTTTATAGATCTGTCACTGAGGCAAACAGGATTAAGTGACTTGCCCAGGATCACATGGCTAGTAAGTGTATGAGGCTGGATTTGAATACATGAAGCTAAATCTTCCTAATTCCAAGCCCCTGTGCTCTACCCTCTACACCACCTAGTTCCCCTGTCAAGTGGGGGATATCATGCAGATAATTTTATATATATGATAATACATGAATACACAAAAAATTGTGTATGAGACCCAAGGAGTGATGTTGTTGCAAATAAATGTCATCTTGGTTTAAGAGGGGGAAAGCTAATTTTATTATGATAAAGTGCCCCTTATTGACTTGATCATCTCATTTTTCTATTACGCCCCAACTATGGGCTTTGAATTATATCTTCATCCTGTTCTACCTCCTGAGTCTTATTTCTTTCTACAATTATCTGCCTTATATTTTGAACCAATCTCCAATTCTTTCCTAAGTTTCAATCTAATTATTGCTAAGCTGTGTTCATTCTTCCTTTTTATTCTCTCTGGTATAAGATTTTTGTCCATTTTCATTATACAATTCTAGATTAGACCTTTATACTTTCTCACATGGCCTCTTACAGCAGGACTCCTATGAAATTCTTATCACATCATCCCCTTGTTAAATAAAAAAAAACCTCTAGTACTCCTCAAACATCCATAGAATAAAATCCAAACTCAGCCTATCATTTAAAAGTCCTCCATAATCTGATTCTAATATATCCAGTCATATCTCACAATATTTGTTCTCATATTCTGTACATACCTGAAAAACAATGGATTAGAATCACCATTCCCTAAATTATTTTTATGTTCTTTTTTCTAACTTCTTGCCTTTGTTTATAAACTATCACAGTGAGGAATGCAAATCTTCTGCCACCCCTATCCTCACCAGCATCATTATTGACAAATGATTGACTACCCCTCTTCTAGTCAGAGCTTGATTTCTGCCTCTTTCAAGAATTCCTCATTGATCCCTCAAATAAAAGTAATATTTTCTTCTTTGGATCTGATGTAACATAATACTCTCTTCTCACTTATACATTTTTATGCTGTCATATGCATCACAATTTTCAGTGTACTTGTTATTTTTCTCCACTTAGATTGTAAGCTCCTTGTGTGTAGGGGTCATATCTGATTTATCATTGTTTCCTTAGAAACTGAAACAATTTCTTTCAAGAAAAAGGCAAATAGTTGTTTTTTTGTCTTGTTCTTGTTTCTTTTCATTTAAGGTTGGCGCAGACATTTTCTGGTCTCTGTAAGAGGCTCATTGAGGGAGAAATGAACTTTAAATTTGAGGATCTAACAGCTTGGTTAAACATAAAAAAGGCCGGAATAATTAGAGAGAAGACATATCTATATTTATCTGTATCTATATCTATCTATATATGTGTCTTTACATATATATATAATATACTTATGTATTTATGTTCTAAGTTGTATAATAATCAGTTATTTGATTACATAAAGAGCAGGATATTCAGGCAGCAATATCTAGTGCAGTATAAGATTGATGAACAGAAAACAAGCATACTAAGATAAAATATATGCCAGAAAGTGTTACACTTTTATAGTTTGACATGAAATTAGAAACTTATCTCTATAAAATATATGCACATCTACTTTATTGCTAAATGTAAAATAAATTAAAAACAAAATGTAGACCCAATGGTTAGAAAATAATTTATGAAATTAATTTACATTAATGTGGTGAAATTGTAATGACAAATATGAATCATACAAGGACATGTCAAAGTGATATACAGAATGATCAGTTGTCTGGTCAGAATAAGAACTATATATATATATATATATATACACATATATATATAACCTACAAATATATTTAACAAAACACACTAGCTATTACATTCCATAATAATATAGAGCATATAACTTGTTTTTCTTTTATGCAAAATATTTTAATACCACTGTAATATTTTACTTAGAAATTTAATTCCATGTTTTTTATTTGTTTTATATATTTGTGTCATTATTATTAAATTAAAATTTATTTTTTTATAATATATATAATGAATTGTCTAGTCCATGATTTTTATTTCACACATGAAACTAAGACCTAGATGGGGTCAGAAACTTGTTTATGCAAGGCCATAGAGTCAATCCAAAACTGAAACTCAAAATATTACTTTTAATTCCTAGGCTAGTGTTATTCATATTCTACCATAGTGGAATCTCAGAATTAAGGTGTTTTCATATGATTTATCAGTTCTTTTCCTTTTTATTTCTGCTAAATTTTTGTCTAAACCATCTTCTCTTCTTTGGCTACTTTCATTTGCCCTCATATTTTCTCCTTCACTAAAACTAAAATTTAACTTCCTCCATTTTTCCTTTGTCATTTCAGATCCTTATGTCAAAGTGAACCTGTATCATGCGAAAAAGAGAATCTCCAAAAAGAAAACACATGTGAAGAAATGCACCCCTAATGCAGTATTCAATGAATTGTTTGTCTTTGACATTCCTTGTGAAAGTCTTGAGGAAATCAGTGTAGAGTTCCTGGTTTTGGATTCTGACAGGGGATCAAGAAATGAAGTAATTGGGAGGTTGGTCCTTGGAGCATCAGCAGAAGGAACAGGTGGAGAGCACTGGAAGGAGATCTGTGAATATCCTAGGAGACAAATTGCCAAGTGGCATATGCTTTGTGATGGTTAGCATCCTAGCAATGAATTGGAACTTAATGATTTTCCATAGACAAGGAGTAATATTATTTCTTTGTTAAATGTGATTATAAGCTTTTGACAGTAAGACAGTCTTTTAATTAAGACTTGGATGAATTGGTAGATCAGGAGGTAATTGTAAAATTTTATCACTCATTTTATTCTCCTTCATTAGAGAAATTTGATACAATTTCATAAGAGATTGAACTTCCTTGATGTTTTAATGACTATTATCATAATGTAAATTTCAGTAAGAACAGTCAAGTCTTTCATAAATATATCATTGTATCTCTATTTGGTAGCTGTGTTTTTAAAGGTGATGATGTCCTCTGCATATGTCACTGGAACTCATTGCATCTTTTGAGACACTGACATGGAACACATGTCTCTCTGAGTCCAAGATATCAGAGCTCTTGTGAAAATCATTCATTTTTCCTAAAAGTTGGAAAAATCCATTCTTTTAATCAACCCAAAGATTATCAAGAAATGTTCACCATTTTTAGTTATCAATTATGTTATGTACAAATAGTTGTTTTGTATGAAATGGTGTATACTCATTCGTTTGTGGTTTGGAAATAATAGGTACCATTTTCTCACAAGGAGAATAAATTCAATACCTTCAAAAAGCCAGTTAATACACTTAAATACTTAGTTTTAGCAAAGGGCTCAGCTGGGATCCAGTTGTACTGTTACATTACAGGTGAATTCGGACTGAGTATTAAACTCATTGTCCTTTACCAAAAAGTAATATGAGAGTATCTTGGGCTCAAAAGATCTAAAGCATGAAAAGGACCTTAATGAACATATTGTTCAAACCCTTGATCTTACAAATAAAGAAACTGAAGTCCAGAGGTGGTCAATTGCTTCCCCAAGATAAAAGAAGATTAAATGTTACATTAAAAAAACCCTCCTACTAAATTTTCTATGATTTTGTCACATTCCCAAATATCAGTATGGCCTAAGGAAGAAAAAAAAACAACCTTGTTTCACTTTGTTATATCATCAGTTAAAGCAAGATGTAAAGATATTATGGCTAGCTGGAAACCTGTCTGGAAAAAGTTACCTTAAATCATTTTGGAAAATATGGGTGTTAAATAGCTATTTTCCTGCATTAAAATATGACCAATAATGATTAATTCTTCATTTAGCTTTTTTTTTAATCAATGTCAATGGGCCAACTATTTAAGTATAAAATCATATTGAGATTATAAGAATATTGGTTACCAGATGGAAAAATAATTGTTCCCTAAAGCCAAAAAACCAAAATAATAAAAATATTTTAAAAATTTAGAAATAAAGTAAAATGCCTTTGATCCCCATGGAAAAATATTTGCATCAATCCAGATATATTTAGCCCATCCTACTAGCACAAAACTGTGTAAAGTTTACTATTCCTTCTTGGTTAAGTTGTCCTGGCAGTGTTGCCTACAGACAAACTACATAATTATGCCCTATATTTCAGGGTTTGGGCTCTGGAGGCCACTTTAGTACTACTAGAAAACAATGCAAAACTTAAATGATCACTTGGAAACAATTATCCTTGGTCACTGCATGTGGATTTCAATGATGGGGAGAAGTGAAGTTGGGAATTCCAGTGCAGTTGGAATATGAAATATGCAAGTAAGAAATTAATACCACTGAAAGAATTGCATTTGAGTCTTTCAGGTTTTGTGTCAGTATTTTATCAGTTTTTGAGACTGTGTTTGATATCATGGTGTTTATAAAATTCTATGAAATTGCATTTTTGAAACAACTTATACATGCTTTTTATGACAGTGCTCAATATAAAGTAAATGTATTACATTCTGTGTGTATAAAGGACTGAAATCAACTGTCTTTTGTTTAAAACACAATTGTATTTGTTCTTATGTCCCTACTATTATCTTCATCCCACCACAATATCCTCTTAGAGCATCAAGTTCAATATAACATCCTTGTGAAAACATCATCAATGGAAACAGACCCATGGAACTATAGAATTCTCAAGCTAAAAGGGATCTTAGAACTCATCTAGTTCAACTGCTTCATTTTACAGATGAAGAAACTAAGGTGCCAAGAGGTTAAATAATTTGCCTAAGGTCACATGGCTAGTAAGTGGCAGAGCTGAGACTTAAATTCAGTTCTCCTGGTTCTCAAATGTAGGGTTTTTTTTCTTCACCACATCTAATGCCTCTATGCAGTTATAGGTTCTAATTTAGCAAAAGGCAAATTGCTTTCTATTTTGATTTCTTTAGCTTCTTGGGCTGTGTGCCTGTTTTATTTGAATTTCCATAAAAGTCTACCTGAAAAGTTGGTCTGAAGTACCCCCTTCTGGCAGCCTAAGCATTAATATTATTACCAGCTAAAGAATGACTAAAGAATAGTGGAGGGAGGTAGGGAGAAAATGTTAAAAAAATGAAGAAAAAAAATTTTTAAATAGAGATTTGTAAATAGAATTCTTTTTATTTTTTTTATTTAAAGCTTTCTTGATTGTGAAAAGTTGAGTAATTGAGTTGCAATCCATTCTGAGGAAAGAAAAAGACAATGAAAAAATATATATAAGGAAATTGAAACAGGCAGGGACATGTGTCATCCTGTCATCTGAGAATTCTTTTTTTCTGTTTTTATAATGTGTTAAATATCCCTGTGCATATCTTGAATTCTGTTAAGGATCCTACTCTGTATGAAACTTGTAAAATAATTGTTTGTCTGAGTAGCCTACCCAGACCCCCTTATTGGGAGGAATTCATGTTTGAAGAAGTGTTGTAACTCAATAACTGATTTGTTCTGATGTTGTAATTCAATAGAAGTGAATTGGAAGGAAGCATGGTGTATGAAATTTTGTCATGATTTTTTTGTGCCAGCTCTGTATGATGTGCCATGTTTGTAAGACAAGAATAAATTGCTGCTTTCATTCATGCCATCCCACCCCAAACTTCTTACCAATGTGTGTTTTCATATAGCATTTATTACTCCTCCATCTGGGCTCTACAATTATATTCTGAGGGATAACATTCTTGACATCTGCCTCCACAACATCAAAGGCAGAACTCAGAACTATTAATGGTGGTATTCTATCATGGAGGGGATATGTTGGAGGGGGAGGGTTGGCCTCTCTATTTCCACTTTTCATTTTATTTTCTCTAAGCCATCATTTTCTGTGTCTAGTTTCACAATTTTCTTTACATTATTTCACAGTTCTTTGCATAGTTCATAATTTTTTTCCTATTTTACCTAATTTTCCCCAGTTTTGACTTTTCTGTTTCTCTCTTTACTATTTGTTATCACAGTGGAAGTCCCTTATCTATCCCCAAGTTGAGGAGAAAATTAGGCTAGGAACTTGGTCACCACTTTGAAGGGGCGGACTTTTTTGTCATGAAGAATTGTGTAATGGAGATTCAAGGGCGATGTAACATAAAAAATTAGACTGATTCATAAAGTGAATACAATTTCTAAATCATGTGGATGAGAAATTAGTGAAAGGGAAGGGAAGGGAATGGAAAATGTAAAAACATTCACAGACTGCCTAGGCACTGTGCTAAGTCCTTTTTATAAATGTTACTTAGTTTGATGTTTACAACAACCCTGTGAGGTAGGTATTATTATTATATTCATTTTGCAGTTGATCAAACAGAGGCAAGGATAGGTTAAGTGACTTGCCCAAGGTCACACAAGTAGTCATTATCTAAGGACAATGTTGAAGCCAAATCTTCCTGCCACCTGGGTCAGCACTCTGTGCCATCAGGTACAATGTTGTTTTAAGATTGTCTATAAGATAGTGTCTCCTTATATATTAGAGGACATATATGTCTGTGTGTTGTTATAGAATCAGAGAGCATTAAAACTGGAAAGCACTTTAGAGATCATCTACTCAATTCCCTCATTTTTTAAATGATGAAACTAAGGCTTTGAAAGGTAAAGTGACTTATACAAGATCATATGATTATTACGTGTCAAAGGCTAGAGAGGTACTGTCTCTTTTGATCTATAGATCAATATTGATTCTATTAGTCATATGTTCTTAAGTACTGTATACATGGAATGAATCAGATGATTATTAAATCCAGGAATGGATATGTAATTTGAAGGCAGTTCTCATAATCAATGAAGATTCTAATCCCAATTCTCAATACCACTGAGAAGTCAGGTCTCTAGAACCTGGCTCATTACATATCTCCTTTAGTGTGCTAGGAATAACGCTGAAGGTTTATGTCTTTCTCATACCATTGGTTAGAGTTCCTGTCCAGGTCTTCTCCTAAAGATCAATCACCACTTAAAGTTAATACTTCCATTATATCATAAATATGATGCAGTAATTATATTTCTGAATTATTTAACTAATTAAAATCAATTTGCTTTTGCAAAAAGATATTTAGAAAAAAGTAAGTCAGATATTTTTCAGGGGGCAGCTGGGTGGCACAGTGGATGGAGTCCTGGGTCTAGAATTAGGAATATCATCTTCCTAAGTTCAAATCTGGTCTCAGACACTCACTAGCTGTGTGACCTTAGGCAAGTCATTTAACCTTGTTTGTTTAAATCTCCTCATCTGTAAAATGAATTGTAGAAAGAAATGTTAAACCACTCCAGTATCTTTGCAAAGAAGACCTCAAATGGGATTTCAAAGAGTTGGAAACAACTGAAAAATGGCTCAAAAACAATGACAGCAACATTTTCCTCCAAGACACGGGAGGGTATGCTCTCCAAATATACTACTTCAGTTTATGGAGAGATTATGCTCAACCTTTAAAAAATCCTTACAAATCTTTTGCCCCATCAAGTTTACTTGAAATTACAGCATGGTCAACAAATAAGTTTCTGTTACTCTCTCTCAGTTGCTGTCTATATACTTTTGTGGTGGATTAAACAGGCTGCTGGGATCTTTGCTCCTCATCTTGTGTGGCTGTCTGCCAAATCTTGCATGGTCTCTAGCTCCCAGATATCTGATGGCTCATTTTGTTAACCTTAAAAAGTTCACAAGATCACAAGTACCTTGATAATACTTCATCTAAGAATATGAAAGAATAAATACAAAAAGGCAAATAATGAAGGCCCTTATTCAAAGGGCACATGCTTCCCTTGCTGAATATCTACCCTAGATTGTAGTCAGGGACAGAAAAGAACTGAAATCATCTGATTAGTGCTTTTAGTAAATATTTTCAGCTGGATCTCAGCAGGCTATAAACCAGAAATAATGCTTGTGCATACTTTAATATTTATATGAGGATTGTTTCCACAACACATGCTGCACATCCTTATGAGTAGTGGGCTTATTGGCCATTCCTTCTCCCCTTCACAAATCACATGAATTATCAACTTATCTGAAATATTATGAGATTTCCTCCATAAATCTCTAACATCCTTACTGTTTTCAAAGTCCAACTTAAATTCAATTTATTAAAGACAAACAAAAAATTAGACTGTTTTGTTCACTAGGCACATCAAGTCATCCTGGACAAATGGAACCCTTTTAAAAGTTCATTGCCTTCAGTACATACCGTATATTTTATGTGAAAGCTGATTTCCTTGTTTCTAAAAGTTGTGTTAGTTGTGTCACTTCATAAATCTTCTTACCAACTTCTTTTTCTTTTATTTATCTGTGCTCTTTCACTTATCCAGTTTTTATATTTAAAGAATCAGAATCATGGAATGTTAAAGATAGAAGGGACCTTGAATATAATCTAGATCAGTGATTCTTAACCTTGGTTTCATGAATTCTTAAATGTATATTTTTATAAAAAAATTTAGTCATCATTAGTTTTTCCCCATAATCCTTTGTATATATGAATTAAAAATATTATTGTAAGAAGGAGTCCATACAATTTCCCAAACTATCAAAGGTATCTGTGACCCAAGAATTTTAAGTAAGAGGGGAAAAATGAGGCTCAGAAAAATTCTGTGAATTCCTAAATACCATGTACATAAGAAGTAGTAATACTACCAAAACTCAAATATCTGGATTCCTAATCCAGAACTTTTTAAGGTTCCTTTACCAATTTGTCTCACATTCTTTTTTCTACCTGGGGCAAGTAACTATTAAGCCAAAAGAGTGTGGAACTAGTAAAAGATTATATTATCTGATGTTATAGAATAAATTCAGAATTCATCATCATCAAGTTGAACACTGTCTGATAATATTTTTCATTCATAAATATTCAGTAAAATCATTTACTAAGACACAGTGAATCTTCAGACTGTGTAGGTGAATGTGTGTGAATAACAGTAACAAAATGATAAATCCTTTAATATTAGAATGAGAAATAACATCCATCTCATCTCTAAGTAATGATAGACCCAACATGGCAAACCAAACAATAACTCATTTTAGCATAGTCTTTTATACCTGAAACCATGGAACATTCTTCATATCTCTCCTCCTTCCCCAACTCCCGACTTCCAGTGCAGGCTACTGTGCAGTGAAGCAGTAGAAAAAGAAGGCTTTCATACATTCTATGAAGCTCAGCCTTTATTCTGAAAATGATCATAAACAGAGCATTTGAGGAAGGCCAGAGTTGGATTATGAAGTAAGCTGTGGTGGGAAAAGAGGAATAATCATGTACTAGAATGAGTCAGAGTCAATTTTACAACTAATAAAGCGATGACATCATCACTTTTGTTAAATTGGTAGTCCAATAGTGGGCATAATTCAGTCTCTAAATGGGTACAAGAGGCCACATACATTCCTTTTTACACAAGCCTGGCAACATTTCTTTTCTCCCAAGTTGTTATACCTTGGTACCTCCTGGAGTCTTCCCCAATGACTCCTATGGCCTTGTGCATACATTGTTCAAACCTACACACCAAGTATTTCATTCTTCTCTTGTCAATACTGAACTAAAAACTTTGCCACTCTTTGTACTTATAAAATAAGCTTTTAAATTGATCATGAAATCTACTAACATAATGTAAATTTTAAAATGATTTAATAAATTAGACCTTCCTCCTTTAAATTCTTTATAACAAGACTTTATGTGGAAATCTGGTGGGCCCAAATAGATTTCAGGGACCATAGCTTACCCAGTGTTGCCAAGAAAAGGACTGATAACATGGTATATGCTCCACACTTACATTTTTTTATTATAAACCATGAAATAGGACTCAAAGCTCTTGATTGAGTTTTATCCTAGAAGTTACAACTAAAATAATATTATCTCTTTAAAGTATTTTGTTCTCAACTCAAGTTTATTCTGGGAACATCTCAGAATATACCTCTTATCTACGTATCAAAGATTTGACTTTCCCCAAAAATTCTGTACAAGCAATCAAGGTAAGAAATATATTATGTAGAAATGCATGTATATAGAAAATAGAAATGACTCTAAAAAGACATTAGAGAAAAAAAAATCTATATTATATCTTTATCTGTATCTATAGAATAAAACCTTTTGTGATAACTTATAAATAATCAATATAACTCTTCCCTTTTAGGCACATTCTGCTCTTCTAGAATCCTTTTATCAAATTTGTACCATTCAAATACTTCATTAATAGTTCAGTTCAAAATCTCAATCTGGACTTTATTCCCTTGCCATTCATTCTTCCAGAATTGGAAGTCATTTGGGCAATCTAAAAATCTCTGCAAGAGGAATGTACCACAGAAAACTTTTTTCTAAAGAGTATTATAGATCCGCAAACTCTAAAACCATGGGTTATGCATTAGGTAATCCAAAACATTGATGCTATCTATACCCACCATTCCTCTTCTCTGGATGGGAGATTAGATTCTGTTATATTGTTTAGGAAATTTTGTTTTGATGAGAAAACTAGATTTCAAGATTAACAATCTGGGAATGACCCACAAAGCAACCATCAAGAATTTCATTGTCTACTACATTTAATATATCTATAAGGCTAGTTTCTGAGACTATACTTGCCTGGAGTCTACTCACCCAACCCCATCTTCTTCCTTCCTCTAAATAGAAGGCAAGTTTTAAGAATTACAGTTTTCAGGTACTCAAATTTTGGATGATGTGAATGATCCTCAAACAAAAGAAAATTGTTGATGGTTCTTTTTTTGGAGGGGCCAAGGGAAGAAGACCTACCCCCACTCCCCACTATCTTGTCAAGATCTCTACAGAGGAAAGTCAGAAGGCCTAAAGACGTACTTCTTCAATGAAGACCCTCTTTTACAGGGAAAAGACAAAGATCAAAATGAAGTAATTCTTCTTGGGGCCAGCCCCCATCAGTAAAGCTCATTCTCAAGGAAATACCTAGAGGAACTTTAAACCAACTCATGATCCCGAAGGCCAGGATGAATATCTGATGAATAATCAACAAATATATTTTGTTCTATATACAAGGCTGTAGCAGCTAGCACCCCAAGCATCCTCAGAGTGGCTGCCCATACAGGTTCTTGTATCTGCTTTGTTAAAGGAAAGCAACTCAAAATGGGTTAACAAGTTTACTTTAATCAGTCAGAACATATATTGTTTACCTTGTTCAGGGGAAAAAGGTCAGCACCCCGAACTTCAAAGTATACAGGCAGAATTATCAAGACAGAAACAGATCAAGTAGACAGCTTTACAAACTGTCCAGCCATTACATCCATACCCAATCAACATCTGGGTTTTTCAAAGCCGGGGGGCTCTGGACAACGGCTACCCAGAATCCATATTAAATCACAGAACACTTCTCAAAGTGAGCCCCAAAACAAAGCTACACATCAGGGCTTATATAGCCTTCTCCTGGCTCAGAGAATGTAACAACCTTTTGGACCCACTGGCCAATCAAGAAGTATCTACTGAAAAACAAGCTTCCCACCCCAGGCTCCAGGTGCACTTTAGCCTAGGGGCAGGGAAGTTCTTTAAAATTTACATTCCCATTACATTCGGCCCCAATGCTTATATCCATAGCCTTCATAGGGAGACGTTTTTGAAAACCCTAGTCAAAAATTTAGTGACTTATACCACTTTGATGCCCACAGACTCTTTGCCCTTTCAGTCCCCAAAACATTTCTCTTTCCAATTCTGTTTTCCTGTTTCATACAGGCTCTATCCCTGAACTTTCAAACCCTGGGTTAGTCATAAGAAGAAAGGTTGATGCCTACCACCCACCCCAATTTCCATTCTTTGGATAGATATTATTATGAAATATATATATATATATATACATACATACATACATATATATATATATAATACAGCAAAGCAACAACTAAAAACACCTTTATCGCATCCTACTCTCACTTTCTAATTATATCTCTTTATCCCTTCTCCATTTTACATATAAATCCTCAGAAATACTTGCAAACACAAAATTTCATCATTTCTTCTCCCCTTAGTCCCAACTCCTAGCAATATGACTTCTGACTGAAGAAATCCACTGAGATCACTGTCATTAAAACTACTTTAAATTCATAAATGGCTAAATTCAATGGCTTTATATTCATTCCTCACTTTTGTCCTCTTTGAAGTTGTTGGCTTTGATGATTCTACTGTTAGTTCTCCCTTTCTCCCTATACCTATTTTTTTCTTCTTTCAAAATTTTTGGCATTATTCATATCTTGCACCCCATATGGTGAGTGTACCTCCAGGACTCTCTCTTCAACCCTCATTTCTTGTCCTCTCTCTCTTTTTCTCTGTCATTCCCATGGTTTTCAACTATCATCTCTAAGCATATAACTCTCAGATCCATATAAATATATCCTGCTTTAATATCTGTCTTAATTTCTGCTGTTCCTTTATCACCTGCCTATCAGACATTCTCACCTACATGTCTCTCAGGCATTTCAAACTCAACATATTTTTTAAAATTGACTTAATTTTCTTTCCTCAAATCCATTCACCTTTCAAATTTTCTCATAAATATTGCCTAGAGAATGATCTAGCTGAGATTATTATGATAGTGTTAACTTGAGACAGTTCCTAGGATAAAATCCACTCTATGTTTCTTTAGAGTATAGGATGCTTCATTACACATTAAATTATTTATCTTCCTTTTATAGTCACATACATATCATATTTACTATTTTTTTCTTTTCACATGTTAGACAACAAATTGATTTAATACACAAAGATATTGTATCATTTAGGAAGCAGCTACTGAAGGCTACTAAATGCAAAAGAGTACTGAAAGATATAAAGAATTATAAATTATCCATTAACGAAAGTTTTACAAATATGAAAATTTTAGAAACAATTACTATATTAGCCCGAATTTGTCAGATTATTTTCTAAACCTGGCTTGACAAAATATTAATGCAATTGGTAGTTTTGCTATTATTACCATCAACAGAGAAGTTAACATTAAAATGTTATTTTGGGAATCACATTGAAATTTGACATATGACCATTTGTTATGTGTTTGGCGAAGAAAATTTCATGAATGTATAGTTCTTCAAAGGAATGCTTCTTTTCACAATACAGAGTATGAAATATGAAATATTTGGGGGATAATAAAAAAGAAGATAATGTTAAGACAAACAATGCTATTGATAAAATTGAATAAAATCCCTTTATGTCAATAGGAAGTTAACTGAAGACACCATTTGTATATTAAATGCATTTAATATGATAAATTTGCAAAAATTACTTTCCGTGTATGCATAATTGATAAAAATGTTTTTTTTATTTAGTATTAGGATTCATTTCACAGTTTTCTTATCTGTAAAATTAAGGATTTTATTAAATTGTCTATTAAACCCCTTCTAAATGTGAATCCCTCACCCTATTATCTTATGATAAGGTGGTAAAAAAGCAGAGGCTTTCTTATATGTTCACATGCAAGACAAGGGGCCTTTGAGAGCTTCCATTTTCTCATCTGTGAAATGGAGATAGCAATGTCTATTGTACTTAATTTGCTGTTTCATGTAAGTGAATTAGATGTACCTTACAGATGTCAAAGGGCTACATATATGCCAGCAGTAGGAATAATGAGTGGTGCTAGGAGTGTTGTTACTCAAGGAAAAACCTGACATTGTGATATTGTCATCGTATTTTTCATTATTAATGTTATTGATGGTGTTCGTATTGATATTCTTATTATTATGTTCCCTTCTCATTTTTCTTCCCAGTGGGGCAGATGTAGACAGAAACCAGTTGCTTTCATTTACAATTGTATTATATGAAATGTTATGCAGATGACAGGAAAGGTGGATAAAAAAATAACTGAATAAAAGTTTTGGGAAATAATTTCATATTCTATAGACTTCCTGAATGTATCTTCATCACAGCTTTGATAACAAACATAATAATGCAAATGATTTGTGATTCTTGCGTCATCTTTGTGTTATTATTGGTTGACCAGTGAAAAAGCAATTAGATACTTTGGAAGAGTAGCAGGTTCAATTGTTGGAACTTCCTTCTCTTTCTTGCCCTTCCCTCCATTTCCCCCTCATTTCTCCACTCCATACCCTTCTTCTCTCCTCTCTTTTTCGGTGGAGGTTGGATTACTTGAACATTTGTAGGTACTAGAAAAAGATCTTGGAGGAAAGGAAAATGTTTAAGATGAAAGATGGAGGGAATATGAACAGTGTGGAATCTTAGGGGCAAATAGTGTGTTTGATCTTGTCAAAGAACAGTTATGTCTTTATTTGAGTAAAAAGAAAAAAAGGACATGAGGGTAAGAGAAATTGAAGGATTTCAAAGTATGGACCAAGGAAGTTTGGGAAGCTCAAGAAGGAAAGAATTCATTATATCAGTAAAGTAGATGGCATAGAATATCTGTTGAGAAAGTAAATGTGAGCAGTTTCATAGGTTTCGGGGGAAGAAGGAGCTTTGGAATACATGCTCCTACATTGGGACAGAGAATATTTTAGGAAAACTAAGCAGATTTTTTTAGAGGAAATGGACATTAAATTAGATTATGCTAGGTGAGTTGGAAGTAGATTCAGTCATTTTGGTTGTGTGATCTCTAATATTGCTAACATCATAGAAAAATGATGGGGATGACCCACAGTTGAAAACTGTCAGTGGTAGCACAAAGGGGGAAGAGTTTAAAGAATAGAGCAGAGTAGAAAGAGAATATGAGAAGAGGAAAGGGAGACCAGAACCAAAATCATGAATCAATATAGTGGGGAATGATGGAATGAGTAGAAGGAAGAGGCAGTATAGTACATTAGATTTTCGATTAGAACCCGCAATTCATATGTTGACTATTCCGTTTAAAGCCTAGGTGATCAGACTCAACCACTATGTGCCTCAGTTCATCACTGGAGAGCTAGTTTTTAGAAATCCAAAGTAATAGTAATTTATATAGTGACAGAGGGTATGTCAGTGTTCATGTAATTATTTCATAGATAATGAAAGTGAAGTCAGAGATGTTTTAGGGGCTCCCCTATTTCCAAATAGGTAGTCTCTTATATGTTATTTAAACATGGTCCACTTAATTTTCAGTCTTTGTTCTTGACGCTATATGGTTCTTAGTATATGATTTAATGGTGAGGCTAAAGGATAGGTGAGATGTGTGAAATGGAAGGACAGGAGATTTTGACCAGAGAGATAAATTTCAAAGTTTATAAATATGAAGTTAAAACTTATGGGAAATGGTAAAATCTAAGATCACCTTTGTCTTTGGTGACTAAAATATAATGAATGCTTTTGTTAGGAGCTGAGGAGATTAATGAAATGGAATCCACCATGTTTAAAGATACATTAATATATATTTTTTTGCTCTTCAAAAAAAGATTGAATGTCTTATTCACTGTTAGCATACTTGACTATTGTATGAAGGGGTATGCTGGTAAATGTTTAACAACCAGATCTCTGGAGGGAAAAAATGTACATATGACATATTTTTTAACTGAATCTGCATTATTGACATTTCTCCCATCACATTTTAAACTTTAGACTCAAACATCAGAAATCAAATACAAAATAGGGAATAGAAACAAAAATATATCATAAACTTAAATATTGGTAGTTAACTACAAAGTTAGAAAGAAAAAAAAGCATGTCATGAGCATTATCACTTCTTTTGTTTTTTAAATTAAATTTTATGTTAATTTTTAGTTTACATCATTCATTTCCACAAGATTTTGAGTTACAAATTTTCTCCCAGTCTTTCCCCTACCCACCACACCAAAACAGTAATCCCACTGTATACCCCTTCCCCAATCTGGTCTTTTCTATATCCTCCGCCATCTCCCCCCCAAATTTCCAATAGGGCAAAATGGATCCCTGCCCCCAGTGCCTGTATTTCTTATTTCCCAGTTGCATGTAAATAATAATAATTATATATACATATAAGCATATATATATATATATATATATATATATATATATATTTAGTATTTGATTTTAATACTTGAATTCCAAATTCTTTCCCTTTCTCCTTCATCACCCACAATTACTGGGGAGATAAAAAATTCAATATAGGTTGTACATGTGTAGTTATGCAAAACATTTCCATAGTGGATATATTGTGAATGACTGACTCTATTTCCCTCCTTCCTATCCCATCCCCCACTTGTTTTATTCTCTACTTTGAAGCTGTCTCTTTTCAAAAGTATATACTTCCAACTTCCCTCCTCTCCCCAACCTACTCTCCTGTCCATCATGCCCCTTCTCATCCTCTTCCCCTCTACTTTCCTGTAGGGGAGACACCCTATTTAGTGTGTATGTCATTCCCTCCCTAAGCCAAATTCAATTAGAGTAAGGATGTCTCATTCCCTATTGATTTCCTGTTCTTCCCCTCCATTGTAACAGTTTTCCCTTGCCTCTTTTACGTGAGATAATTTACCCCCATTTTGTCTCACCCCATATCCTCTCATTACATTCCTTTCTCACATCTTAATTCACCTTTTAAGTTTAATCCCTTCCCTATTCAATTGGTCTTTTGTCCTCTGTCTTTTTATAACTGTACACATGTATACATACACTCACATATGTATTCATACACCCATATACCTTCCTATATAGACATATATACATGAATGTATTCACACACACACACACACACACACATACACATACATATATATATGTATATATATATATATATATATATATATATGCCTTTCTATTCACTTCAACTATTCTCATACTGAGAAAAGTTTCATAAGTTACAATTATCATTTTTCCATATAGGAATGTAAATACTTCAACTTTGATGATTACCATATGATTTCTTTACCCTCTTTACCTTCTCATGCTTCTCTTGCTTCTTGCATCTGAATATCAAATTTTGTATTTAGCTCTGTTTTTTTCATTAAGAATGTTTGAAAGTCCTCTATTCCACTGAATGACCATATTTTCCCCTGAAACATGATGCTCAGTTTTGCTGGGCAGGTGACCCTTGATTTTAATCCCAGCTCCTTGGACCTCCAGAATATCTTATTCCAAGCCCTTTGACACCTCAGTGTAGAAGCTGCCAGATCCTGAGTTATCCTGATTGTGTTTCCACAATATTCAAAGTGTTTCTTGCTGGCTGCTTGTAATATTCTCTCTTTAATCTGGGAATTCTGGGAAATGGCTATAATATTCCTAGGAGTTTTCTTTTGGTAATCTTTTTCAGAAGGTAATAGGTGGATTCTTTCAACCTCTATTTTGCCCTCTGGTTCTAAAACATCAGGGCAGTTTTCTTTTAGAACTTCCTGGAGGATGATTTCTAGGTTCTTACTTTGATCATGGATTTCAGGTAGTCCAATAATTTTTTAAATTCTCTCTCCTGGATCTATTTTCTAGGTCATTGGTTTTTCCCATGAGATATTTCACATTGCCTTCTATTCTTTCATTTGTTTGGATCTGTTTAACAGCATCTTGATTTCTCATTAGCTTCCATTTGCTCCATTCTAATTCTGAAGGAATGATTCTCCTCGGTGAGCTTTTGAGGTTCTTTTTCTGTCTGACAAATTAGCTTTTTAAGTTATTCTTCTCCTTGTAATGTAATGCCAAAAGAAGGCAACTTCCCAGGTTCAAAATACCAGCATAGGTGCTCTCTATTTTGTTCAGTGACAAACCAAGAACAGAGAAGATCAAAACATGACAATCATTCAAAATACAGCATTTACTAAGCGTGATTAAATAATCTCCAAGTACTACCCCACCCCAGGACCTTCCAATCATTCAATCAATTACAAAGTCTCTGTTCTAAATACTTCTCCACCCCATAGGCTATATCTTAATTAAGTCCACCACAAAGCCCCTCTTCTCAAATGGAGATTAGTTTCCAAACATAAGGTCAAAAGTTCCCCACCCCTGGATCACAATTGAATCTACCCCAGAGTTACATCAAGTTTAAACACAGCACTTAATACCCAAATGGAGGTCTTTTCTTCATCTTGACACGAGGCAAGTTCTCAGCAATCTTAGTTCCTGGGGAGACAAGGCTTAGCAAAGCCACAAGATACATTGCCAGTCCCTTCATGAATTTATCCTCTGTCTGTAGAACAGTCCTAGAACCCCTGAACACATTAGCAAAGCCCTCTCCCAGGATTTCTGTAAACATACAACAAGAAAATCCTTCTTCAGGGCTTCTGAACCAACAGAAAGGCTCCCAGACCCCTGCAACAACAGCACTGTCCTTCACCAGTGGACAGTATTCATTCTGTCTGCAGGACAGTCTCCAGACCCCTGCAACAACAGCACTGTCCCTCACCAGTGGACAGTATTCACTCTCTGTCTGCAGGACAGTCTCAGGGCTTCTTAGTGAACAGCCAGGTTCCAGGACTTCTTCAACAAAAGGACTGCCTTTCACCAGTGGACAAATCTGGCAAAACAACATCAAAACAGACAGACAAAGTACCAGCAAAACAGTCATGTCTCCTCAGTCCTTGGCAGCTCAGGGGGCAGGTCTCAAAAGTCCAGGGCAATTCAAAGCGGACACCAGCAATTCTCTTAGTCTCTCTCTCTCCACGAGGTGCTGCTTCCAAAAAGATCTTCTGCCTCTCTCTAGTGTCTCTCCAAATCTACATCACCAGCTCCTCCCAGTTCAGGACTTTCTTTTCACATCAACAAGTCCATCCCACAGGTGGGATTAACAAACTCTGGGCTTTAACACAATCAATTTGAAAACCAAGCCAATACAGGGGAATCTTTAATTGCCATTACTATCACAATCCTCAATGTCTTTTTGAGCCTCTTTTGGCATTTGAATTAGTCTATTTTTTTAAGATGTTATTTTCTTCAGTCAGGTAGTTGACTCACTTCATAATATTCTTGCATCATTCCCATTTCTCTTCCCAATTTTTCCTCCACTTCTCTTATTTGGTTTTCAAAATCCTTCTTAAGTTTTTCAATGGCCTATAACCAGTTTATATTTTTCTTGGAAGAATTTGGTACAGGAGTTATGACTTTGCTGTCTTCCCCCTGTTCCATGCTTTGATCCTTTTTATCCCTGCAAAAGGAGTCCAAAGTTGGATTGCTGTTCTTGCTTTGCTTCCTTTGCTTGCTCATGTTGCCATTCAATTTCTTGACTTTTGAGCTTTCTGCCACAGTAGAACTCTGCTTCTAGAAGGGAGAGCTTTGTCCCAAATCACTCGGTTTTCTCATTTGCCAGAGCTATTAGTTGGGTGCCCTCTCAGAAGCGTCCACTGGCTCTGGCACACTGGTCACACACTGTAGGACCTCTACCGTAGACGGCAATTCAGATCCAAGCAGGTTAAAGCAAGAGTGATTACCCCTCAGACTGGTTGCTTGGTCCCCCTACAATCTGCCAGCTAGGAGCTCTGAAACAGCCATGCATCCATGGCTGCTGCACCTTAGCTGCTTCTTGCCTTGGGTGCAGAAGCCAGACCCCACTCTCAGACTCCCTGTTCCCAAAGTCCACTGATATCTCACTTTGTCTTTGTCATTTATGGGTTGATAATTCTGGAAACCACCTCAGTTGCTGGTGATCCCCATATTTTTTAAGCTTCAAAATAGGTAGATAGAGTTTATGGTCTAGAGAACATGAGTCAAGTAAAGCTCTATTTTAGGAAGAGAGAGAGAGGCAGAGAGAGAGAGAGAGAGAGAGGAGAGTCTACATGTAGAAAATGGTCTGTTTGTATAGGAACTTAATCAACTCTTCGTTGCTACAAGAATCAAATCTGACATAAAAAAGACTTTATTCTAGAGCATTGAAAATGTGAATTCACTCCAATAGATGACTTTTAGCACCATAAAATCATTTTACCTATATTTAGAATTATATATTAAGAATTTAGGCTTTTTGGATTTGTTCTTGCTGAGTTTAGTAGACAAAGACAGATAGAAGACTGAAAAGTCAAGGCAGAATAGCTGTTAAAATGACTTTTTTCCCCATTTTGGATATTCTTCATTAGAGTTAACAGATATTACTTAATGATATAGTTATTGGTTTTCCATAGTATCAATTTCATTGATATAATAAACTTTTCATGAGAAAATGTTCTTGAACACTCAATTAATGAACCAACAATCATTTATCAGGTACCTTCCATGTAGCAAGCACTATGCTATGTCCAGAGATGGAAAATTCAAAGTGAAATGGATCCTACACTCAAGGAACTTACATTCTAGAAATAGTGCACACAAAGAATCTTTAACTATACCAATTATGAATCTATTAGGTAAGGATTTCCACAAAGGTTGGTAAAATTCCTTTGTGTTTAATGGTTTCACTTAGAAATTCATTAGCTTATTGAACAACTTCTATATTTGTGTCTACCCACATCCCTCTAAGGTATAGTGCCTGGTCTGACAAGACTTCGTTAGCCACATAACATCAGAGGAGGCACGCTGAGAGCAACATGAAAGCACTTAACAGGTCTGCTCCCTAAAACTACACAAGACAGAACAATTTGATTCATCATTGCCCATGAATATAAATAAAAAGATCCTAATCCACTTTATTCATTTTTCTTTTAATGAGAGTCAATATTATCTTTTGGTACCATATCTAAATATTCAGCCTTAAAATAATCATCCTTTTCTGGATTGTCAAATACTGCCTCTTTCATTTAGCTTATGCAGGTTTATTCAGCCCACAGTAATTTCTGTCTTCTCTGATTTCCCACAACCCTACTCATTTTGGCATTTATTCACATAATATTTTTTTTTGTAATTTAATCATTCCACATATGTACCCCTCCCCATAAATCTTTCTAAGATCCTTGAGGACAGGGACTTTGTCTGATTATTTATCCTTCCAAAGCACTCAGCACAGAGATGGGCATATAACAACGCCTAAATATGGACTCATTGAATATGAATTGAATTGAACTAATGGTCAGATGGAGGAGCTTCATGATGCCATTTGGTGGATAGAAATAGTAACAGCCAAAGAAATAGTTTTCCAGAAAACTATAACAGGATCATCTGTCATTTTGCTATAATACATTAGCTCTGATAAGCTCTGCCATTGAACAGGCACCAGGGAAAGTAGTCTTGTCTAAAATTATATGTATCACAGATAGACCCATGTATGTATTTATACTCACCACTATATTATCCAATGGAGAGTGTCCAAATCAGAAGATAATGATTTAAAATAGTTTTATTTGCATTTTTTGACATGTAATATGGAAGAAGCAGCAGAATCTTTATTTTACTGATTCTGTCTTGCTTAGGCTAATATTAAATGAGTTTTCATTCTTTTATCATGTAACAATTGATGGTGAGATGCGGCCAGAGAGTAGTATACAAATAAGTCTCATAAATCCACCTCCTTTCCCCTATTCCCAAAGCCATGCACATACTGCTTTGCCTAGTTCCAGGAGATGTCAGATAGGGTTTTGAATGGTCAGAGAGGGTGTCAGGCCTAGGACACCCCAGTCTATTAGACTTCACCTCCTAAATTCTTGTCTCTCCTCCATTAGGAAATCAAGTGAGAAGGGCTGCCAAGATCACACAGTTCCAAACTTGGAATTCTGTGAAGTGTGACAGTAAGGAAGGAACAGAGAGTAAGTCTTGAGGCTCAAGGGAGGAAAGAAGAGGTTGAATAAGAAATAAGAATGGGGTTTTTCCTACATTGAGTTTGATCTTATGAAAGTGCCTTGTTATTATGGGTGCTTGAGAGTATGAATGAGAAAAAAAGGGTCTGAGTTGTGATTGTGGCATGCTTGATTTTTAAAAGGCTCACAATATTATACTGCCTCATTATAATTATAGGTTAGGGCTAGACAATAAAGACAGGACATTGTTAATCCAGTAGGAATAATGGTAGGTTTGGGAACTAAGTAAGCTCTTGGGATGAAGAAAGCAGTGTACCCAAGGGAAAAAGAACAAGGGTATAGATAAATGGTTATAGGTTAGGGGGAAAATAATTGAGAGAAATAGGGATCATATAGACACTGAATATTTGAGCAGGCAATGATAATCTGAGCAAGATGGAATGCTGAAATTTCAGGCATATACTGGATAATGACCATCCAAATTTTAATGCTGAAAAAGCAGAATTAGTTTCACTGGTCTAGTGGACCCTTAAATACTCAGCAATCTACAGGCAAACATGACTTTAGAAAAGTAAAACAATGTAGGAAGTAGAATATTTTCTTCAATCCAACAACAAAGGAGAGATTTTGATGTTGAAGTTGCTTGTGGTTTCAGTCTCAGGAACAGTCATGAATAAGCATTGTCTATCATCTGATTGCTGTTGAAGATAAATGCAAAGATATGGTTGGTTTGCTCTGTAATCAATAGAGGAAGAAGGAATATCTAGAGATCTTTAAAAGTTGTAATTGCTAAATACATCCACTTCCCCTTTATAGGTCTATAACAGTTATATATACATATATGTGTGTATACACACATGTATACATACATATATACATATAATAATTTATATTATAATATATGTAATAACATATATGTGTAATAACATGTGTATCCAATTTTTATTGGATAGGGAGCTAGACCTGGAGTCAATCAAATATAATCTGTTGTAATGAAACTGAGACAGATTTCACTACTACTGATGAGTATGTCAATCGTATATCAGTAATTCAATGAGATCTTTTTCCAACTGAAATTGAAAACATCATCCAGAAATAATTCTAAATGACCAAAGACCAAGAAATCATATAGTCCAACCTGCATTCAAATCATAATTTGTTTCTAAAATAAATCCAACAAGTGGGCTTCCTGATCTTTTTTTTTTTTGCTTTTTGGAGGGCAACTGGGGTTAAGCAACTTGCCCAAGGTCACGTGGCTAGTTTTTGTGTTAAGTGTTTGAGGCCAGATTTGAAATCAGGTTCTCCTAACTCCAGGGATGGTGCTCTATTCATTGAGCCACCTAGGCACCCCTTTCCTGACTTTTCTTAAGGCCCCCTAGGTAAAACAAGAATATTTTGGGATGTGTGATTTAGCACCAAAAGTGACTTTACAGCCTATTGAGTTTAACTCTGTCCTCTCATTTTGCAGATGAGGAAACTGAGGCACAAAGAAGTCTCTCCTCTCATTTTGCAGATGAGGAAACTGAGGCACAAAGAAGTTAAGTGACTTACTTAGATTCACACTGTCTTCTAATTAACTGGTTCCTCACACTCAGAACTTCTAACCTAAAAAGGTTCAGGCCAAAGAAATCTTCATCTCTCTCCAGGCTGCGCTATTGTGCTCATATTCACTGGGTTTTCTCTACCATGCCATAGAATCTTCTTGACCCTGGAAATTCACTCTACCTTTGGGCCACTTCTTTCATTAGAAGTACCCACTGTAAACTCAAAGGATTATGGATTTAAATGTTGTAAACTAAAAGTAAATAAATACATTTTTTAAAGTACTCACTTTACTTTTGACCTTATTATCTGATCTCTGCTTCCTCCCCAAACCCACAATTTAAGAAACTTCAGGTCAAAGAATGTACTACTGTTTTATCACCACAAGACAAGCTTTACTTTGTTCCTTTACCCCCTTTCACGACCCTTTTACATATTACTTTCTCCATTAGAATATAAGTTCCATGAAGGTAAAGAACACATTTCTTTCTTATTGTATTTGTATCACAATTATTTAGTACAACATCAGGCTTAAGAAATACTGTTCACAGACTGAGTAGTAAGAAGTGCAATTAGAACCTAGGTACTCTGTCTCCGAGTTCAATACACTATTTCCTATGTTAATAGCATTCTTTCCATTAAAAACAAACAAACAAACAAAAAACACACCAAATCATTTCATATGTGAGGTAAAGATTTATACTGTGACAATACTAAAGGCATATGTAGATAAGCACATTCTAAGGAAGGAGAGAAAGAACTAGAATAATTTATTCCACAAATTTCCTGATGAAATGACTTTTAAGTGTTCACTGGAGAAGAGCTCTTTAAAGTGACAATAATATTTAGGTTTTTGTAACTCTCTACATTTCCCTTTTTGAAATATATATATAATGAGGAATTTGTAGTATTGCAAAGATAATCAAAGGGATTACCATTCATTTTCAAAGGCAAGAGTGGACAAAAAATATAATCTGTTGTAATGAAACTAATGAAACAGATTTCACTACTACTGATGAGTATATTGATCATATATAAGTAATTCAATGAGATCTCTTTCCAATTGAAAGTGAAAACATCAAGCAGGACATGAACATATTATTAGCAATAATACTAGGTTTTATAAAAACCAATGATCCTATGAACCATATTCTTAACTTTAGACATAGATCACACTTAGCCCCAGACCATTAAAATGTACAAATTGAAGTTATCTTTGAAAAATTCAATTAGTTTTAAAATAATATAACAAAAATTGTCATTAATTATAAAGTATTTTAAAAATCATAATTTTGTTTTAACAATATGTTTGTTCTAGAACATCTACTAATACATCATATTACAAGAAGACTCCAGGTAAATTATAGACTATATATAACTATATGTATATATAAAACTACATCTATATGAAACTATGTAACTATAAATTTATGTATTTCTGTACATGTATGTATGTGTACATATGCATGTATGCATACAAATGTTTATATATGTGTATGAGGTGTGTGTGGATAGAGAGATAGATAAGTAGATAGACTGACAGATAGGTAGATAGATAGATAGATAGATAGATAGATAGATAGATAGATAGATAG
>NW_027185712.1:5090763-5114152 GCF_028583685.1 Petaurus breviceps papuanus
AGATAGATAGATAGATAGATAGATAGATAGATAGATAGATAGATAGACGGTACTATTCAACATTCAAGAGAGCTAGATGGCTCATTGGATAAGGAGTAAGTGGCCTGGAGTCAGGAATACCTGAGTTCAAATACAGATTTACACCTTGTGTGACCCTGGAAAGGTTACTCAATCTCTGTTTACTTTAATCCATTGAGGAAGGAAGGGCAATCCACTACAGTATTTCTGCCAAGACAATCCCATGGGCAGTATAATCCACCTGGTCACAGAGTCAGACATGCATGAAAAAATCAGCAACAACAACAACCACCATCCTATTGGTCTAAGATAGCAAACAGACATTCAAACTGCATTTTATTTCTATCAACATACATTTTAATACTGTGCTAAATTTGGTCAAAATCTTTCAACTCAGGGCAGTTAGGTGGCACAGTGAATAGAGCACTGGCCCTAGAGTCAGGAGGACCAGAGTTCAAATCCTACCTCAGACAGTTAATACTTACTAGCCATGGGACCTTGGGCAAGTCACTTAAACCCAATTGCCCTAACTCCAGGGCAGAAAGCTCCAAAGAGCAAAATAAAATCTTTCAACTCTTTAAAAGGTATTATGGAAATATTGATTTTGTCTGTATAACCTTTTCAGTCTCCTTCAAATCTTTCTCTCTAATTCATTTTGCCATCACCATGTTTTATCTCTTCTTTATTACAACTGTTAGGCTAATGCAATAACATCTTCTTTATTCTGGACACTATACCCCTATCAAGATTTCTAAGGATATTACTATTTATTAATATTGTTTTATTTGGGCAAGTCAAACTCTTCAATTTTATTGTATTTTCAATTCAGGAAATGCTGATTTTGTTAAACAAAGAATGTATTTACTCTTTGTAAAATTTTTGTGTCTTTTTTCTTTTAAATTTGTTTGCAATATTCTGCTCCAAAAGTTTTTGAATTCCAAATTTTCTCCTGCTCTCTCTCCTACCCCCTCCCTTTGTAAGTGTTTTTTGTTTGTTTGTTTGTTTTCAGGTTCAAATACACTTACTTCCACCACCCACTTTCCCACCCATTGAAAAGGTCACAAATATGTTGCACATTATATACCTGAAATGAAGAAAAATATATTTCTACCTTAGGAATATTGAAGGGAAAAAAACAAAGAGTTAAAAATATGCTCCAATTAGCACTCAGAGTCGATCAATTCTCTATCTGGAGGTAAATATTAATTTTCACCCTGAGTGCATTGAAATTGTCATGGACAATTGTATTGATTATAATTTATATTTTCACAGTTTATTATCATTATAATATTATTATTACTGTGTATATTGAAGAATATATTTCCTATACAAGGTTCTGTTTATATTGTTGTGTTATGGTAATGGGAACTTGAAGATCTTCCCTGCCCTTAAGAGGCCAAATGTGATCACATGGAGTCTGTTGTGGGAGGGCCTTAAAGAAAGGTTGGAAGAGGAAGGATGGAGCAGGAAGAAACAGATCAGAGAATGAGCAAAGCTGGAAGCAGGAAGACTTGAGGCAGAGCAGCTAGTGTAAGTGATAGATGGGTATTTTTTGTTTAAGGGAGCCTATTGTATTTTGAAGCCCTGATGGAGGGAATGCTTCCAGATTTAGTTGATTGCTGTAATGGTAATGTGTACCAACTTCATTATTGTTATGATGAATCTGGCTTTCTGGTGTTGGGATTTGGATTTCTGGTGTTTGAATAAATGTTTTGATTCTGTCTTCAATTATAGAGTCTGTTATATTTTGTGATTCAGACCTATGCCAGAATATTTATAGCCTCCATGGGCACTGTGAATATTACTTTGGCAATTATGCCTATAAAGTAATTTTTTTTATTTTGCTTATTGTTGACAATTGTTAATGTCTTTTTTATACAGAATGCTTGAACTGTGTATTATTAATAAATGGTATTTGTATTGAATTTGCTGAACTTAATTTAATTTGTGAGCATCTAAAATTAAAGCAATGACAAGGGAGACATGTATCAAGCATGTCATGGTACACTAAATCTACATTTTTGTTTTTTCACCAGGATCACCATACTTCAAAATTGTACAGGTATAGAAAACAGAAGGAAAAATGAAATTGATTAATACTGCCTTCACTCTATTATCCTTTCTCACCACTATATAAATTCTAATCAGGGGTTATATATCTCTTTATTCTTCTTACATTCAACATAGCTTTAATATACAAATATATACATATGCCAACACACACACACACACACACACACACACACACACACACACACATATATATATATATAATCAATACCCCCTTTTCTCCTTAGCTTTCATTACAAGTTCTGTTGAAGTAGAAACCTGTATTCAGAGAGAGGATGCCTCTGGAAATATGGCAGAGTAGTTGAGAAAATTCCAAGTTCTGCAGATTTCCCCCCCAACAAATAAGACCAAATAGCACCTTAGGGCAAATGTAGAGTGGTTTAAAAAAGAGTAGAAGAAGAACAGTAGGCTTCCTGGGATAACCAGAGAAGGACTCAGGTTTGGTCCCTATGAAGTATAAACACCTCCAGGCTATTACCACTAAAACAGGAAGAGGTGAGCCTTGGGATTAGCTGGGTTGGGAGGAAGCTTCTGCCCCAGCCACAGGCATTTTCACATTCTGGACAGTGTACAGAGTTGGATATCTAAGCAGAAGAATATTAAGGAAACCTCTACTGATAAGGGATACCAGGCCCAACTGTGCTGCAAAAAGAATGCCCTGGGTGTGAATTAGCCAGCACACACCCCTGGTGAGTGCAAAAGCACTGTGGCATAGACTCTGCTGGCTGTGGGCACCTATAGGAGAGCTAAGTTTCTGATTTCGGTTCTAAGCCAGTGGTGAGAACTGAAGGAGTATCTAAGGCAAGAGTCACCATCCTCCATATTCCAGGAATAGTGGTGATTACTACAATATTTTTTAAAAGTAAGCAGGCAAAAGAGAAATAATTCAACCATAGAGTTGATATATAAAATAGAGTTTACTATGGGGATAGAGAAGACTGATGTTCATCTTCAAAAGGGAATACTGATGCAAAACAAAACTTTTCTACCCAAAAGCTTAACATTGAGTGGTCACCTGTCTGAAAAGAATTCATAGAATAACTAATAAAAGTACTTTAAAAATCAAATGAGGTAGATTGAGGAAAATTTTTATTCTTTTTTATTTTTATTTTTTGCCTTTGGGAAGGGGGAAAAGCCAGGACAATTGGGGTTAAGTGACTTTCCCAAGGTCACATGGCTAGTAAATGTGAAGTATCAGAGGTTGGATTTGAACTCAGGTTCCCCTGGCTCCATGGCCAGTGCTCTATTCACTATGCAGCCTAGCTGTCCCTTGAGTAATTTTTTTTTTAAATATAAGAACAATATGAGAAATACAAGAATATTATGTATTACCCAACTGGAAAAGCATATCCAAAATCCTAAATAAGAAAATAACTCCTTAACAGCAGCCAGGTTACTTACTCAGCGAGTAAGAGCAGCGTCTCCAGTGGCAGCATGATCTGGAGATCGAATCCAGGCTCAGACATAGCACCCACCCAGAAACACCTGGCCATGTAACCTTGAGCAAGTTACTTAACCCCAATTGCTTAAAAAAAAAGAAAAGAAAATGATTTCTTGAAAATTAGAATTGGGCAAGTTAGTCAGCAAAGTTATGATATCAAAAAAGAGTAAAAGAAAATATAAAAAATGAAAAAATAGAAGAGATTGTGAAACATCTCATAAGAAAAACAACTGATTTGGAGAATAGATCAAGAAGAGAAAACATAAGAATATTCAGTCTACCTGAAAACTACAATAAAAACAACAAAAAGAATCTTAATACAATAATATAATAAATAATTAAAGAAAATTGTCCTGAAATGTTAGGACAAAAGAGAAAGTAGAAGTAAAAAATAAGCCAACAATCACCACCTGAAAGAGACCCTATGGGGAAAACTTACAGGAATATCATGATTAAATTCTGAAACCCCAATCTCAAGGAGAAAATATTACAAGCAATAAGAAAAAAAAAAACGTTCACATATGGCAGAGCCACAGTTAGAATCACATTTGACCTAGCAGCAGTGAAACGAAAAGACCACAGGTCTGTATATCTAAGAGCAAAGAAAATGTGGTTGAGGCTGAAAATATTATGCCTAGCAAAGTTAAGTATAATCCTGCATGCATGAATGCATGTGCATGCACACACACACACACACACACACACACACACACACACACACACCAACAGATTTTCAATGAATTTCTAGACATTGAGAATTTTGTTTCAAAAGGACCTGAACTCAATAGAAAATTTGAGATACAATATCCAAGAGAAGTATAAGGTAAACATTGAAGAACCAATTATGAGGAACACAAGAAGGAGATAATGCTTACTTTTTATAGAAGGAAATCAAAACCATATGTCTAAGACTGTAATTAGGGTGGCTTGGTAGTGCAGGGAATAGAGCACCAGCCCTGGAGTCAGGAGGACCTGAGTTCAAATCTGGCCTCAGACCCTTAACACCTACTAGCCATATGACCTTGAGCAAGTCACTTAATCTCAATTGCCCTGCCCTCACCCCTCCAAAAAAAAAAAAAAAAGAAAAAGAAATTTAAAAAACCACTAAGATTGTAATTCATAATTGGGTAAGGCTGAGTATAATGTGATTCTAAAAAGTAATACCACCTAGGAAAAGGTAAAAAAAAAATCTTTTTTTTTCCAATTTAGTTATTTTTTTTAGTTTTCAACATTCATTTCACAAGATTTTGAATTACAAATTTTTCTCCCTGTCTCTCCCATACCCCCTACCCCAAAATAGCATGTCTACTCAATACCCCTTCCCCCAATCTGTTCTCTCTTTTATCTTCCCCCATTCCCTCCCAACTTTCTAGTAAGGCAAGATGGATTTCTATACTCCAGTGCCAGTATATCTTATTTCCCAGTTGCATGCAACATACATTAACATATGTTTTTTGAAACTTTGAATTCCAGAGTCTTTCCCTTCTTCCCTCCTCACCCACCCTCACTGGGAAGAAAAGCAATTCAACATAGGTTGTACATGTGTAGTTACACAAAACATTTCCATAGTAGTTACATTGTGAAAGACTATATTTCCCTCCATCCTATTCTGCCCCCCACTTATTCTATTTTCTACTTTGATCCTGTCACTTTTCAAAAGTGTTTGCTTCTAACTAACATCTTCCCCAATCTGCCCTACCTTCTTTAACCCCCTCTTCCCCCCTGATTTCCTGTAGTGTAAGATTTCCAATTTAATGTGTATGTTATCCCCTCCTTAAGCCAAATTAAATGAGAGTAAGGTTGACCCATTCCCTTTCAACTTCCTGCTCTTCCCCTCCATTGTAACTGTGTTCCGTTGCCTCTTTTATATGAAATAATTTACCCTAATCTATCTCTCCCTTTCTTCTCCCAATATGTTCCTCCTTCACATATTAATTTATTTTTAGATATCATCCCTTCATATTCAACCCATCCTGTGCCCTTTATCTATGTATACATGTAGACACCTATGCACACACTCACATATATATGTGTATACACATACACCCTCCTATAAATATATGTATATATTCCCTTCAACTATATTCATATTGAGAGAAGTATTATGAGTTAAAATTAGTCCTTTTTACAAATAGGAATGTAGATAGTTTAACTTTAATAAGTTCCTTATGATTTTATTTTCCTCTTTATATTCTCATGCTTCTCTTACTTCATGTAATTGAAAGTCAAATTTTCTATTCAGCTCTGTTTTTTTTTCATCAAGAATGCCTGAAAGTGCTCTATTTCATTGAGTTACTGTATTTTCCCCTAAAGCTTTCTACTCAGTTTTGCTGGGTTGGTGATTCTTGGTTTTAATCCTAGCTCCTTTGACCTCTGGAGTGTCACATTCCAAGCCCTTTGATCCTTTAATGTAGAACCTGCTAGATTTTGTGTTATCCTGATTGTGTTTCCACAATACTATAATTGTTCCTTCCTGGCTGCTTGCAATATTTTCTCCTTGACCTGGGAACTCTGGAATTTGGCTATGATACTCCTAGGAGTTTTCTTTTGGGGATCTTTTCCAAGAGGTGATCAGTGAATTCTTTCAATTTCTATTTTGCCCTCTGGTTCTAGAATACCAGAGCAATTTTTGCTCTGGAGAATTTCTTGAAGGATGATTTTCTAGGTTATTTTTTTGATCATGGCTTTAAGGTAGTCAAATTGTTTTTAAATTTTCTCTCCTGGACCTATTTTCCAGGTTAGTAGTTTTTCCAATGATATATTTCACATTGCCTTCTATTTTTTCATCTGTTTGGATCTGTTTTATAGTATCTTGGTTTATCATAACGTCATTAAGTTCCAATATAATTTTGAAGGAATTATTCTCTTCAGTGAGTTTTTGAAATTCCTTTTCCATCTAGCAAATTCTACTTCTTAAGGCATTCTTCTCCTCATTGGCTTTTTGGACCTCTTTTGCTAGTTGAGTTAGTCTACTTTTTTTTTGATTGGATAAAAAGGACTGCAGCTTTAATTGTAGGCCTCAGTGCAATTAAAAAAAAATAAATACTGTAATCAATTTCAGGACCTTACATGTGAATAGGGGCCAATAATTTTTGTTTTATAGACCAGGTTTACCTGACTGAAGCAAATAACACCTCAAAAAATAGACTAAATCAAACAGCAAAAGAGGCTCAAAAAGGCAATGACGAGAAGAATTCCTTAAAAGCCAAATTTGCCAGATGGAAAGAAAATCTCAAAAGATCACTGAAGAGAATCATTCCTTCAGAATTATATTGGAGTAAATGGAAGCTAGTAACTTTTTGAGAAATGAAGATGCTATTAAAGAGATCCAAACAAATGAAAGAATAGAAGGCAATGTGAAATATCTCATTGGAAAAACCACTGACCTGGAAAATAGATCAAGGAGATAAATTAAAAATTATTGGACTACCTGAAAGCCATGATCAAAGTAAGAACCTAGAAATCATCCTCCAGGAAGTTCTAAAAGAAAGCTGCCCTGATGTTTTAGAACCAGAGGGCAAAATAGAGGTTGAAAGAATTCACTGATCACCTCCTGGAAAAGATCCGAAAAAGAAAACTCCTAGGAATATTATAGCCATGTTCCAGAACTCCCAGATGAAGGAGAGAATATTATAAGCAGCCAGGAAGAAACAATTTGAATATTGTGGAAACACAGTCAAGATAAGACAAGATCTGGCAGCTTCTACATCGAGGGACTGAAGGGCTTGGAATATGATATTCTGAAGGTAAAAGGAGGTGGGATTAAAACCAAGAATAACCTATGCAGCAAAACTGAGCATCATGGTTCAGGGGAAAATATGGTCATGCAATGGAATAGAGGACTTTCAAGCATTCTAGATGAAAAAAACAGAGTTGAATAGAAAATGTGACATTCAGATACAAGAAGCAAGAGAATCATGTGAAGGTAAACAAGGAAAAGAATAACTTATCAAAGTTGAAATGCTTATATTCCTACATGGAAAAATGATAATTTTAACTTATGAAACTTTTCTCAGTTTGAGAATAGTTCAAGGGAATAGAAATGTATGCACGCGCACACACATGTGTGTGCACGCACCTGTGTATGTACATATATACATATATGTATACATACGTGCATGTATATATAGTAGGGTATGTTGGCATATGAATACATGTGTGTATATATGTTTACAGGTGTACATAGACAGAGCGCACAGGATCATTTGATCAATTGAATAGGAAGGGATGATACTTAACAGATGAAATTAAGAGGTGAAAGAGGAATATTATGAGAGGAGATGGGGAAAGACAGAATGCGGTAAATTATGTCATATAGAAGATGCAAGGGAAAACTGTTATGATGGAGGGGAAGAACAGGAAAGAAAAAGGAAAGAGTCAACCTTATTCTCATTGAATTTAGCTTAGGGATGGAATGACATACACATTGAGAGTAGGGGCGAAGGGCATGGGAGAGGGGATGATGATAGGGAGGGCAGGATGGGGCATCGGGAAGTTCATTTTGAAATTGTGAACCACACAATTTTGAAAAGGGCCAGGGTCAAAGTACAGAATAGAACAAGTGGGGGGCAGGATAGGATGGAGGGAAGTAGAATCAGTATTTCACAACATATCCACTATGGAAATGTTTTTCATAGCTACACAAGTACAACTTATATTGAGTTGTTTATCTTCCCTGTAAGGGTGGGTGATGAGGGAGGAAGGGGAAAAAAAATCTGGAATTCAAAGTCTTAAAATCAAATGTTTAAAAAATATGTATTATTATTATTATCATTATTTTACATGCAACTGGGAAATAAGATATACAGAGATAGAGATCCATAGTGCCCTGCTGGAAAGTTGGAGGGGGGGATGGGAGAAGTTATGGGAGAGAGAAGATTGGGAGAGGGGATATCCTGTGTGATTGCTGTTTTGGGGTGGTGGGTAGGGGAAAATGGGGAGAAAATTTGTAACTCAAAATCTTGTGGAAATGAATGATGTAAACTAAAAATAAACAAAATTTATTTTAAAAAAGGATTTAAAAAATTGGAATTTTTCCCTTAGGATGTAAATTAATGTAGCCATTAGTAAATTCCTCAAATTTTCAGAAGGGACTTATTTTAAACCCTAATCCTAATTTCTACGTAGAGTAAAATACAATTTTTCTCCTTTAATCTTTTGTTTTTCTTTTTGGAGGGGCAATTTTGGTTAAGTGACTTGCCCAAAGTCAAATGTCTAGTTAAGTGTTAAGTGTATAAGCCCGGATTTGAACTCTGGTCCTCTTGACTCCAGGGCAAGTGCTCTATTCACTGCACCACCTAGTCTTACCTTCTCCTTTAATCTTAAACTAATTCTGCCTCCTTAATTCTCTTAATTTATTTTGTGATTCTCCTGAAGATGAATTCTCTATAGCGGACAATTGCAGCTGGAATCCCCCTCCAGGTAGCCTCCCTCCTATGTCTCCAGTCTGCTTCCACCTTACTCCTTAATATGTAAGTATATGCATTCACATACACAGATATAAAACATACACATACATAAAATTTGGAACTTTGCTAATACTGCATTGTGTAGCTATTAATGCCCATTCCACTTTCCCCAAATTAGTCTCTGAGTTCTTTGAGGACATCTAGGATGCCTTATGATTCTAAAGGTAAACAGACTTTAGATAAAACAAAACAAACAAAGCCCCTTGTACCTAGCTTTGTGGATGGTAACTAAATGCATCCATATTTTTGAAAGGGACCTTAAAAGTTATAAATATAACTTCAATTCATGGTCCTATTTTGGTTTCCTAGGACTAAATAGAATATAGTACAATAAATACCTTTTGTGCTTAATAAAAAGAAAGTATGGCATAGAGACTAGAGTACTGGAGTTTGATACAGAGATACCTACATAGAAATTCTACACTGACCCTTGTTTCCAATGTGACTATGTGTAGTTATTTGAACTCTCTGAGTCTCAGTTTCTTCGTCTTTAAAATGAATGGTTTGAACTAGAAAATCTCTAAAAATTCCTTTCAGTTCTAAATCTATGCTCATATGATAGTTTTAATCCCTCATTTTTACAAAGAAAGAAACTGAGGCCTGGAAAGGAAAAGTGAACTTCATAAGACCACATACTAAGTTCTCTGACTCCAAATCCAGAATTATTTTTATGCAACCAAGATGCTGTAGATATTCCTTCCAGCTTTTAAGAGAATTCCGTCATTTTAATTCATTAGTAACTTCTGCCCCTAAAAATCTATGCAGGGCCTAGTGAATAGAAACAAACTCTGACAAATAGCTAGAAGACAAGAGTTAGAATTTGCATTACAATTTATTAATAATAACTTTTTTTTTCCTCAGCTTGAGTTGACGCTACCACAAAAATAGTCAAAGGGGAAAAAAGAGCATGGGGCCTCCTGAATTTTAAATACAAATACCTTCAGCAATTGTAGCTGACCTTTGCAACATGACTACTTGTAATTTAAATTGATGACATCCTCCTTTAAAATGAAGGTGAAAAGGTTAATTAAGTGTACTATCAAAAAATCGGAAGGAAAATTCAAGCACAATTCAATTTCTGTTGGAGAAAATGAAACTCCTGCCTTTTAACATCTGCACAGAAGTTTGTTGTGTTGGTTTCTTTGTTTCTCTCTCAGTTCAACTATGCCCAAATTAGGGTAGAAGAAAGCTCTGGGTGCATCTGTGTGTTTGTTGGCTGTTCTGTGCCCTTTTTATAAAAGGATAGGAATAATCATAAAAATGACAATGGATATTTAAATAGCACTTTTACTCTTGCAAAACATTTCATATAAATAACTGATTTAATATTGAAATATAATTCTGAGTTGGAGATCGGCAAGGAACGGTAAATAACTACGGGCTAGAATTTGAGGGCTACCAAAAAGCTTCTCTGACCTCCCAATTATATCCCTGATACTAATGTTATACTTCCCAACATTCTTGACCTTAGCATTCTTGATCTTAGACATAAAATAATTATCCACGCCAATTGCTTGTTCAAAGTTATCTAGACCCCACTTCATAATACACTATTGGAGAATTGGTTTTATTCCTCTCCCTTTCCCTGTGGCAAGTAAAAGATTTCATTTTATCACAACTACAATTGTTTAGTTTGTTTTTTTTCTTATGATCAGCTGAAAAATGGTTTACAAAAGATAAGCAGTTATATACAATTAAATTAAAAATATTCAGTAAACAGCTTATGTATAGAAAAGCTTGGTATTTGGGAAATATAAATGAAAAGCTATATGGTCCTTGTATTCACAATTTTTGCCATGCCATTGGAAGGAGTTGAAAGATGGAGGAAGAAAAATACATACACTCACGAAGGATACAAGGAAGAAGGAAGTAAAACATGTATACAAATAGGTAGAAATAAAAGGAGAAAGTGATAAGAATAATTATGTATAAACAAAGTTATATGATCAACTAAAAAGGGAAAGATCACCTGAGCAATGCCTTAGAGGATTTCAGGTTTTAGAAATGTAAAATTGTTGCATTCCAAACATGTAGAATAACCTAAGAAAACACACAAAGGTGAGTAGGGGCTAGGGAGAAACTAGTGTTCCAATATGTCTAAACTAAGAATTTATGAAAGGTACAGGGAGAAATCAATCTGGAAAGGAGCTATATTATAGATACAGACAAAAGAGTTTGCTTTTTATCCTGAAGGAAATGGGGAATGCTTGAAGGTTTCTGAGCACAGGAGTTTCTTTGAACAGATATGTACAAAATAATTAGGTGAATTTTGGCAACTTAGTGAAGAAAGGATTGGACGAAAGAGAATCTACTTCAGCTGCAAGAAGACTATTAGAATGGCTGAGGTGAGAATTATGAGTTGATGTTATAAGAATCCCAGGTAGGATGTTGGAAGCAGAAGTGTGTGTGTGTGTGTGTGTGTGTGTGTTTACAGAACTGGCCAAGGAGTCTATTGGGGGGGAAGGAGGTAAGAGAAGGAAAAATTGAGTCAGATGTGCCTCTAAGGTTTCAAGCTTGAGTGATCAGCAGAGAGGCAGCACTATTGCAAGAAAAACGTAAGTTAAAAGGATAGAAAGTTATAGGGGGAAAGAAAGTTGGACATACTGAATTAGAGGGACTAGAATAGATAGAAGTGATAATTAAAGTCATGAGAAGAGCTAAGGGGTAGAAAAGGAGAGGACTGAGGTTTACTGTGCTTTAACTTTTGCACAGCATCATTTTCAAAACCCTAAAATGTAGGTACTTTATTATCCCCATTTTACATTTAGGGAAACTGAGGTTCTCAGGGTTTATACTGACTTGGCCATGATAGGGTGCCAGGTCTGGAATCAGGAAGACCTGAGTTCAAATCCAGTCTAAAGCACTTATTATCTGTGTGACCTTTGACAAGTCACTTCACCCTTTTTACCTGAGTTTCTTCATATGTAAAATGAGCTGGAGAAGGAAATAGCAAACTACTCCAGTGTCTTTGCCAAAAAAAAAACTAAAATGGGGTAACTCAGTTTTGGAGTCAGCTGAAACAGCTGAACAATAACAACAGCAACAAATCTGTGATCAAAAAGCTAATAAAATTGTAAGGCATGATTCAAATGCTGGTGTCCTGACTTAAAAGAAATGTAAGCAGGAATCAGTGAAAGAAATGAGAAGTTGTGGTCTTATAGGTAGGTAGGAGGAAAAAAAAGGGAGAATGTTGTAATGGAAAGATGACTGAATTTTCATTCAAAATATTTCAAAAAAATTCACTCCCTGCTACTTACCTTTTATTTGACTTTGCATGATTTCTTTTACTCTCTGTGCCTAAAAGGGATTTAAAGGGATTAAATTAGATGTTCTCTGGTGCTATTCACAACTACAGTTCCTCAAAATTTTCTCAGAATGAAGCCAAGTCAAGAGGGAGTATAAAAAATAAAAAGTGGTAAATAGGTTCCAATGTTTCAGAGTCAAAAAATGATGAGGTCTGAGAAAATCTCACTGGACTTATGAATTCAAAGTCCAGTGGTGACTTTGGCATTTTAAAAAATAGAGTGGGGGCGGCTAGGTGGAGCAGCGAATAGAGCACCAGCCTTCGAGTCAGGAGGTCCTAAGTTCAAATCTGGCCTCAGACATTTAATACTCACAAGCCATGTGACCTTGGGCAAGTCACTTAACCCCAATTGCCCTACCTTTCCCACTCCAAAAAAAAAAAAAAAAAAAAAAAAGAAGGAAAAGAAAAGAAAAAGAAAAAAAAAGAGAGTAGTTAAGAATAAGCAGGATTACAAGTAGACTAAATAATGAATGAATGATAAGAAGGTAGAGTTGGCAATAGTAGGGAAGTATTTTTTGCTCCAAAAATTTAGGATTATAAAGAAATAAGTGTAATCAATATTCAAAATATGAACTCTTTTAATACTAGAAGGATGTGTTCATGCCCCCAACTAAATATAAACTTTTGTAGATAAAAATTGTCCATAGTTCTTTCAGCCAACCCTTTATGAACTGTGTCTTCAAAACCCTGACCACCCTGGTCTTCATCACTGTAACTACCTCGCTAATAAATACGATTATCTGATGAGGTACACAGACACAAAAAAGGTCAGCTTCTTTCAAGTTTTCATATCCAGACCTCTCTTTTGGATCAAAGCCATGATTTCCCTCCATGTAAACATTTACAATTCAAATACTCTTGAAAAAAAGAGGATGACATATTGTGCTTATTCTTCATTTAATCAATTGAGCTCATCAAGACACTTTCCTTTGTGACCTCATATGAACAGCATATTCTCTATGAAAGAGAAAGGAAGCTTTACAAGTTCATAGGACCAAAGAGAAGACTGAGCATGCTAAAGACTAATTTCATTGACTTCACAATTTTGTCCTAGTATGGGACTCTGATTATCAAAGTTTAAATTGAAAAAAATGCATCTGAATCATCATTTGCTGGCTGGGCATTTTTCATAAAGTTTTATATCCTTCATTTTATTTTTTCTTTCACTTTCTTTTATTTTTTTTGTTTTTATTAATTTGTTTTTTTACTTTTAGTTTACAAGATTCAGTTCCACAATCCCTTGAGTTGCAAATTTTCTCCCTTCCCTAATCTCCCCCACTTCCCCGACCAAGGCAGTGTGCAATCAAGTATAGGATCTGAAAATACTTTCACATTAGACATTAGTCAGATTATACACAAAGATTGTAAAGGATGGAATGGACAATGGGAAAGAAGAAACAAAACCGAAAAAGAAAGAGAGCAGGTCGTTTGCTTCATTCTGCATTAAAACTCTGTTATTTCTAGTTCTTTCTCTGAATGTAGACATTTCCCTCCATCATGAGTCTTTGGGAGTTGTTATAACCCTGCATTGCTGTGAAGAGTCCAGTCTATCAAAGTTGGTTGTCACACATACATTGTGTCTGTAATTATGTACAGATTTCTCCTGGTTCTGCTCTTCTCACTAAGCATCAGTTCATAAAAGACTCTTCAGGTAAATATGAAGTTCATCTGCTCCTCATTTTTTATAGCACAATAATATTCCATTTTATTCATATAGCACAACTTGTTTAGCCATTCCCCAATTGATGGGCATCCCCTTAATTTGAAGCTCTTTTTGAGCTACTATAAATATTTTTGTACATATGGGTCTTCCTCCCAATTCTATGATCTTTTTGGGTTACAACCCTAGAAGTGGTATTGCTGGGTAGAATGGTATGAAATTATTTATAGCCATTTGGGCATAGGTCCAGATTGCTCTACAGAATGGTCGAATCAGTTTACAACTCCACCAGCAATGCATTAGTGTTCCAATTTGTCCACATCCTCTCCAGCATTTGTCATTTACCTGTTTTGTCACCTTAGCCAATCTGACCAGTGAGATGTGGTACCTCAGAGTTGTTTTGATTTGCATTTCTCTACTCAGTGATTTAGAGGATTTTTTTCATATGTTTATAGATATCTTTAATTTCTTCCTCTGGAAACTGCCTGTTCATATCCTTTGATCATTTATCAATTGGTGAATGACTTGTATTCTTATAGATTAGACCCAATTTTCTGAATAATTTTGAGATGAGGCCTTAATCAGAGACATTGGTTGTAAAAATTATTTCCCAGTTTTCCACTTCCCTCTTAATCTTAGTTACATTGGCTTGCTTTGTACTGAAGCTTTTCAATTTAATGTAAAAATAATCCATTTTGTATTTTGTAATGCTCTCTAATTCTTGTTTGATCATAAATTCTTCCCCTTTCCATAAATCTGGCAGGTTAACTATTCCTTGCTTTACCAGACTGCTGACAGTATCAGCCTTTATACCTAGATCATGCACCCATTTAGACTTGATTTTGGTATATGGTGTTAGATAATGGTTTTGAGTGCCCACCAGAAATTATACATTGGAGCCCCCTTAAATCCACTACAGGGGACCCCTACTGGGGTCCTTGAAAACCACCTAATAGGCTCCAATAGTAAAGAAATGTTTCACCTGTGTTGCTAAAAACATGCCACAGATTCCCACGGATTCAGGTCTGTTTCGCTTCAGGAGAAATAATACTAAGGCTTTGTTTCAATAAGAATAATACTGAGAATGTTTTGCTTCGATAAGAATAATACTGAGAAAGCTCCACGTCAATGGAAACAATGCTAACCCCTTAGAAATATGTTCTGTTGCCAGAATCACATTGTCTATAAAATTATGTCTAACAGAAAGCTTGAGGCTGTCTTTTGGTCTGAGAGGCAGTGCCGGCCGGTTAATAAACACTCCTATCAAATTATAATTGGCCCAGCTGTCCTGTTATGTCTTGCTGTCAATTACAGTCTATGTCCAGGTTCTGACACACTATATTCCAGTTTTCTTAGTAGTTTTTGTCAAATAGTGAGTTCTTATCCAAACAACTTGGGTCTTTGGGTTTATCAAACAATATATTACTATAGTCATTGACTGCTGAGTATCATGTACCCAATCCATTCCATTGATCCATTATTTTATTCCTCAGCCAATACAAAGTAATTCTGATGACTGCTGCTTTATAATACAGATTAAAATTTGTCATGGCTATGCCACCTTCCCTAGCATTTCTTTTCATTAATTCCCTTGATATTCTGGACTTTTTGTTTTTCCAAATGAATTATGTTACTATATTTTCTAGCTCTATAAAATAATTTTTTTTGGTAAATTGATTGGTATGGCCCTAAATATGTAATTTAATTTAGATAAAATTGTCATTTTTATTGTATTAGCTCTACTCAGCCATGAGCAATTCATGTGTTTCCAATTAGCTAGACCTGACTTTATTTCTATGAAAAGTGTTTTGTAGTTGTGTTCATAGAGGTCCTGAATCGGTTTTGGAAAGGTGATTCCCAAATATTTTATAAGGTCTACAGTAACTTTAAATGGAATTTCTCTTTCAATCATTTCATGTTAGATTTTGTTAGGAATATATGGGAATGCTAAGGATTTATGTGGGTTTATTTTATATCCTGCAACTTTGCCAAATTTATTTATTGTCACAAGTATTTTTTTTTACTTGATTCTCAAGGATTCTCTATGTCATCATATCATCTGCAAAGAGTGATAGTTTGGTCTCTTCTTTGCCTAATTTGATTCATTTGATTTCATTTTCTTCTCTAATTGCTACTGCTAACATTTCTAGTACCAGATTGAATAAGAGAGGTGATAGTATACATCATTGTTTCACCCCTGATTTTATTGGAAATGCTTCTAGCTAATCCTCATTACATATAGTACTTGCTGATGGCTTTAAATAGATGATACCTATTATTTTATGGAAGACTCCATGTATTCCTATGCTGTCTAGTGTTTTTAATAGGAATGGGTGTTATATTTTGTATTTTTTGTAACTATTAAGATAATCATATGGTTTCTGCTAATTTTATTGTGGATATGATCATTTATACTGATGGTTTTTCTAATATTAAACCATCCTTGCATTCCTGGAATAAATCCTACCTGATCAAAATGTATTATTCTTGGTGGAGTCAAGATGGCAGAGTAGAAGCAGTACCTCCCCAGGGTTCCAGCTTCCACCTTCCCCAATCCATGTAAAAGGAGACTCTAAACAAACTTTGGAGCTGCAGAACCCACAAAATGACACAGAGAAGCTAACCTCCCACTGAGAACAGCCCAGCAGGAATCAGCCAGTGCAGCTCTTTGCAAGCTGAGCCCAGCCCCATGCCAAGGCTTTAGCTCCAGGGTGAGCCTGAGGGACTCCAAATCAGCAGCAGCTGCAGCCGTTTCCAGAGTTATCAACACATAGATGCAAAGGACAAAGTGAGAGGTCAGTATAGTTTGGTCTTTGGGACCAGTAAGTGGGAGTGCATGCCTTTTGCCTCTGGGGCGAGAAGCTGAAGAGATGCCAGCTGGCTCCATCGCCACTTGGCAGCTTAAGCTCTTGGCCTGCAGAGTGAAGGGGGACCAAGCACCAGTCTGAGGGGTAATCGCTCTTGCTTTAACCTGCTTGGATCTGGATTGTAGTCTGGGGTAGAAGTTCTGGGGTGTGTGTTCAGCTTGTCAGAGTGTGTGGAGACCTGAGAGAGGGCACCCATCTAATACCTCCAGCAGCAGAGAAAACACCAGAGTAAGAACCTACAAATCATACTCCAGGAAGTTCTAAAAGAAAACTGCCCTGATGTTTTAGAACCAGAGGGCAAAAGAGAGGTTGAAAGAACCCATTGATGACCTCCTGAAAAAGATCCCAAAAAGAAAACTCCTAGGAAAATTATAGCCAACCTCCAGAATTCCCAGATTAAGGAGAGAATGTTACAAGCAGCCAGGAAGAAACAATTCAAATATTATGGAAACACAATCAGGATAACTCAGGATCTGGCAGCTTCTACACTGAGGGATCAAAGGGCTTGGAATATGATATTCTGGAGGTCAAAGGAGCTGGGATTAAAACCAATAGTCACCTACCTAGCAAAACTGAGTATCATGTTTCCGAGGAAAATATAGTCATTCAATGGAACAGAGGACTTTCAAGCATTCTTGCTGAAAAAGCCAGAGTTGAATAGAAAATTTGATATTCAGATACAAGAAGCAAGAGAAACATGAGAAGCTAAACAGGGAAAAGAAATCATAAGGAACTTATCAAAGTTGAACTTTTAATATTCCTACATGGAAAAACAATAATTGTAACTTATGAAACCTTTCTCAGTAGTTGAAGGGAATATATATATATATATATATATATATGTGTGTGTGTGTGTGTGTGTGTGTGTGTGTGTGTGTGTGTATGTATGTCTACAAATGAGGGTATATGGGCACATGAATACATATAGGAATGTGTGTATATATGTTTACAGGTATACATAGATAGAGGGCACAGGACCAATTTAACAGGAAGGGATGATATATAAAGGTTGAAATTAAGAGGTGAGAGAGGAATATAATGAGAGGTGATGGGAAGAGACAGAATGAGGTAAACTATCTCACATAGAAGAGGCAAGGGGAAATGGTTCCACTGGAGGGGAAGTATAGGACGGCAAAAAGGAATGGAACAACCTTATTCCCATTGAATTTGGCTTGATTAGGGAATGAAATACACACTAAATAGGTTATCTCACCCTACAGAAGAGTAAGGGGGAAGGGAATGAGAAGGGGGAATGATGGCAGAGACGGCAGGCTGGGGGGGGAGGGAAGTTGGAAGCACCCAATTTATAAAGGGACAAGATCAAAATAGAGAATAGAACAAGTGGGAGGTGGGATAGGAGGGAGGGAAATATGGTCAGTCTTTTACAATATATCTACTATGTTATTGTTTTGCATTAGCCATACATGTACAACCTATAGTGAACTGCTTATCTTCCCAGTAAGGGTGGGTGACGAGGGAGGAAGGGAATGAATCAGGAATTAAAAGTTTTAAAATAAAATGTTTAAATATGTGTGTGTGTGTGTTTACGTGTGCATGTGCGTGTGCGTGTGTGTGTATGTATGTATATATATATATGTGTGTGTGTGTATATATATGTATATATATATATATATACACTATTATTCATACTATTTTACATGTAATCGGGAAATAATATATACAGGCACTGGGGTATAGACATCCCCTGGAAAAGTCAAAAGGGGTATGTGAGAAAATAAGGGAGAGAGCAGATTGGAGGAGGGGATATCCTGTGGGACTGCTATTTTGGGGTGGTGGGCAGAGGAAAAATGGGGAGAAAATTTTTAACTCAAAATCTGGCAGAAATGAATGATGCAAATCAGAAGTTAATAAATCATTTGAAAAAATTATATATTATTCTTGTGAAAAGTTGCTGTAGCTTTTTAGCTAATATTTTATTTAATTTTTTGCATCTATATTCATTAGAGAAATGGGTCTATAATTTTCTTTCTCTGTTTTATCTCTTCCTGATTTAGGTGTCAGTACCATATTTGTGTAATAAAAATAATTTGGTAGAATTCCTTCTTCATTAATTTTCCCGAATAGTATGCATAGTATTGGAATCAATTATCCTTTAAATGTTTGATAGAATTCACTAGTAAGTCCATCTGGCCCTGGAGATTTTTTCCAGTGAGTTCAGTGATGGTTTTTTTTTTACTTCTTTTTCTGCGATGGGGTTACTTAAGTAATTTACTTCCTCTTCAGTTAATCTGTGCAACTTATATTTTTTTCTAAATATTCATCCATTTCACTAAGATTGTCGAATTTATATGCATATAATTTGTCAAAATAGTTTCCTAGTTATTGTTTTAATTTCTTCTTCATTAGAGGTAGATTCAGTGTTTCCATTTTTGATACTCATGATTTGGTTTTCTTTTTTCTTTTTTAACATATTGACTGTGTCTAACAATTTTTTTTCATAAAACCAGCTATGTTTTATTTATTAATTCAACAATTTTCTTAATTACAATTTTATTAATCTCTCCTTTATTTTTCATTATTTTTCATTTAGTATTTAATTGGCGATTTTAAATTTGTTCTTTTTCTAGCTTTTTCAATTACATGCCCAATTCATTGACCTCCATTTTCTCTAATTTATTCATGTATGCACTCAGGGATATAAAACCTAATAACTGCCTTTGCTGCATCCCACAAGTTTTGGTATATTGTCTCATTATTGTCTTTCTCTTGAATTGTTACTGGTTGTTTCTATAATTTTTTGTTTTACCCACTCATTATTTAGAATTCAGTAATTTAGTTTCCAATTAGTTTTCAGTCTTTTTCAGATCCTTTATTGCATATGATTTTTATTACATCATGATGTGAGAATGATGCATTTAATATTTCTGCCTTTCTACACTGTATTGTGAGGTTTTTATGACATAGTACAGGGTTGATTTTTGTGTATGTGCCATATAGCGCTGAGAATGTATATTCCTTTTTATCCCCATTCAGTTTTGTCCAGAGATCTATCATATGTAGCCTCTCTAAAATTCTATTCACTTCCTTAACTTCTTTCTTGTTTATTTTGAGGTTAGATTAACATTATAATCACTTTGAACCCCTTAATAAGCCTTTTTTTCTTTTATGAGCAGATTAGTTCATTTATTCCCATGCCCTCTATCTATGTATATCATTTTTAAAGTTCGCAATAATCATATAAATTTCAATATTGATAGGTATCAGCCTCTCATAAAGGGATATAAACAGTTTGCTCTATTGAATCTCAAGTTATATGCATGTGTGTATGTGTGTTTTTACTTTTTGTAAATTTACTTTTGTTTACCTTTTTATGTCTTTCTTGAGTCTTGTAATTGGAGATCATATTTTCCACTGAGCTCTGGCTTTTTCATCAGAAAAGTCCAGAAGTCCCTTATTTCATTAAATGAATTGCCTAAAAGATTATGCTCAGTTTTGCCAGGTAGTTGATCTTTGGTTTCAGTTCTAGTGCTTTTGTCTTATGAAATATCAAATTCCAATCCCTCTGATCTTTTAATGTAAAAGTTGCTAGATCCTGTGTAATCCTGATTGTAGTTCCATGATATTTGAATTGTTTCTTTTTGGATGCTTGCAGCATTTACTCCTTTACTTGGTAATTCTGGAATTTGGCTTCTATATTTCTTGGAGTTTTCAATTTGGGATCTCTTCCAGGAGTCTCGTGAATTCTTTGGATAACTATTTTACCTTGTGATTCTATGACTTTGGGACAGTTTTCTTTGTCAATCTCTTAGAGGATGTTGTCCAGGCTACTTTATATTCTCCTGGTCACTGGTTTTTCCAGAGAGATATTTTACACTTCTAATTTTTCAATCTTCATGTTTTGTTTGACTGACTCTTCATAAATCATAGAGTTATAAGCTTTGATTTGACCAATTCTAATTTTTAGTGAACTATTTTCCTCAGTTAGTTTTTGAAGCTCCTTTTTTAGGGAGGTGTTTTATCCAGTTAGATTTTGAGCATACTGTCCCAGTTCACAAATTTTACTTTTTAGGAATTTGTTTCCTTCAATGAGATTTTTATCCAATTTGGTCATTGTAGATTTAAATTTATCTTCTACCTCTCTAATTTGGCTTTTAAAATCTTTCTTGAGCTCCTCCAACAATGCTTTTGGGATGGAGACCAGTTCATATTTCCTTCTGTGGTCTCACATATGGATACAGAGTCCATGGTGTCTGCTGAAAGTGATTCTTCTTGTTCACAAAATTAGGATTCAATTGTCTTTGGTCTGCACTTTGCAAGTTGCTTCCAGCCCATTGTGATTGCCTATTTCCTGACCTTTAAAGTGTATTTCGGCTTCTGGGGTGCAGAGGTCACTGACCCATGCTTCTCAAGCTAGGAGCTAGGTGCATGTTTGCTGATTTTGTGTGCTGTAGCCTCTGCATGTCTAGCCTTAAGCCAAGGCCAGCATTCTCAGTGTTTCCCCTGAGTTATCCTGAGATTCACAGAGCAATCTGTGGTGAAGGGGTGGTCTGGCCACTTCAGATTTCTGCCTCTCTGCTCCTGGGCTCTAGTTCAGACAGGATCAGCAGCTGGCTGCCAGCAGTGCTGGTTTGTGCCGATTCCCCTGGTGATGCTATGGTCCACCTGGGATTGTGTTGTTAGTGTTTACTGGCTCTACCACCCTAGCCTTTGGGAGCTCCTGCTGGTCAGCTGAGATGGGGCTTGTTGGGACTCTTCCTGCCCTTTACTTCAGACTCCTTACAGCCTCAGTTACACCCTTTCTCCGTGACTCCTAAGCCTGAAGATATTTCTACTATTTCAGGATTTTACTCTGGGTGGGACATTTATCTCTGGGTTTTCTGGGTCGGAGGTGGGGGGGATTGGAGAAGCTAGGGTTTACTTTGCCATCTTGGCTTCTGGAAATTCAGGTAGTTGATTTTTAAACTTCCAAGCTGTTGGCTGATAGACCCAGGAGAAGATGCTGTCTCTGCTGTGGGCCCTGTGCTTTCTCTTACCCATCTCCGACTGATCCTCTGTCCTGTGGTGAGAAGGCTGCAAATCACCCTTGGGGTGGTAGAGTCTGCTGGCTGGGTCTCCTTCTCACTCCACTGAAGTCTGCTCTCTGGTCTGAGCTTGGTTTAGCCCCTCCCCCCCACATGCTCTATGCTCCCCCTGCTCAGACCTACATGGGCACTTTCCTGGACTGGGAATCTGCCACACTCTTTCCCAATGGATTCTGTCACTCTCAAATCTGTTCAGATTCACTTTTTAAAGTTTAGTGATGGGATTCATAGAGGAGCTTAGAAAAGTTACTGCTTCAGTTCTACCATCTTGGCTCTATATCTTTCATTTTCTTGAGGAAAAGAACAAAATCAACTAACTCCTCTGTTATATTTCTACACTGATGTTGTGGCATCACATGAGGACATCAGGAACCCTCAGGACAGTAGATTGAGAGTTCAAAGAGGCCTTGGTAACAATTTCGAGCACTTATACAAAGCTTAAAGCTTAGAAAAAAGAAACACTTTCAAAATATTGTCTTATTTTACCCTGATAACATCTTCATGAACTAGGTATTATTGCTACCCCATTTTACAACAAAACTGAGGGAGACAGAGGTTAAATAACATTCCCAGGATTGCACTTAGTATATGAGTTCAAATTAAAAATCAGACTTTTCATACTCTAGTATCAGAGCTCTATCTCCTGTATAATATAATTGCCTAAGTGGTAATTTAGTTTAACCCCCACATTTTAAAAATGAAAAAAAAATCCAGATGGGTGAAGAGCTTTGCCATAGTGATACAGGTGAAAAATGGCTGAATAAAGATTTGAACCAAGATCCTCTTGACCAGTTGTCATACTCACTATCACTAGTAGTATAACAGAGTCAGTTGAACTTTCTCTGTTTTATGACATAGAAATGAAGAAAGTTGTGGAGGGAATTTAAGACATCATTTATATTTTTTTCCATTAGTCATAAATCTAGGCACAACTGCCAAAAGATGATATTTCTCTTTAAATATGCATCTCTAATTCTAAATAAATGGCAAAAAAAGTTGAAACCAGAAAATTAAATTTCCCATCATTTACTTTTTCAAGGCTTGGTTATAATTTTGAACTAGATCAGTGGCAGTATATCTTTGATCATAAAGAAACTGCTATTCTTGATGAATGGTAGCTATTAAATCAAATTGAATCTCCACCTGTTTCTCTTCCCCCAAACCTCAATCTGAATTTTATGTGGAAGAAAGAACACAGGACTAGTCAGGAGAAATGTGTTCTCCCATGGGCTCAATAACATTGTAACTGTATCACTGGGTAGGTCATTTCTGTACACTGACTCTCATTGTGCTCATCTGTGACATGGTGATTATGTGTATCACCAGTCAAAGGATTGTGATGAATTAAATGGTACAAGTTATGTAGAGAATAGGAAGCTACTGGTTGTTGCAATAGCCATAATAGTTAAGTATAAGATGCTACACAACTGTAGGGTATCACCCTTATTTTATTTCCTTCCTTCCTTCCTTCCTTCCTTCCTTCCTTCCTTCCTTCCTTCCTTCCTTCCTTCCTTCCTTC
>NW_027185712.1:5114162-5125145 GCF_028583685.1 Petaurus breviceps papuanus
TTCCTTCCTTCCTTCCTTCCTTCCTTCCTTCCTTCCTTCCTTCCTTCATTTCCTGTAATATACAAGAACAAGTTTAATGCCTAAAAATGAAATAAATATAAAGGTATTTTCCAGATAAATTCTTCTAAAAACATTTTTAAAAAGAAATATTTTTTCAACTAATGATATTGACAGATTCTTATCAATATCAGCACTTGAGCACCTAGAAGGATTTCTTTTTTTTCCAAATGCTTTATTAACTTCTGATTTACATCATTCGTTTCCGCCAGATTTTGAATTACAAAATTTCTCCCCATTTTCCCCCTACCCACTACGCCAAAATAGCAGTCCCACAGGATATCTGCTCCTCCAATCTCCTCTCTCCCATATTTTCTCCCATACCCCTTTCGACTGTTCCAGTGGATCTCTATGCCCCAGTGCCTGTATATCTTATTTCCCGATTACATGTAAAATAGTATTAACAATATATACATATATATATATATATATATATATATATATATATATATATATATATATATCCCCATTCCCCCCTACTCTCCTTTAGGGTGAGATACCCTATTTAGTGATTATTTCGTTCCCTCCCAAACCAAATTCAGCCTGAATAAGGTTGACCCTTTTGCCTTCCTATTCTTCCCCTCCATTGTAACCGTTTTCCCTTGCCTCTTCTTTCTTTTTTTAAGCAATTGGGGTTAAGTAACTTGCTCAAGGTTACATGGACAGTTATTATTTCTGGGTGTGGTGCTGAGTATCTGAGCCTGGATTTGATCCAAGTCATCCCAAAACTGGAACCGGTGCTCTTACTCGCTGAGCCACCTGGCTGCCCCTCCCTTGGCTCTTCTATATGAGATAGTTTATCCCATTCTGTCTCTCCCCATCTCCTCTCATTATATTCCTCTCTCACCTCTTAATTTCACCTTTTAAGTATCATCCCTTCCTGTTAAATTGGTCCTGTGCCCTCTATTTATATATACCTGTAAACATATATACATGTATTCACATATGTATTCATATGCCCATATACCCTCATATATAGACACAAACACACACACACACGCATACACACACACACACACACACACATATATATATATATATATATTACCTTCAACTACTGAGAAAAGTTTCATAAGTTACAATTATTGGTTTTTTTCATGTAGGAATATTAATAGTTCAACTTTGATAAATTCCTTATGATTTCTTTTCCCTGTTTAACTTCTCATGCTTCTCTTGCTTCTTGTATCTGAATGTCAAATTTGCTATTCGATTCTGGTTTTTTCAGCAAGAATGCTTGAAAGTCCTCTATTCCACTGAATGACCTTATTTTCCCCTGAAACATGATACTCAGTTTTGCTGGGTAGGTGATTCTTGGTTTTAATCTCAGCTCCTTGGACCTCTGGAATATCATATTCCAAGCTCTTCAATCCCTCAGTGTAGAAACTGCCAGATCCTGGGTTATCATGATTCTGTTTCTAAATTGTTGCTTCCTGGCTGATTGCAATATTCTCTCCTTAATCTGGGAATTCTGGAACCTGGCTATAATATTCCTAGGAGTTTTCTTTTTGGGATCTTTTCTCAGGAGGTGATCGGTGGATTCTTTCAACCACTATTTTGCCCTCTGGTTCTAAAACATCAGGGCAGTTTTCTTTGAGAACTTCCTGGAGGATGATTTGTAGGTTCTTACTTTGATCATGGCTTTCAGGTAGTCAAATAATTTTTAATTATCTTTCCTGGATCTATTTTCCAGGTCAGTGGTTTTTCCCATGACATATTTCACATTGTCTTCTATTCTTTCATTTGTTTGAATCTGTTTAATAGCATCTTGATTTATCATAAAGTCATTAACTTCCATTTGCTCCAATTTAATTCAGAAGCAATGATTCTCCTCATTGAGCTTTTGAGATTCTTTTTTCCTTCTGGCAAATTTGGCTTTTTAAGGCATTCTTCCCCTCATTGCCTTTTTGAGCTGCTTTTGCCATTTAAGTTAGTCTATTTTTTAAGGTTTGATTTTCCTCAGTTGGGCTGAGGAAATTTTTCTCTCATTTTGTAATTTTCTTGCAGTGTTCTCATTTCTCTTCCTAATTTTTCCTCCATTTCTCTTATCTGCTTCTTAAGGTCCTCTACGGCCTGTAACCAGTTCGTATTTTCCTTTAAAGCTTTTGGTGCAGGAGTTCTGACTTTACTGTCTTCTTCCTCCTGTTCCATGCTTTGCTCCTTTTTGTCCCCAAAATAGGAGTCTAATGTTGGAATCTTCTGTCTGCTTTGTTTCCTTTGCCTGGTCATTTCGCCCCTCAGTCACTTGACCCCTGGGCTTTTTGCCACAGTAGGACTCTGCCACCAGACAGCGTAGCTTTTGTCCCAAACGCTGGGGTTTTCTCAGCTGCCAGAGGTATTAGATGGGTGCCCTCTCTGAGGTCTCCACATGCTCTGGCAAGCTGGACACACACCCCAGGACGTCCATCCTAGACTGCAATCCAGATCCAAGCAGGTTAAAGCAAGAGCGATTACCCCTCAGACTGGTGCTTGGTCTCCCTACACTCTGCAGGCCAGGAGCTGAAGCTGCTACGTGGCACTGGCTGGCTGTGCTGGCATCTTGGAAGCTTCTTGGCCCAGGGGTGAAAGCCATGCACTCCCACTTACTGGGTCCCCAAATCCAGACTGCACTGACCTCTCACTTTGTCCTTCGCATCTATGTGTTGAGAATTCTGGAAATGGCCACAGCTGTTGCCGATCTGGAGTCCCTCAGGCCAGAGCCTGCTCAGGCCCACCCTGGGTTTAAAGCCTCTGAGTGGGGCTGGTCTCAGCTCCCAGAGTGCTGTGCTGGCCAATTGCTGTGGGCCTGCTGGCTGTTCTCAGGGGGAGGTTAGCTTCGCTGTGTTATTTTGTGGGTTCTGCAGCTCCACAGTCTGTTTTGTTTTTTACATGGATTGAGCAAGGTGTAAGCTGGAGCCCAATGGAGCTCCTGCTTCTACTCTGCCATTTTGACTCCATCCCCAAGAAGACGGATTTCAACAGAGATACAGAAAAATGTGACAGTATTTAATTAGACATGAGTTGAGGTTTGTAAAAGTGAAATATTAATATGATAATGGAAAATTGGGTAACAGATTGTAACCCAATATTGTCAAATTTCAGAGATGGAAGTTACCCTAGCAGTCATTTAATAAAACCTTAACCTTTAAAAAAATCCCCACCATAGCTCACCTGACATTTTGTTGTTTAGCTTTTGCTTGAGCAGGTAAAATTAGAAGAATCTGACTATCTATAGAGCCACCCTATTCCAATTTGTAGATAAATTTAGCTGATAATTTTCTTTACATTACATATGGCACATAAATATATTCATGTGTCTTTATATGCATGTATTTATAATATACTCACCTGCATTTCTATTTCTCTATATATCAAATATGAATTGCACAGTGGGAATTAAAAAGGTGTTTTTTTAATATTAAATAAACAATTTTTTTCACATGATTTCATCTGATGGCTAGTTTTTCCAATGTTTATAACATTTTTATTTAAAGTATTAAGTTTTAAATTCTATCCATCGCTCTCCTCCTTCCTCCCTTGACTTGGCAAGCAATCAGATGTTATACATGTTCAGTTATGTAAAATATTTCCATATTAATCATTCAGTACAAAAATATTCAAATTTAAAAAAAAATGAGTGTGAAAAAATAGCATGCTTCATTTTGTATTCAATCAATATCAATTCTTTCTCTAGAGACAGATCCTAAGCCTCATGATCAGTCCTTTGGTATTGCCTTGGGTCATTAGATTGCTGAGAATAGCTAAATCATTCACAGTTCTTCATCGAATATTATTGTTGTTACTGTGTACAATGTTCTTCAGGTTCTATTCACTTCATGGTGCATCAGTTCTTGTTAATCTTCCCAAGATTTCTGAAATCATCCTGCTTATTATTTATTTTAAATTACAATAATATTCCATTACAATCACATACCACAGCTTGTTTAATCATATTTCAATTCATGGGCATCCCTCTGATTTCCATTTCTTAGCCACCACAAAAAAGAGCTGGAGCTGCTATAAATATGTTTCTACAAATAGGTCCTTTTCTCTTTTTTGGATATCTTTGGGATATAGACTTAGCAGCGTTATTGTGGAATCAAAGAGTATAAACAGTTTGGTTACCCTCTGGGCATAGTTCCACATTGTTCTCCATAATGGTTGAATCAATTCACAAATCCACCAATGATGCACTAGTGTCCCAGTTTTCCCAGTCACCTTCAAGAGCCCATATTTATCTTTTTGCCATACTAGCTACTTTGATAAGTGTGAGGTGGTACCTCAAAGATTTTTTAATTTGCATTTCTCTGATCAATAGTGATTTAGAGCATTTTTCATGTGAGTATAATTAGTTTCAATTTCTTCATCTAATAAGTGCTGGTTCATATTTTTTGACCACTTATCAACTGGGGACTGACTTGTGTTTTTATAAATTTGATGCAGTTCTCGAAAATTTGAGAAATGAGTGATTTATCAGAGATACTTGACATCCCCCCCCAGTTTTCTGTTTTCCTTATAATTTTGGTTGCATTGGCTTAGATTGTGCAAAACCTTTTTAATTTTATATTATCAAAATTATCTATTTTATATTTTGTAATGCTCTTTAATTCTTTCTTGGTCATAAATTCTTCCCTTACCTAAAAATCTGACAGATGAACTATTCCATGTTCTCTTAATTCATTTATGGTGTCATTCTTTTTGTGTAAATCATGCATCCATTTTGACCCTGACTCAGTATATGATATAGATGTTGGTCCACTCTATACATAATTTCTGCCATACTATTTTAATTTTTCTTCTTCAGTTTTTGTAAAATAATTAGTTTTTGTTCCAAAAGCTTGGATCTTTGTGTTTATTATATACAAGATTACTATGGTCATTTACTGTACTGTAATTTGTACTTAATATATTTTACTGATCCACTGCTTGATTTCTTATTCAGCATCATATTGTTTTCATAATTACCACTTTATAATGTAGTATGAGATCTGGTATAGCTAGACCAACTTCTTTTGCATTTTTTTTTCGTTGATTCATTTGATGTCCCTGAGATTTTTTCTTCCATGTGAAATGTTATTATTTTTCTAGTTCTCAAAAGTAATTTGTGATGGTTTCATTAGTACAGCACTGAATAAATAGGTTAAATTTGTAGAATTATTATTTTCATTAGATTGGCTCAGCCTTCCATGAGTAATTATTATTTTTTCAATTGTTTAGATCTAACTTTATTACAATAAAAACTGTTTTATAGTTTAATTCATATAGTTTCTGGCTTTGTCTTGGCAAGTAGACTCCCAAATATTTGATATTGTATACAGTTATGTTTAATTGAATTTATCTTTCTATCTACTCTTGCTGAGCTTTTTTGGTAACATATAGAAATACTTAGGATTTATGTCAGCTTATTTTATATCTTACAATTTTACAAAAGTTGTTAATTATATCAAGTGGTTTTTTTAGTTGATTCTCTAGGATTCTCTAAGTATACCATCAAGTCAAGTCATCTGCAAAGAGTCATAGTTTTGTTTCCTCATTGCCTAGTTTATTTCTTTAAATTTATTTATCTTCTCTTATTGCTTGAAATAACATTTCTAGTAAAATATTAAATTGTGATGATAATGGACACCCTTGCTTCACCCTAATCTTATTTGAAAAGCTTCTAGGTTATCCCCATTACAGATAATCTTTAAAGATGGTTTTAGATAAATATTACTCATTATTTTAAGACAAGCTCCATTTATTACTATGCTCTCTATAATTTTTAATAGGAATAGGCACTGTATTTTGTCAAAAGCTTTATTTCAGCATCTATTGAGATAATCACATTATTTCTGTTTGTGTTGTAGTTTTTACTGATATGGTCAATTATGCTGATAGTTTTCCTAATGTTGAACCAGTCTTACATTGCTGGTATAAATCCCACCCAATCATAGTGTATTATCCTGGTGGGAAATTGCATTAATCTCTTTGTTAATATTTTATTTAACTACCTTTTGCATCGATATTCATTAGAAAAATGTGTCTATATTTTTTTTTCTCTGCTTTGGATCTTCCTGGGTTAGGGATAAGCACTATATTTGTGTCATAAAGGATTTTGGTAGGACTCCTTCTTTTCCTATTTTTACAAATTGATTACATAGTTTTGGGATTATGTTCCTGAAAAGTTTGGTAGAATTTGCTTGTGAATTCATCTGGTGCTGGTATTTTTTCTTATGAAGTTCATGGATGGTTTATTCAATATCTTTTCCTAAAATATGGTTAAGTATTTCATTTCTTCTTCTACTCATCTGGGTAATTTATATCTTTGTAGATATTCATCCATTTCACTTAGATTGACAAATTTCTTGGCATTTAATTGGACAAAATATCTCCTAACAATTGTCATAATTTCCTCCTCATTGGTGAATTTACCCATTTCATTTTTTATGTCCTATTATATTTTCATTTATTTAGTTAAACCATTCCCAATTACATTTAAAAATAAATTTTATGTTAATGTTTAGTTTACAACATTCATTTCCACAAGATTTTGAGTTACTAATTTTCTCTATATCTGTCCCCTACCCGCCACACCCAAAACATCAATCCCACTTAATACCCCCTCCTCCAGCATGCTCTCTTCTATATCATCCCCCATACCCGCTCCAAGTTTCTGGTAGGGCAAGATGGATCTCTATACTCCAGTGCCTGTATATCTTATTTACCAGTTGAATGTAAAATAATAACAATAACAATATACTTTTTAAACATTTGATTTTAAAAATCTGAATTCCAGATTCTTTCCTTTCTTCCCTTATAAACCACCCTTACTGGGGTGTAGTTATGCAAAACATTTGCATAGTGGATATATTATGAAAGACTGACGATAATTCCCTCCATCCTATCCTGCCCCCACTTGTTCTATTCTCTATTTTGACCATGGCCCTTTTCAAAACTGTGTGCTTCTAACTTCCCTTCCCCCCATATGACTATGCTTCTTTCACCACCACCCCCCTATCCCCTTCCCCCTACTTTCCTGTAGGGTTAAGTACCCAACTTAGTGTGTATGTTATTCCCTCCCTAAACCAAATTGAATGAGAGTAAGGTGGACCCATTCCCTTTTGCCTTCCTGTTCTTCCCCTCCATTATAACAGTTTTCCATTGAAACTTTTTTTATAATTTACCCAATTCTGTCTCTCCCCATATCCTCAGATTGTATTCCTCTCTAAACTCTAAATTTTATTTTTAAAATATCATCACTTCCTATTCAAATGATCCTGTGCCCTCTGTGTATGTATACCTGTACACACACACACACACACACACACACACACACACATATATATATATATATATATATACATTCTATTTATTTATTTATACACACACATAACCTCCTGTATAGACATACATGTACTATACCTTCATATATAAATATATATATACATATACATATACACACATCTATATTTCCTTCAACTACCCTCATACTGGGAAAAGTTTCATAAGTTACAACTATCATTTTTCCATGTAGGCATGTAAATAGTAATAGTTTGATAAGTTCCTTATGATTTCATTACCTGATTTACCTTCTCATGCTTCTCTTACTTCTTTATCTGAATGCCAAATTTTCTATTTAACTCTGGTTTTTCATCAAGAATGCTTGAAAGTCCTTTATTTCATTGAATAACCATACTTTCCCCTGAAACATGATACTCAGTTTATCTTGGTAGGTGATTCTTGGTTTTAATATCAGCCTCTTTGACCTCCAGAATATCATATTCCAAGTCCATCTATCCCTCAATGTCTAAGCTTCAAGATCTTATTTTATCCTATTTGTGTTTCCACAATATTCAAATTGTTTCTTCCTGGCTGCTTGTAATATTTTCTCCTTGATCTGGGAACTCCAGAACCTGGCAATAATATTCCTAAGAGTTTCCTTTTTGGGATCTGTTTCAAGAGGTGATCAGTGAATTCTTTCAATTTCTATTTTGCCCTCTGGTTCTAAAATATCAGGGCAATTCCTTGAGAATTTCTTGAAGGAAGATTTCTAGGTTCTTTTTTTGATCATGGCTTTCAAGTAGTCCAATAATTTTTAAATTATCTCTCCTGGATCTATTTTCCAGGTCAGTTATTTTTCCAGTGAGATATTTCACATTGCCTCCTTTTTTATCTTTTGTTTGGATCTGTTTAAGAGTATCTTGATTTCTTATAAAGTCATTAGCTTCCATTTGGTCCAATCTAATTCTGAAGGAATTATTCTCTTCAATAAGAATTTGAGATTCTTTTACCTTCTGGCAAATTCGGCTATTTAAAGCATTCTTCTCCTCACTGGCTTTTTGGCCACTATTGCCATTTTAGTTAGTCTATTTTTAAGGTATTATTTTCTTCAGCCAGGCTGTCAATTATCTTTTCATGATTTTTTTGCATCTTACTCATTTCTCTTCCCAATTTCTCCTCCACTTCTCTTTCTTGATTTTCAAAATCCTTCTTGACCTCCTCTATGGCACATAAACAGTTCATTTTTTTCTTGGAAGCTTTTGTTGCAGGAATTCTGACTTTGTTTTCTTCCTGCTATTCCATGATTTGATCCTTTTGGTACCCACAAAAGCAATCTAAGACTTGATTTCTGTGCTTGCTTTGCTTCCTTTCCTTGCTCATGCTGCCACTCAATTATTTGACTTTTGAGTTCTTTGCCACAGTAGAACTCTGCTTCCAGAGAGGAGAGCTTTTACCAGAATTGCTGGGGTTTTTTTTTTGTTTTGCAGCTACCAGAATTATTACTTGTGTGACATTTCTACAGCCTCCACAAACTCTGGCTCACTCGTCATACACCCCAGGTCCTCCATCCAAGACAGCGATCCAGATCCAAGCAGGCTAAAGAAAGAATGATTATCTACTGAATGATTGCTTGGTCCCCCAACAATCTGCAGGCCAGGAGCTCTGAAGCAGCCAAGGAGCATGATTGTGCCTCCATCCCCCCCCCCCCCCCCAGTTCCAACAGAGTTCCACACTGACCTTTTCCTTTGTGTTTGGCATTTATGGGTTCATAAGTCTTAAAATCATCACAGCTGGTCATACACTCTCCCTAAGTCTCCTCCAGCTACTGCTGGCCAGGGCTGCCCTGGGGTTAAAACTGAGGGCTCATATGGGGCTGGGCTCCCAGCAAGCTGTGATGGACCCTTCTTGTCTGCCTGCCAGGATGCCTTCAGTAGGAGATTTTTTTTTTCCTATTTCACTTTGTGGGTTCTATAACCCTTTAGCCACTTCACATACCAACTTTTTTTCACACTTTTCCTAGGATAAAGCCATCCTAGACAACCTTTAGCCAATATGATCTTTCTTTTCTGTAAAGGATACTCCACCCATTTCATTTTTTATACTAGTACCTTGGTTTTCTTCTTTCCTATTTTCATCAAGTTAACCAATAGTTTAGCTATCTTGCTGTTTGTTTTCATGAAGCCAGTTTCTAGTTTTATTTATTTGTTCACTGATTTTCTTACTTTCAATTTTATTAATCTTTCCTTTGATTTTCAGGATTTTCAATTTGATGTTTAGCTGGAGATTTTAATGTTTTTCTTTTCTGAGAGCTTTTTTTATTTTGGTTACCGAGACAATTAATTGAGAGGTTTGTTTTTTTGTTTTGTTTTGTTTTGTTTTTTTTTTACTATTTTATTGATCTAAGTAATTAGAGATATAATTTTCCCCGAAGTACCACTTTGGCTGCATCTCACAAACTTTGCTTTGTTATCTCATGATTACAATTTTAATGAAATTATGAATAGTTTCTGTGGTTTCTTCTTTGACCCACTTATTTTTTAGGATCACAATCTTTAATTTCCAGTTAGTTTTAATCTTTCTTTCTATTGTCCATTTTGAACATAATTTTTATTACATTATGATCTGAAAAGGATGCATTTACTATTTCTGCTTTGCTGCATTTAGTTACGTATTTTTTATGTTCTACTATATGATCATTTTTTAAGTAGATGACATAGACTGCTAAGAAAATGGTCTCTTCCTTTCTATTTCCATTCAATTTTCTTCAGAGATCTATCATATCCAGCGTCTTCAGAATTTCATTCACTTCCTTAACTTTGTTGTTTATTTTTTGGTTGGATTTATCTGTTTCTGAAAGGAGAAAATTGAGGTTCCCAACTAGTAAAATTTTATTATCTATTTTCTATTATAAGTCATTATAATAACGTAATAATGTAAAAAATTTAGATGCTATACCATTTGGTACATATATGTTTAGTCATATCAATTGTCTATGATACCTTTCAGTAAAATATAGTTTCCTTTTCTATCTCTTTTAATTAAATCTATTTTTTAAGTTTTGTTTTGTCTGAGATCACGATTCATTTATTTTTTTTTTGCTTCAGTGGGAGCATATTAGATTCTGCTCCAGCTAGTTACCTTTTTCACTTCATGTGTATCTCTTTTTCAAATATGTTTCTTGTAAACGACATATTGTAGGATTTGGGGTTTTTAATCCATTCTGTTCTCTGCTTCCATCTTATGGTGAGTTCATCATACTCAAATCCATTATTATGATTGTTAACTGCATATTTTCCTCCATCCTAATTTCCCTTTTTTTCTCTCTGTCTCTCCTTTTCTCTCCCCCCCGCCAATTCATTCTGTCCCTCATCAAAAGGGTTTTTGCTTCTGACCATTACCTCTCCCCATATGACCTCTCTTGTAACAGTTCCCCCTTTTTTGTCCCCCTCTCCTCCTACTTCCCTTTAGGGGAAGATAGATTTCTATAACCAACTTATTTGTATGTTATTCCCTCTTTTAATCAAATATGATGACGGTAAATTTGAAGCATTGCATGCTACCACCACCTCATTTTTCTCCACTTTATTAGGTCCTTTGCCTTCCAGAATACCATATTCCAAGCTATCTTATCCTTTAATATAAAACTGTATAATATGATATGATATAATATAATATAATATAATATAATAT
>NW_027185712.1:5125545-5127672 GCF_028583685.1 Petaurus breviceps papuanus
GAATATAGTTATAATATTCTTGGGAATTTTGATTTGGGGATATATTTCAGGATTAACTGGTAGATTTTTTCAATTTTAATTTTACCCTTTGTTTCTAAGATATAAGGGCAGGTTTCCTTGATAATTTCTTAAAACGTGATGACCAGGGTCTTCTTTTTTTTTTTTAATCATGACTTTCAGGTAGTCCAATAATTCTTACATTTACTCTCCTTGATCTATTTTCCAGGTCAGTTGTTTTCCAATGTTTTTCCAACATTTTCTTTTTTGCTCAGTTTTTGATCTTTCTTTTATTGCTTCCTAATATCTCATTGAATCATTAGTTTCCACTTGCCCAATTCTAATTCTAATTTTTTTAAAACAATTTTCTTCATCAATATTTTGTGTGTCCTTTTCCATTAAGCCAATTACATTAAGGATTTATTTTCTTCAGTGAATTCTTGTACATCTTTTTTTTTATCTTCCTTTACCAAACTGATGATTGTTTTCTAGGATTCACTTGCATTACTCTCATTTCTTTTACCATTTTTTTGCCTGTTTTATTTAATTTTTAAACTCTCCCAACAGCTCTTTTTGAGCCTGAGAAAAATTCACATTTTTCTTTCAGTTTTCACATGTACATATTTTGACATTGTTTCCCTCTTCTTAATTTATATTTTGATCTTCCCTGCCACCATGTTAACTTTCTAAAGTTTGGTTCTTTTTCTGTTTTTGCTTATTGTTTTGCTTATTTTCCAGTCTTATCATAAATTTTAACTTCATGTTGAAGGTTGGACTCTGCTCCTGGCCTAGAGGAGGCACTGTCCCAAACTTCCTGTGCTTGGTATATGGATACTAAATGCAATCCTATGCAGGGACCCAGACTGTCACTTATGTCTTCTATAATGTGGTCTGCTGATGACTTGCCCAAAAGTCAGCTGTTCTAGACTAAGCTCTTTTTACTCTAGTGAGAAAGACAATTCTTGCCAACCATTAAAATTGCCTTAGGCTAGAAAATTGTTTCACTCTTTTTGTTGGTTCTAGTACTACAGATTTGTAGTTCTAGTACTACAGTTTTAAAGTGTTATTTTATAATGGTTTGTAAGTGAACTTATGAGAGCTCAGAGGAGTTCCTGCTTTATTCCTCCATATTGGCTCCACCCTTTGAATGTCAACTTTTTAAAGCAACATATATTTCTAATGATGAAATATTTATATGTAGTATAAGTCATATCATCTGGGATTTTAAAAAGAAGTATATTTATCATTTGGGAAAAGGGAAAAATAAGAGCCATACAGTTAAATATTTGTCCCCTAGAGCAGGAAATAAATTTTTTAATGTGCTATGGAGACCTTTGCTAGTCATGTGAAACCTAGGCATCACTTTTCAGAATAATGTTTCTAACTGCATAAATTGTAACATATATAAGTAGAACAGATATCAATTATTTATATATATATATATAAATATATGTGTATATAATTGTTTTCTTATATATGACATATACTTTCACTGACATATAAATATAATTGGTGGTGTATGTGTATAATATATACATATATATGCATATGTGTGTTCAATACAATTGGTTTCCTCTAGTACATATACATACCATAGATACACCAACATATAAGAGAACACCAAGAAGAAACCCAAAGAATGAGGAGTTCATTTGCATACACAAGTATCCCTCATTAGTGCTAAAGCCTGGTGTATAGATTTTTTTTAATCTTATTTTAATTTTTTTGGTTTTTTTTTTAGAGGGGGGAGGGCAGGGCAATTGTGGTTAAGTGACTTATCCAAGGTCACATAGCTAGTACGTGCATCAAATGTCTGAGGTTGGATTTGAACTCAGTTCATGCTGACTCCAGAATCTGTGCTCTATTCTTGGTGCCACCTAACCACCCCAGGCCTATAGATTTTGCTTGGGAAAAGTCTGCTATTAGACCACTGTATTAACAAGTCAAGAATAACTAAGAGCAATATCTAATACAAAATATGGACTCCAATACATTTCCTAGCACCATCTAAAATAGAATCGTTTCATGGTCCAAATACTCCTCCCAACAGTCTCCACAAGGGTACGGGAAACACAATATTTATAAAGATATAAACATATAGATAGATATCTATAGATACATCTATAGATA
>NW_027185712.1:5127682-5190777 GCF_028583685.1 Petaurus breviceps papuanus
GATACATCTATAGATAGAAAGATATAGATAGATATCTATAGATACATATATAAATATATATCCACACATAAATATATGCCTAACACATATATGAATATATACCCATATTAACATATATGTACATTGTATGTTTATATGTGTTTATGTATGTACACATGGATAGAGAGACAGATAGACAGATTTTTTTTCTATACTGGCTGAATATGGGAGAAGTACATAAAATTGCTAGAATCATGAGCTAAAAGTGCAACTTGGCAAGATATTTGAAATAATACATTGGAAAACATGTTTATGTTCGGATCAGATACTAGCTACAATTCAGATTATGCATATTTCATTGAAATTTATTCAAGTGAATAAAATTGATATGAATACTATACTACTTAGCATAATTCTCTTAGAAATGCCAGAAATTCCTGACAATAATGAATGATTCAAACATTAACTTGTTGGGGGAGGGATGGTGAAAAACAAATTGATATTATTGCCTTTAAAGAATTATTGCATCTACTCATGGTTATGTTTTTTTTTTTAAGATTTTATTTCTCAGTATTTCAAACCCACATTGTTCACGTTCACTTTCATATTTCCAGCAATCCCTTTTTGAACTCTCCAGCAATTCCCGTCAATTCTCCCTCCACCAACCCTGTCCGATTTTCATTCATAAACTTGAAATTCTACTTTAGTACTCCCCCCGAAAAATCTGTCATTCTGTCCTTCTGCTTCCAGTTCTTAACACACACTGAATACAGCCCAAGGACTTCAAATAATGTCCCATAGGAAAGTCAGGATAATGCAGGAGAAAGAGAAATTGATCAGGATTCAGCTGATTGTTTTTCTAGTCTTAGCATTGCCACTGACTTTGCTCTGACCTTGAACAAGCTCTTCTCTGTACCTGTTTCCTCATTTGAAAATGAAGGGATTGGTCAGGATGATCTTTACAATGACTTCCAGTTCCAACTCTCTGTGTTCTAATCACCAAGTTTAATTCAATTACAAGCATTTATGGAGAACCTAATCTGTGCCAGGAACTAGAGATTTGAAGCAGATAGTGAAAAAAAGTTTCTGCCTAAAAAAAAGCAAAAGCATAAACAAAAAAAAAATATTATCTTAGTTTTGTTTTTCCCCTCAATGGTTTCCTCTCCCTTGTTCCTTTTATCCTGCATTAGAGTTTCACAACTAGGTCTTTTAGACAACCTGAGAAGTTTTAGCTCCTTGCTTTTTCTGTACTTATTAGAAGCAACCACCTGAAGATGAGCTCTGAATCATTGTGGAATGCTACACACATTTTTAAGTTTTCACTTAACATCAATGAAGAAAAATTTAAATTTAAGGAAGACACAGGTAAGTCTTACCCTGGAATTATACAATTCTCATATCTAGCATTGCCATTGTGCAGACCTACTTACCTCTTCTACCTATCAAGATAATTTTTTGACTCCTTGCTGGAGATCTGCACGGTGCGCTTGTCTGCCTGCCCCCGCAGAAATGCTCTGGTTGTCTACAGTTCTTCGTTAGATAAGGCCAGTGTCTAAAGCACTGGCCCCCTACCTGACATGTGCTTATGCTAAAGACGTCAAATTTGGAGCAGATGCCCGAGCCTTAATGCTTCAAAGTGTAGATCTTTTAGCTTATGTGGTTGCTGTTACTATGGGGCCAAAGGGAAGAACTGTAACCACTGAACAGAGTTGGGGAAGTCCCAAGGTAACAAAAGATGGTGTGACTGTTGCAAAAGCAATAGACTTGAAGGACAAATACAAAAACATTGGTGCCAGGCTAGTTCAGGATGTTGCCAATAACACAAATGAAGAGGCTGGGGGTGGCACTACCATAGCAACAGTCCTTGCATGATTCATTGCTAAGGAAGGTTTTGAGAAGATTAAAAGATTAAAGATTGAGAAGATTAAAAGGAGCAAATCCAGTGGAGATCAGGAGAGTTGTGATGTTGGCTGTTGATGTGGTCATTGCTGAACTTAAGAAGCAGTCTAAACCTGTCACAACTCCTGAAGAAATTGCTCAGGTTGCTACAATTTCTGCAAATGGAGACCAAGAAATTGGCAATACAATATCTGATGCAATGAAAAAGGTTGGACAAAAGGCTGTCATCACAGTAAAGGATGGAAAAACATTGGATGACAAGTTGGAAATTATTGAAGGCATGAAGTTTGACAGAAGTTATATCTCTCCGCATGTTATTAATAGAGCTAAAGGTCAGAAATGTGAATTCCAGGATGCCGATGTTCTCTTAAGTTAAGAAAAGGATCTCGTGTCCAATCTATTGTACCTGAGCTTGAAATTGCAAATGCCCACTGTAAACCTTTAGTCATAATTACTGAAGATGTTGATGCAGAAGCACTAAGTACACTGGTTTTGAGCAGGCTAAAAGTCGGGCTACAGGTCATTGCAGTAAAAGCTCTGGGATTTGGCGACAACAGGAAGAACCAGCTTAAGGTTATCGCTATTGCTACTGGTGGTACAGTGTTTGGAGAAGAGGGATTGACTCTGAATCTTGAAGATATTCGAGCTCATGACTTTGGAAAGGTTGGATAGGTCATTGTGACAAAAGATGATGCCATGCTTTTGAAAGGAAAGGTGAAAAATCCCAAATTGAGAAACGTGTTCAAGAAATTGTTGAACAATTAGACGTTACTACTAGTGGCTATGAAAAAGAAAAGTTAAATGAACGTTTGGCCAAACTTTCTGATGGAGTAGCTCTAATAAAGTTTGGTGGAACAAGTGATGTAAAAGTAAATGAGAAGAAAGACCGGGTTACTGATGCACTTAATGCGACACGTGCTGCTGTTGAAGAAGGCATAGTTCTGGGAGGAGGCTGTGCATTGCTTCGATGCATTCCTGCCTTAGAGAAATTAACTCCAGCTAATGAAGATCAAAAAATTGGAATAGAAATAATTAAGAAGGCGTTGAAAATCCCTGCAATGACCATTGCTAAGAATACAGGTGTTGAAGGCTCATCGATAATTGAAAAAGCTCCTCAGAGGATAGGTTATGATGCCATGCTTGGAGATTTTGTGAATATGGTTGAAAAAGGAATAATTAACCCAACTAAGATTGTAAGAACTGCTTTGTTGGACGCTGCTGGTGTAGCTTCTCTGTTAACTACAACAGAAGTTGTTGTTACTGAAATTCCTAAAGAAGAAAAAGAACCTGCCATGGGAGGGATGGGTGGCATGGGTGGAGGCATGGGAGGTGGCATATTTTAATTTCCTAGAATAATGCTCTATCATTATCTGTGATGCAAGCAAGACTCAAGGCAGTGTTCTTCACTAACTTTAGAGAAGTCAGTTGGAGAGAGGACTGAAGTAAAGGCTGATGTTTGAGAAAATCACTATAACCATCAATTACTGGTTTCAGTTGACAAAATATGAAGTGGTTTACTGCTGTCATTATCCATGATAAAGATAATTTATTTTGTATTTTTTGAATGAAGATATTTGTACATTCCTCATACTGGGTGCAAGATCCATGTAATGATGATCTGCTTTCAACTTAAAGCAGCGGAGGCATTTTTTCTATTATTCTGCTAAGTCAGAATTTTAGTATTTGCCATCACTAGAAGGAAAGTTCAGAAGCAGCCTTTCTGTGCAGATGAAGATTGATTAAAATTGTGTACAAAGTAGAGAAATATCCAATTATGTGATGACCTTTGTATAATAAAATTGTTTAAAGTTAAAAAAAAAGATACGTTCTTGTCTTTCTTTACTCTATTACTTTTGGGGCTCACTTCTTTTAAAACCTGGACAAAGATCTCTACATATATCCACTGAATACCACCATGCTATCCCCTCCTGTTGAGTATGGATCTCTGTACACTTACTCTGGCTTTCATTTTCAGAGTCAAAACTTATTGGTTTCCTCTTTTTGAGTTGTGAAATTGATGCCAGTTCATCTGCTCAAGTTGTTCAATTCTTTGTTTATTTGACTTTACTCTGGAATCCTGAATTTTTTTTTCTACTTTACAAATGCTTTATTAACTTCTGATTTACATCATTCATTTCTGGCAGATTTTGAGTTACAAATTTTCTTCTTGTTTTTCCCCTACCCACCGCCCCAAAATAGCACTGACCCGGGATATCCCCTCCTTCAATCTGCTCTGTCCCATATCTTCTCCCATATACCCTTTGACTTTTCCAGTAGGGCATGGTGGATCTCTATGCCCCAGTGCCTGTATATCTAATTTCCAATTACTGGGTTCCAAAGTCCACAATGAACTGATCTCTCACTTTGTCCTTCACAACTATGTGTTGATAAATCTGGAAATGACCACAGCTGCTGGTGATCTGGAGTCCCTCCACCAGGAGGCTGCTAAGGCCTGCCCTGGGGCTAAAACCTCTGTTTGGGGCTGGGCTCAGCTCCCAGAGCACTGCGCTGGCCACTTCCTGCAGGCCTGCCAGGCTGTCCTCAGAGGGATGTTAGCTTCTCTGTGTCTTTTTGTGGGTTCTGTAGCTCCAACGTTTGTTCAGAGTCCCTTTTACATGAATTGGGGAAGGTGGAAATTAGAGCCACGGGGAGGTCCTGTTTCTACTCTGCCATCTTGACTCTGCCCCCAGAACCATGAAATTTTATTCTGCCTATTATCACCCATGTGCCCCCTGCTTCTATGTTGATTGTTTGAATGCTGGGTGATTTTATGGCTCATTCATGCACCCTTCATCTCTGTCCTTCTGGTTTTCCCTATGACCATCTGACTCTTCATTGGAATATAGGTAAAATAAGCTAAAATTTTAAAAATCCAATGATAAATTCACTAAATGTTGCTGTTTCTTTGACCTATTAATTGTAAGGTGAACTTCTAAAATGAAAATAAAAACATTTTTGGGAAAGTGCTGCACTAGATTGTGTACTGGACTTTTTTTTTTATCTCTGCCTCTGTCACATGCACACACACATAACTTAAAGACATTGAAAGTCTCATTACGGAAGCAAGGAATAAACACAATTATTTTTACATTATTTAATAGTTCAAAATTAAATTTATAAGAAGGATTCAAGTCAGTATACAATCAGTTGAAAAATTAATTGTATGGCTTGTAGCTAATATTCAGCATATGATCTAAAGGGAAGGAGACAAAAGTATGAAGTCTGAAAAGGAGTAATTTGTTCAATTATCTAGAAAGAAGGAAGAGTTTATGTGCAGGGAGAAATTAGGAGGGAGACATTCCAGAAAAAGAAAATAGGGTAAACAAAAACAGAAACAAGATATCTGCAAACTTGTCTTAGGTTCCCTCCATATAAGAAGGAGAGAAAAAAATTGAGGACAATCTGAGAACAATTGTGGTCAAAAATGTTAAATTATAATCTCCTTCAACCTTCACCCATTTATAGATTCAAACTCCAATTGTATTTTAGGAAATGTTAAGATAACTCAACATATTTTAGGTCCTGTTCCAGCTGGGAAATGAGCCAGGAGGGATGTAGAGTACTGCAAGCTGAGTGCTTCTGCCAGGTTTTCCATCTGGGTACAGACTTAGCAGAGCTGGGAATAGCCATGAAGAGGCTGCACTCATTTTGCCAACTCAAGACTTTCAAGTCACTTGAATAAACAGTTTCTTCCAAGGTTGAGTTCTTGACCTTTGAAGGCTCATTCATATCCATAATAAAAGAAAATCTCCTGTATTATGATTCCCCTGCATAATGAATGGCCTTTAATAGTATGGAGACAGAGTACTGATTTCCTAGGTATGGAAGTCATCTGCTTCTGCAAAAAACTGTTTGTAGGTTACTTCTGCTTTAATTGCTGTCATCCATGCAGCTGAACTGCCATAACCAATTTCTCATATAAGCACAGGCTGATTGCACAGTATGTCAAACATCTGGATGAAATATTAAATTCAAAAATCTGGATTTTGTAGATTGTCTGGATGATTGACAGGCTTTTACTTTATCTACAAATTCTTAGACTTGTGAAGACCCAACTTTTATGTCATGGCTTGAGTTTCCTTATGATCTGAGGTAACAAAAAAGAGAAAAATCAAAGTAACCCAAGCCCCTTAGTAATTTGTGTGAAACTTGCATTCAAATAGCTTAAAGCAACTGCCTCTCACCTAGGGTGAATCTAGCATGAGTACGTCCTACTAGACAAAACTAAAAGCATAATGAACCTAAAGATTATTCAGAATACTTACTACCAAAGGCTTGATATAATACATTTAAATAATCCCCTTCCCTCCCTTTGCTGTAAATTTTTTTTATTCCAAAGTTTTATTAGGATAGGAGGAGGATTTTTTTAATCTGTATCTAGTTCATATTATTTCACCTTTGATTTACCTTGCATATTCCAGCACCCACTGAATAAAAAACATTGTAATTCTCCAAATTAAACAAGTTATTTGCAAATATATTTGGAACCCAGATATTCCAATATATGATCCAAATACTTGGAATAAAAATGGTTTAACAAGTAATTAAAATGAAAACATAAGATATGAAAAATGGTATAAAAAAGCAAATGGACTCTTAGGCACTATTTTGGGTACTTACAGGTTAAAAACAAAATGAAATAAATAAATAAAAAAACCTTCAGACATTTAGCATCTTCCAAGAGGTACTTAGCAACACTGGAGGGAGAGGGGAAAATTGAATATCCTATGCCTTGCATTCTTGTCCCTTTGACAGAGGTGACTGTCCTCCTTACACACTTGTATCACCTGAGGCAACCCTCTTTTATATGGTCAAGAAAAGTTACACCTGGTTTAAAGTAATCTGTGAATCTCCATACTTTCTCTCTATTTAGTTCTAAGACATAATTAGTTAAGATCAATGATATTTAATAGCATATTTTAAAAGTTGAAATAGAAAAGTTTTTCTGTAAAACTAATACACTCCAATAAATATACATACCATCACTAGAAAGAGTATGAATGCATAGCAACTAAATATGAGGGGCATTCATTGGGAAACTAGTGTCCTCAAGACATACCTGTGAAGGTGGATATCATATTTCTTTTTTTAAATTTTTATTTATTTTGCTTCTTAGAAAAGGGAAGCTAGGGCAGTTGGGGTTAAGTAACTTGCCCAAGGTCACATGGCTAGTTTTGTGTTGTGTCTGAGGCCTGATTTGAACTCAGGTCTTCCTGACTCCAGCTCTGGTCCTCTATTCACTGTACCACTTAGCTGCCCCAAGATCACATTTCTGATGCTTTGGAATAAAAAATCATGGAGTTTTTGTTGTTGTTGTTGTTGTTTTATTTTACTTTTATTATATAATCATGCTTTTTTCACTGGACCTGCAGTTGGTACACTGTTCTGCTGCTTCTCATTTGTCTAGTTGTGAATGACAAGCATGCAAATTTTTTTAAACATGCAAAATAAAACAAACATTCCCATAATACAGTACAATTAAAAAGATGATTATATATTAAACTGCAAATCTACTATGCACAACTTGTTATTCCTTTCAAATATGCAACAAAATTATCATGTAAATTTCCTTTGTTTTCTTTCTTTCCCCCCACCCTAGAGATGACTACCATTAGACAGACACAGGTATGTGTGTGTGTGTATATATATATATATATGCACACACACATATACATACACATGCACACATGTAGGTATACATATATAGGTGTGTATATATACTTGTGTAAGTGTATATATACATATATATAATGTGTGTGTTTATATATATGTATGTGCATATATGTATGGTTATATATACAAATATGTGTGTAAGCAAATATATGTGTAAGTAAATATATGTGTATATAGCTAAGTGTGTGTATATGTATACCTATATATGTGTTAATGTGTGTGTGTAGAAAATGATTCTATACATACTTTTGCTTATCATGTCTTTTTCACGATGCAGATAGCGTCTTTCTTCATATGTCCTATATACTTAATTTGTTGTTTATAATAGACAAAATAAATTATTTGGTCAAAGTTGTTCTTAAAACAATATTGCTGTTACTATATACAAGGTTCTCTTGGCTTTGCTCATTTTCCTCTTCATTATTTCTTTAAAGTTTTTCCACATTTTTCTAAAATCATTGAGCTCATTATTTCTTATAACACAGCAGTATTCCATCATAATCATATACCACAAATTTTTCAGCTATTCCCCAAATGGTGGGAATCTGGGTATTTTCCAGTTCTTTGCCAAAGCAAAGAGAGCTGCTATAAACATTTTAGAACATAAAGGTTATTTTTTTCCTTTTCCCCTAATTATCTTGACAATAGATCAATTAGAGATATTGCTGAGTCATTGGGTATAAGTAGTTTAATAACTCTTTGGACATAATTCCAAATTTTTAACGAAGTGTTGCACTGGTGCTGCGTAATCACTCCTGGGTGTTTCTGCTACTAGTTTCTCAGCTAATCCTTTCAGGTCTACCCAAGTCATTTTGTCTGCAGTCTCTTGGGATATAGTGGGCTAGAACTACTATACCCAAATCTCAATAGCCAGGTCAGATTCAGTTTTATTTTTAAACCCTATCTCTGATGAGACATCAAATTTCTCTAAATACCCAGGATTCTCTCCAAAATGAGTGCACAGACAAATCTGAGCCCCAAGAAAAGGTAAGGTTAACAGGAAAAGCTTTTTTCTAAACTTTAGGAAGTTACATTACTGACTTTATCAGGTATGTCAGTTAGAAAGAAAGCCTACCTGCTTTGATTTTTGTATTCTGAACAATCAAAAACTATTGTTCTTTAAAATGATTTAATCAAAGGACAATGGCTAAAAATGGGTGTAAAGTAATGTATATTCCTCTGGGAATCTAAGACCCCCCCCCATATATGCACTAGGGAAATGTTTTGCATAGCTACACTTGTACAACCTATATTGAATTGCTTGTCTTCCCAGTAAGGGTGGCTGACAAAGGAGGAAGGGAATGAATCTGGAATTCAAAGTTTTAAAATAAAATTTATATATATATATATATATATATATATATTATATATGTATATGTATATATATATATCATTAATATTATTTTACATGTAACTGGGAAAAAAAAGTTATACAGGCACTGGGGCATAGAGATCCACCATGCCCTTCCAGAAAATTAGAGGGGGTATGGGGCAAGATATGGGAGAGAGCAGATTGGAGGAGGGGATATCCAGTGGGATCGCTATTTTGGGGCGGGGGGTAGGGGAAAAACGGGGAGAAAATTTGAAACTCAAAATCTTGTGGAAATGAATGATGAAAACTAGAAGTTAATAAATCGTTTGATAAAAAAAGAAACCCCTCCCATACCCCAATAATCTGGCTTCAGTCTTTGTCATTTAAATGGAATCATAACATCCAAAATTTCTAGTGATTTCTTAATTGATAAATCTAATTGCTCTTTCTCAATTTTCACATCTTGACCTCTCTGCAGCATTTGATATTTTTGGCCACCTGCTGAATACTCTCTCTTCTCTAAGTTTATGTGTGTGTGTGTGTGTGTGTATGTGTGTGTGTGTGTGTGTGACACCGCTCTCTTTCTCTGGCTCTCTGCATCTGTTTTTCTCCTTCTCTCTCCTGTTCCTTCGGGTTTTAGCATTCCTTGGTCATACCAGATTCCTATGTATATATACCAAAGCTCTCTCCTGGCTACTCTTCTCTTTTCTTTCTCTACTTTCTCATTCAGTGACCTTCTTAATTTCCATTGGTTCAATTCTCACCTCTATGAAAAAGACTCCTAGATTTGTAAAAGAATAGCTTGTCTTTTGAGCATCTTTTTTTTTTACTATCATGAGCTAATTATTAGAAATTTCTAACTAGACTTATTCCATAGACCTCCCAAATATAACATGTCAAAAATAAAATTAATTTTGTATTTTATTCTAAATCCCATTTCTCTTCTGAACTTCCCGGGTACCATCAAATGCACTACTGTATTTCCAGTTACCAAAGGCTAAGTTTCATGTCACCCTCTGCCCCTCACTCTTATACATACAAAAATTAGTCATCTCTTCAGCATCTCTGACATATTCTCTTCCCTTTCTCTTTGTTAATATAAATGTTATCAGATATCAGGCCTCATCTCCTGTAATATTATAATCTTTTCCCCTCACTAATCAAATATTCACACCAGTGCTCATCTTTTTTTTTTTTGCTTATTTGTTTTTGTATTATTTTGTTTTTCGGTAACCAGCCCCCTATTCAATAAACTGATCTTCATAAATAGGGACCATCTTTTATTTCCCGTCTTCATGTACATTTCTCCTCTGTACTCACAATACAGATTAGCCATAGTATCTTATCTGTGGTTCCTCAGACATAGCACTCAGTCTACTCTTTTTGATCCTTTGTACTTGTTATGACCCACGCCTGATTTCCATTTTCAAACTTCAGTGTTTTAGAATTCCTGGTTTTGTTAAGTTTCAGTTGAAGTGTAACCTTTTAGAGGAAACTTTATACTTCTCCCAGCTACAAACACCTTTGCCTTTTTGGTAAACTTTTTTTTTTAATTTTTGGTGTGGGAAGACAGGGCAGTTGGGATTAAGTGACTTGCCCAAGGTCACAAAGTTAGTAAGTTTTAAGTGTCTGAAGCCAGATTTGGACTCAGGTCCTCCTGAGTAGTCGGTACTGTAATTCATTGTACCATCTAGCTGTCCCTCTTCGGTTAACTTTTATTCACTTTACATCTATCTAGCCTGAACCTCTATATGAACATGGCATCTTCCCAATTAGAAAATAGGATCTTGAGGTTAGGGAGTTTCATGGCTTATTCTTTGTATCTCCAATGCTTAGCACAGTTCTTGACAGGTAAAAAGCGTGTATAAAATGCTCAGCCATTGATTGATTTCTTAATGCCAGAGTGAGTAGCAATTCAACCTTTTAAATATATATGATATACAGCAGGGGTTACAATAGAAGACAATATGGAAAAGGAACACCACTCCCCTCCTTTTGTAGATTAAATTATTAAAATACAGGTAATTAGTGACACAGATGAAAAATAGCAGTGTAATGTTTAGTAATGAACCACAGGCTTAGTTGCACAGAAAAATAAAATGAAGAGGCAGAGAGTTGGAAAAAACAACAGCAGTTTTCTAGTCATTTCTCTGAATTGGCTAGAATTAATCAGTCATACCCTGATGTATACTTTTAATAAGCTTACAGCTGAAACAACAAAATGAAATGATCAAGAACTAGAAAGGTTAGACACTATCTCCTGGAAAGTATGCTCCCTTCACAACTGCCGCTCACTATTTCCAAAACTATTCCAGAGAGTTTTCAAAATTTCTACTGAAGAAAAACAAAATAAAACAAAACATTGTTACCCTCCATTTATAATCCCAAGAAAATCTGTACCATCCTTCATATTCTTTTTGTTAGGACTACAAAAATACCAGATGAGGGAAATGCTGTAGATGTATTTTATTTAGATTTTTAACAAACCTTTTGAAAAGATGTTGAAAATAGAGTAGATTATACCAAATCAGATGAAGTCTGAGCTTGTTGGATACTCAAGTTCAAAGAAAAGTTGCTTTTGTCAAATGTCAACAATGCAGAATGTAACTGGTGGCGTGCTTAAGGTATAAGTGTATGTGTCTTTGATGATGTTTATCAATAAATTGAATAAAAACTATGTCAAATTTGCAAGTGACACAAGGCCAGGAGAAAAAGAAGTTAGCCTACTGTATGGCAGTGAAGATGTAAAAGAATCATGACCGGCTTGTACTCATGACTAAATGGACTAAAATAAAATTCAATAGGGATAAATGTAAAGTTTTGCACTAAGATACAAAAAATCATCTTAGAAAACATAAGAATTAAAAGGCATGAATAGCCATCATTTTTTTGTAATGGTCGTTTTAGCAGATTTCCAGCTCAATAAGATGCACCAGTGTTATGTGAAGGGAAAAACAAAACAAAGAAAAAAATAAAATAATATAATATTGTACTTTATTTTTTGAATAGAGAGAAGATAATTCCACTGTATTGTCTTTATCAGACCTCATCTGAAGTATTGCATTCGATTATTAAAACCATAGCTTAGTAAATTATAGGGCAACCAGAAAGGTGAGGGATTTTGAATTCATGTTATAAAAAATTCAGTTGAAGAAAGTAGACATATTTAATCTAGAGAAATTAAGATTAAGGTTTGGAGGTATATGATAGCTGTCTTTTTTGGGGGGGCGGAGGGTAACTGGGGTTAAGTGACTTGCCCAAGGTCACACAGCTAGATTTTGTGTTGTGTCTGAGGATGGATTTGAACTCAAGTCCTCCTGACTCCAGGGCCAGTAGTGTATTCACTGAGCCACCTAGCCGCCCCTATGATAGCTGTCTTAACACTTTTGAATGACTGTCATATGGAGATAGAACTAAACTTCTTCTGTTTGGCGTCAGAGAACATAACAAAGAAAATGATATGTCAGGGAAAATGTCCTAACAATTAGAGCTATGTAAGACGTAAATGGACTGCCTATAGAAGTATTGGGTTTCTTCTCTTAGAAGGTTTTCCAGCCGGAGCTGAATGACTTCTTTTTATTTATTTTGTATATATTCCATACATCTATCTATCTTCCTCTAACAGAATATAAGAACCTTCGCCCCTCACCTGGCACATTGTAAGTGTTTAATAATTTTTATTGATTTATTAGTTTATCATTTTACTATGAAAATGAAATAAAAAGCAAAGTGCAATGATAACATTTGGGGAAAAGTGGCAAGAAGGTAACATTTTTGGTTTTGCTTGTAGTTCTAAAGAAAATTCACTAAGTATCAAACATTTTAGCATAAAAATCAACATATATGTGTGTTTGTGCATATAATAGATTTTATAAACTGCTATAATACAGGGCATTAGAAGTGCAAATTTTTCCATAGGAGTCTTGCGTAGTATTTGTTACTATTTCCAAAAGTATCATGCTTTATGCCTAGTAGGCACTTAATAAATGATTTCTAATTTCATTGAACACTGGGAGCGGAGACAGAAGATCTTAGTCCTAGGTTTCTTTCTTTCACAGAGTTATGTAACCTTGAGAAATTTATTTAGCCTCACCAAACCCAATTTCTCAAGTTACAGAATAGAAATAACGCCTTCCTTGCCATTTCCATAGAGTTGTTATTAAGATCAAGTGAAATAATACCTATGAAATCAAATGACATAATATATTTTGAAAAAAAACCAGAACATTTTATAGCTGTGAAGTGATATAATATTTTTGGTAGTGGTGGTGGTGTTATTGTCATTATCATTACCATTGCTATGACTCCTTGTAATTTCATTTTCATGGATACATTGTTTTAAATGTTGAGAGAAATGGGGTGAAACTGATCAATGTCAAGTTAAACATCTGGGATGAATGATTTCACTCCCACATCCCACCCTGACCACTTCTTTCCATAAATAGCTGACTGAGATTTTTGAAACAAAAAAGGCCACAATGAAGAAGTAAGTTTATTGTTTGGTAAGAGTCAACAATGAAAATGGAAGAGGTGGAAAAGAGATTTAATTTAGTTGGAGTTTAAGAAGGTTTTCCATACAATGTCACATAAAAATACTAATATACAGAGTTGGCAGGTTCAGAACTTGATGAAATATTCATTTGGATAAAAAAAATTGAATAGCATATCAAGACTGGAGTATGGTAGTAAATAGCCCTTTTTAATGGAAGTAACAAAATTCCCATCACTAGAGTCATTTACAATTGAAGAGGACAACATATTCTGACACATTCTCTAAAAACAATCTCTGTGGCACAGAATAGATGTTCTCATAGATGTATTTATCTTTATTTTTTAGACTCCAAGTAGCTGATGACCAAGTAAGAATGAGGTGACAAGTGGCATGTTGAAAGAAATTAGTTCTGAAAGCAGTTCCATTTCTATGTGGCATCAGTGAAAAAAGAAAGGACACTATCAAAATAGCTGTAATCTGGCTACACTTGGAGGGAGATGCTGCTCACCACTGCCTCTAATGGTTAGTTATTATATCACAGACACATTTTTACTTCTCGTTTCATTAAGATCCTAGAAAACTTAATCATTTTCTGCTAAAGGCGGGGGTGGGCGGGAGGCAAAATAATTTCTGAAAATGTGGCTTAACCAAAGTTTCTATTTTATTTTAAAGTGTTTCTACAAAAATACAAATAATTGATTGATGCCATGGAATAGGATCAGAGTTAAAAGAGTTCTCGAAGTTCATGTAGTGTAACTTTCTTTATTAGAGAAGAAAAAACTATGTCCTTTAGAAATAAAATTATTTTCCCAAGTCATGTAATTAATATGTATTTGAACCCAGGTCTTATGATTCCAAAATCAGTGTTTTTTTTTTTCTTTTCAGGAAAATATGTTGGTGGAGAATAGAGAAATATTAGAAAGACAAGATCAGTAGAGTCAAGATAAATTTTCAAACATGATAGGGACCAATTCTAGACATAAGGGTGGTGTATGTGTAATTTGTTGGAAAAAAATGAGATTGGGTTCTCTGGTTTAGTGAGCTTAGAGGTACTAGCTGTCCTTCCAAATCTGGAAATGTCTTTCTTTTCTCCACGTTCTGTCTTCCTTCAAGGTCTAGCTAAAGTCTCACCTTCTGCAAAATACTTGTCCCTTAGGGGTGGCTAGGTGGCGTGGTGAGTAAGAGCACTGACCCTGGAGTTGGGACGACCCGGGATCGGTTACAGCCTCAGATACTCAACACCCATACAAAAAAAAAAAACTGGCCATGTAACTTCCAGCAAGTTACTTAACCCCAATTGCTTAAAAAAAAATACTTGTTCCTAATGCCCTCAAAGAGAGAGACTAAGAAAGAGATTAAGTTAGTCCAAATTGGTCTGCATGTTGTATCCCTCTCTTGATTGGGAGCTTCTTTGTATCCCCAAGGAATTCCACTGTATCTACCACAGACATCATGATTTACAAATGTTTGTTGATTTGACTTGTTTTGGATTATAGATCTAAAACTCAAAGGAACCATCTAGTCCAACTACCTCATTTTACACATGAGTAAACTGGGTCTTAAGAGAGATTATATGACTTACCCAAGGTCACACAGAGAGGTAAGCAATAGAAGCATTATTTTATCTCAGGCCCTCTGGTTGCCAATTTAATGTTTTCTCCATTCCTCATTTGGTCCAGGAATTCCGGCACTTGTTAAAGTATATTTCCCATTGTTCCACTGCATCTACCTTCATATTTTAAGCTGCTGGATTGACTATATGATTCTCTGGAGGGATAACATGTTTACAAAGCCCTTCTACCAAGGAATAAATGTAGTCTCTTTCTTTGCATATACCTTTCTCCACTCTATCTGATCTTGCTCCGTTCTCCTGAAGGCCAAATTCAAAAGCATATCTCAGGTAAGTAAATTTAAATCTTGCCAGATTAGAAGCCTTAGAAGTGAGGCAATGATGATTTTCAATTCTTTCTAAGGAATTTATAATATGTCAATCCAGGGAGTAAAAAGGGAGAAAGGGCTTCTCTGGGAGTATGGCTGGGCATACCTTTTACCCATGTATATCTACTATATTATGTATGAAATACACACAGACATGTGAATTATGTCTATATAGTATATTTTGGAATTTTGGAAAAAACCTGTGTTCATATAAGAATGAACTGATTCAATTTATCCATATAGTGAAACATATTTAAGGCCATTTCAAACCTTCTGAAATTCTATCACATTACAAATCTGAAAATCCCTGCCTTTGTAATGAGAATAAAAAGCAAAACTTTGAAATTTATCCAAAGGCATGTGCTTAGGAGACATTCATATTTCAGAACTCGGATTTATTGTTATTAGAGTTGTTTTAAGTTTAATCTTATTTTATTACTACCTCCTTAAAAAATAACCTTTGTGCCCAGATGTGTTCATGTGTGCATGTGCACATTAACTCACATGCATAGGTGCACACCCCACCAAGTGTGGAGGTATTCATAAGAAGGATAACTCAGGCATGTTGTTTTCATTTACTCTCACCTACAACTGCTTTAATGGTCCTCACAAAGCTGTTTAATTAGATTTTTTTTCCTTACACACTTAAATTTAAAAGACAAAAGGGAAGTTAGTTAAAACTCAAATTTCTTTTAATGGGTTATTGGAGAACTGAAACAAAAATGTGAATAAAAGTCAAAATGTTTTCTGGGAAAGAGACAAGGGAATGTTCTTAACTGAAATTCATGTGAAAAACCCTTCAAGCACGTAGTCAATCAGAGCTAAGAGCATAACACTGCTATTTAAAAAGAGATAAAAAAATATAAACAAAAAGTAGAGCTTCATCAACTTTATTTTTTTTAATTTTATGTTTATTTTTCAGTTTATATCATGCATTTCCACAAGATTTTCAATTAGAAATTTTCTCCCCATCTTTCCCCTACCTACCACACCAAAACGGTGATCCAACTGTATACCCCTCCCCCAATCTGCTCTCTCCTCCCCTCTCCCCCCTCTGACTTTCCAGTATGACAAGATGGATCCCTATGCCCTGGTACCTCCCCATTTGAATGTAAAATAATAAAATATTTTTTTAAAAACATTTGATTTTAAAACTTTGAATTCCATATTCTTTCCCTTCCTCCCTCATCACCCATCCTTACTCAGAAGACAGGCAATTCAATATAGGTTGCACATGTATAGTTATGCAAAACATTTCCATACTGGATATATTGTGAAAGACTGACTACATTTTCCTCCATCCTATCCTGTCCCCCACTTGTTCTGTTCTCTACTTTTACCCTGCCCCTTTCAAAAGGGAGTGGTTCTAACTTCCCTCACCCCCAACCTGCTCTCCTCTCCAGCATTGTCCCATCTCATCCCTTACCCCCTACCCTCTTGTAGGGTGATATACCCTATTTAGTGGTATGTCATTCCCTCCCTAAGCCAAATTCAATGAGAGTAAGTTTTACCCATTCCCTTTTGCCTTCCTGTTCTTCCCCTCCATTGTAACAATTTTCCCTTGCCCCTTCTACATGAGATAATTTACCCCATTCTGTCTCTTCCCATCTCCTCTCATTATATTCCTCTTTCACCTCTCAACTTCACCTTTTAAGTATCATCCTTTCCTATTCAATTCATCCTGTGCCCTCTGTCTACCTGTGCAGATATATACATACACACTCACATACGTATTCATAAGCCCATATGCCCTCCTATATAGCCATATATATATATATATGTATGTGTGTATATACATTTTTGTTCCTTTCAACTATTCTCATATTGAGAAAAGTTTCATAAGTCAGAATTATCGTTTTCCCATGTAGGAATATGAATAGTTCAATTATGATAAGTTCCTTATGATTTCTTTTCCCTGTTTACCTTATCATGCTTCTCTTGCTTCTTGTATCTGAATGTCAAATTTTCTATTCAACTCTAGTTTTTTCATCAAGAATGCTTGAAAATCCTCTATTTCATTGAATGACCATATTTTACCCTGAAACATAATGCTCAGTTTTGTTGGGTAGATGATTCCTAGTTTTAATCCCAGCTCCTTTGACCTCCGGAATATCATAATCCAAGCCTTTCAATCCCTCAATGTAGAAGCTGCCAGATCCTGTGTTATCGTGATTGTGTTTCCACAATATTTAAATTGTTTCTTCCTGGCTGCTTGTAATAATTTCTCCTTGATCTGGGAACTCTGGAAATTGGCTATAACATTCCTAGGAGTTTTCTTTTTGGGATCTTTTTCAAGAGGCAACTGGTGGAATCTTTCAACCTCTATTTTGCCCTCTGTTTCTAAAACATCAGGGCAATTTTCCTTGAGAATTTCTTGAAGGATGATTTCTAGGTTCTTTTTTTATCATGGCTTTCAGGTAGTCCAATAATTGTTTTTAGCTTTTTGGATGGCAATTGAGGTTAAGTGACTTGTCCCAGGTCACACAGCTAGTTTTTGTTTTGTGTCTGAGGCCAAATTTGAACTCAGGTCCTCCTGACTCCATTGGTGGTGTTCTATTCACTGCACCAACTAGCCACACCTAGTTCAAAAATTTTTAAATTCTCTTTCCACGATCTATTTTCCAGATCAGTGGTTTTTCCAATGAGATATTTAACTTTACCTTCTATTTTTTTTTTCATTTGTTTGGATCTATTTAATAGTATCTTGATTTATCATAAAGTCACTAGCTTCCATTGGCTCCAATCTAATTCTGAAGGAATGATTCTCTTCAGTGAGCTTTTGAGATTTTTTTTTCCATCTGGCAAATTTGGCTTTTTAAGGCATTCTTCTCCTCATTGCCTTTTTGAGCCTCTTTTGTCATTTGAGTTACTCTATTTTTAAGATGTTATTTTCTTCAGTCAGGTTTTTGACTCTCATTTCATAATTTTCTTGCATCATTCTCAGTTCTCTTCCCAATTTTTCCTGCACTTCTCTTATTTGGTTTTCAAAATAGTTCTCAAGAGCCTCTATGGCCTGTAACCAGTTTATATTTTTCTTGGAAGCTTTTGGTGCAGGAGTTATGACTTTGCTGTCTTCCTCCTGTTCCATGCTTTGATCCATTTTATCCCCCAAAAAGGAATCTAAGGTCAGATTGCTGTGCTTGCTTTGCTTCTTTTGCTTGCTCATGTTGCCACTCAATTACCTGACCTTGAGTTTTTTTTTTCATAGTAGAACTCTGATTTCAGACAGGAGACCTTTGTCCCAAATTTCTGGGGTTTTTGCAGCTGCCAGAGTTATTAGTTGGGTGCCCTCTCTGAAGACTCCACAGGTTCTGGCACTTGGTCACACATCCCAGGACCTTTGGCCTAGACAACAATCCACATCCAAGCAGGTTAAAGCAAGAGTGATTACCCCTTGGAATGGCTGCTTGGTTACCCACAATCTGCAGGCCAGGAGCTCTGAAGCAGCCATGTGGTGGTGGCTGCCATGCCTCAGCCACTTCTCCCTCAAGGGGCAAAGGCTGGACATCTGCCGGACCCCCTGCTCCCAAAGCCTTCACTGACCTCTCACTTTGTCATTTATGGGTTAATAATTCTGAAAATGACCACAGATGCTGCTCATCTAATCTCCCAAGTCTGCTCCAGGGTCATGGCCAACCTGAGGCTAAAACCTGGGGCTCACACAGGGCTGGGCTCTTCTCCTAGCATGTTGCAATGAACCCTTTCTGTCCACCTTCCAGGATGCCTTCAGTGGGTGGTTTGTTTGTCTCTGTCACTTTGTGGGTTCTGTAGCTCTAAAGTTTGTTTAGTGTCATTTTTATAGGTATTTGAGGTGGTTATGGGGGGAGTACAGGGAGTTTCCCTGCTTCTATATCATTGACTGTATTTAAGAGATATATAGCATCCAGATGAAGAAAGGTAATGACTTGCATTGTTTGGACCACTCTGAAAATCTGTATTTTTTTTCTGGACTCTAGAAACAGTACTGACAATTTGTAATGCATCCAGAGGAGAAACAAAATGATGAAAGCTCTGGAAACTATATAATGTGAAGAGCCATTGAAGACAACAGGCTATTTTTCCTGGATAAAAGAAGCTTCAAAGACAGATATAATCTCTGGCATAACACATTCAAAGCAGGGTAATAATAAAATAGAAGATATTTTGCATAATTAACAAAGATATGACCAGGATAAACTAATAGAAGTTACAGCACTACAGAATTTAGCTTTATCAAAGAATTTTTAAATTATTGTAGTTCTGAAAAAGAAAAAAGAAAGTGTACTATTTTGCAAGATAATGAATTGCATGTTGCTTAAATTAAGAGTAATAATTCACATTTATGTAATTCATTATTTTGAATGAAACATTTTCCCACAATAACTTTGTAAAGAAGGCATGATTGCTATTATTTCCCTGTTAAAAGAAGAGAAAAGTAAAACAATCTCAAAGAGGTATACTAACTTACCAGGGGTCACACAGTCAGTTTGAAGGACAGGATTGACACCCCGGAATCTAAATCTGTCAATCTAACTACTAAATCCTAAATCTGTCAATCTAACTACTACTGTCTTTGCCAAAATGTCCTGACTCCATTCCAGTGCTCTTCCCAATACATAGTATTTCCTCAAGTAGAAGCTAACTGTTAAGAGTATGGAGGAAATGTGAAGTAAGTACTCTAGTCAGTTATAAAGATAGCAAACATATTACTCAAGGCACAGCAGAAATCTAAACATACTGAGTTGTCACTGGTGAATTTACGGATTTTGTACAGATAAAAACTCTTCAATGCTTCCCCTGCCATATTAGAGTGGTAGCAAGCAATTTTGGGGTGGGGGGTGCTGTTGCAGCTTTAATTCTTTTGGTTTATCTATAAGACAGAATAACTATGATCCAGTATCCAACACAATCTTACTCTGCACCAGGGTAGGACTTAGAGAATAATGTTCCTGGTAGCCTTCTAAGACATCATCTTTGTTCATAAGAGTAGTACTTTGTTTGCAGGACTGGATGCCCAGAGGTAGAAGAAACAGTAAGAAAATGTACAAGACTATAAACAGGTAAAGGACAAGTCACTATAAAATAGAAGATGAAATAAGCACCAGACATTCATCTTTCAAAAGCCCAACACAAATATCCTTTTTCCTTTTTTTTCTTCTTTGGAGGGGGAAGGCAGGGTAATTGGGGCTAAGTGACTTGCCCAAGTAAGTGTTAATTGTCTGAGGCCAGATTTGAACTCAGGTTCCTGCCTCCAGGGGCAGTGCTCCATTCACTGCACCACCTAGCCACACCATGAGTAGCCTTAAAGAAGCCTATGAACAGTAGGGAAAAAAAATACCTCATCCTTCAATCTTGCTAACTTTGATCAGAGTCCTCCAAGATAAATTATCTATCTGTATCTATCAATCAGCTGATAGATCAATGAATCAATCCATAGGCATTTTTGGAAGCCAAGCACTGCTCTAGGTTCTATGTAAACAATAACCAAAGGAATAGACCATGATCTCCAGAAAATTAGACTTTTTCTAGGCAATCATATGAACAGAATAGCATACTTACACACACACACACACACACACACACACGGAATATCAGATAATTTTTCTTTCCTCTTTGATTCATTAAAGAAAGTATTTTTCTGGGAATTCTTTCTGGGTATGGGTGAGACTAGATGGCCAATAAAAGTCCCTTTAAATTACAAAGTTCTGTAACTCTCAAATACTTAATATGGGTTTTGAAGGAAGTTTTCATTCTTTGAGGCTGCAGTAAGGAGAAATGCCTGGCAGACTGGAAGATAGCCAGAAAAAAAAAAGGCATAATGAAGGAAGATGGATTGTCAAGAGCCAGGAACAACAAGAAAGTTACTTTAGCTGGACTGTAGAGTTTCTGAAGGTGAGGAAGGTATAATAAGACTAGAAACATAGGTTGGAGCCAGATTGCAAAGGATTACAAAAACCAAGCAGACAAATTTTGTTTGAACTTCTAGGTAACAGAAGGACAATAGAATTTATTGAGTAGAGGTGGTAAGACTTGGATTGTAGAGGGAAAATCATTGGCAGCTGTGTGGAGGATACATTGGAGATAGAACAGACTTGAGATAAGGAGACAAATGTAGATCTATTAAAGTGCCTCATGTCAGAGGTAATGAGTTCTTGGACTTGGGTTGTGGCTCTATGAGTAGAAAGAAGAGGACAAATGAGATTTGTGTCCCACAAGGCTCTATGTTCTCTTTCCTTCTTCTATCTATATTCTATTTTTCCTTATCTCATTAACTCCCATGAGTTCAATTATCACTGATGAGAAGATTTTTCTCAGTTATATAAAACTATACCTAATATCCCTCTTGAGCTTCAGTCTAGTTGTCAGTTTCTGGATCCCTCCACTTGGATGTCCCTTTAGCATCTCAAATTCAATATTTCTAAAACTTTACTTATAATCTTCCCCTTTAGACTCATACCATGTTTAAACTGCCCTAATTCTGTAGAGTATCCCTTCATCTGCCTAGTCTTAAAGACTGTGATGTAAGAGTAATATTTGACTTTGCCCTCTTACTTACCTACCCACATCTATTTGCAAATTCCAAATCCACTTAATCTGATCTCTTAAAAAGTTGCAGACATCCTGTTCATTCTCTTCACATTATGCTAATTTCTTCTAACCTAAACTATTGTAATATCCTTCTTGGTTCCTTTGCCTCCATTCTCTAATCTGTCCTTCATAGAAAACAATAGAAACTAGAAAACATAGTAAAACAATTTTCCTAAAGTATAAAACAGGCTATACAATTTGCATAATCCCAATAATCTCCTAAAATAAAATGCAAACTGAATGTGGTGTTTGAGGCACTCCAACTATCTTCTAACCATATTTTATATTATCTCATTTTGTATACTTTACAGGAAAAACAAAACAAAACTGATTATTTCTCAACCTCAGCAATCCATTTTCTTCAGTGTGTTCTCACAAATCATTCCCTCCTATCTAAAATGAAATTTATCCTCAAATCTGTCTTACAGAATTATCATCTCCTTGAAAGTCTTGGCTTAATTACTTTACTGCTTACATAAAGTCTTCTCTCATCTCCCAGTTGAACTTGCTTATTTCCTCCTTAAAGAACTCTAAAACATTTTAGCTCTTTCCTTTTTTTCTCTACATGTATTTTATCGATTTGTGAATATGCCATAGCCTACCCAATGTAATATGTGTTCTCTGAGGGCAGGAACTATTTCATTGTCTCTATATTTATTATATTCCCAGTACATAAAATAGTTTATTGCAAATACAAGGTACTTAATAAATGCTTGTTGAGTTTAATTGAAACAAACAGATTAGAGTCTGCATTAACAGAGTGGGGAAAATCAATATTTCTTTAAACAAATGAGTGTGGTTTTTCAAAAGAAAAAATTCCTTTATATTTAGCCTAGTTTGACTATTTACAGATTCTCTCCTAGAGCCAAATCCTCTCACTATTGATCTGAGATTTAGCCATGACCCTTATATTCTCTTTGAGTATTGTGTGACTAAGGGAATTAGGAAATATTATTTGCCTTTGATATGTTCTTTGGGGCTGAAAGTTCCAATCTAAACTATAGCTAAGAGAATGCTCTGCTGGTTTATTCAGATCATATTAACCTCTTTGAGATTTTCATGAGAATAACAGAGTCTAAATAGCCACCCACCTCATGTGGTTATTATGAAGCAAAATGCTGGGAAATTAACAACAATGACATAAAAAAGCTACATGTGAGCAACTACATAAAAGTGTATTAGTAATCAAGGACAATTCGCTATAATCTACGTAAACAGAGAAATGCAGGAATGGTCATTTATTGCATTTCCTTCATCCTTATCAAAATCCAATTAGGTGAATTTACCAGCAGTTTGTCTGATGCACTCTTGGTATCTATGGTAACCCCTGCAAAAATTGAAAGTCTGCCTTTGTGCTGCTGGTGGTTGAATTTAAAGAAGTCTCTGATGTGTGTCGGTCTTGAGCTAAGTGGAAAAAAAAATAATAAGGCATGGCATGTCCTTGCTTGGCAGTGATACGCATCCCTGAAACATGGAACAGTTAGCTGAACACTTGTATCAATGGTACCACAGTGCCAGATATATTGAAGTATAGCGGTATAAGTTCATAACTGCATATACTCGTTGAAAAGAGGCAATGCCAGACTAACCTCATTTCCCCTTTTATTGACTAGGAAACTGAAATTGTAGTTCCAGGAATCAGCAGTCACAAAATATACCTGAATTTCAAAAAGCACTTGACATAAACTGGAACATTTATGTAAAGTCAGAACTACTAAAATGACCACATGTTATATTTTTTTGAATCATTGATCCATAGCAAATTTTCAAAGTTATTGTTTTACCAAAATTAGGCTTATTTACACATCTATTATTTTCCTGATAAAATATGATTTCCTTAAAGGAAGAGACTCTTTTATTGATCTTTATATCCCCAGAGCCCAGCAAAACATCTGGAATATAGCAGGTTTTTATAAAATAAATGTTTATTGGTTGACTGATGAAGGATAGACTTCCCTAAGCACTTTGATTGTCCTTTACCATACTTTATTGCTTTATTCTAGTTTTATTACAAATTAAGAGATGGTTACCTTCTCCACATCACAGTTCTCTGATATACTTAACAAAAAATATTTATAATAGATGACATCTAATATTCCTTTCTATTTTAAATCAATAATCATAGGGACTCTAATGAAGTATTCCTTTAGAAAACTGAAAAACTCTGATTCAGTTTAAAAAATAAAGTAATTGTACTATAGATGCCTTGCATACTAAACTAATTAGTGACATGAACCAGAGAACACAACTTATATACCAGATAACAAACCGGCATTCTAAAAAGTTTTTCATAGGCAAGAAGATGAGCCCAATATATCAAAGTGAAGTTGAATTGGAATAAATATTGCCTTGTACTTTAATTTTACAAAATAAATAATACAAATAAAAACTGAGATGTCCTACCTGGCATATGTGTGTATGTATGTGTGTGTGTTTGTATGTATATATTTACACACACATATAGATATGTATGTATATAAATGTATACAGATGTGTATATATTTGTTTATGAATTATTGGACTTGGTAGATTTTGAAGTCAACATCAATCCACAAAGTGTCTTATTAGACAAGTAAACCTAATGTGACATTAATCCACAATAATATAACATTAGTGCAGAGGACAACAGAAGGTTCAATTTGACTTCATAATGGTTAAGACATACATATCTGAAGTACTATTTTCAGTTCTAAGAATGAACACATTTTAGAAAGAGAATAAACCCTAATGTATTCCAAGGAAAGCCATAGTTATGGTATGGTTATTCAGTCATGATCTATGAGGCTGAAATAAAAAAAAAATGTAGGTATGCATAGCTAGAGAAAAAAAAAAAACTTAGGATATGTTTTTTCTGTAAAATTTTGAAGAGTTTGTCATAAAGAAAAAGTACTAAAGTTTTATTTTACTTATTTCCATAAGTTAGAATTAGAATCAGTGATGGAAAGATACAAGGAGATAGACTTTAATTCTATATTGGGAAGAACTAGAATAATAAAAATATGAGTTGTTAGTTTCAGGAGGTAATGAGTTTCCTGACACTGGAGGACTTCAAGTAAACACTGGTTGATCAATATACCAGAGACAATATAAAGGACATTCATAATTCAGGGAAAGTTTAAACTAGTTAACTTTTAGGCTTCATATCTAGAATTTTAATAGACCAGGAGAAAGTCTTGTTCTCTCCTCTTGTAGGTGCAGGAAAAGAGAAAAGAATGAATCTCTCTCTCTCTCTCTCTCTCTCTCTCTCTCTCTCTCTCTCTCTCTCTCTCTCTGTCTGTCTCACTCTCTGTCTGTCTCTCTCTCTGTCTCTCTGTCTTTGTTTCTCTGTCCTTTCTCCTCCTTCCCTTTATACCCCAATGCCTCTATAAAACTAAAATAATACATTTAATAAAACCTTCTACTAATGCTAATACTAGGAATCTACACACACACACACACACACACAATTCTTTTGAATCCCATGCCATCTATCAGAGGGCATGAAACTCTCAAATTCAATTGTGATGCCCTCAACCACTTCCTCTGATCAGTCTTTTTACCTGGATGTAGAGCAGTAAAGTCCTTGAAAATCTAATATGTAAAGGAAACATATGAATCTTAGTCAATGCTCTCATTTAAAAAAAAATGAGGAAATATCCAGAGTTTTAGTGAGTGGCTCATCATCACATAGCTCCTTGAAAGCAGAGTCAATACTAGAATCCAGAATTCATGACATCTGGTCCAGTTTTCTTCCTATAATATCCTCCCTCTACAACTCAACATTGATACCCTCTCACCCCCAGCTTGTTGTCATTTTGTCATTTGATTTCTTTACAGTTTAGTCTGAGCATATCACACCACTGATTAGAATTTCTGATCCAACTGCATTCTAAATCTCTAATAATAATTTAGAATTCAATTTTACTCTCAACTCTATCATTTAATTTTCTATTTGAAATTGCTTTGTTCTTCCAAGACACTCTGCTACCTAAACAGAGGCCATCATTACCTTGTACCTATTAACTTCTTAGCTACAGATGTCACTGAGCTGTACACTGTAATGACTGTGTCATCTTTTGTCTAAATGCTACTTCCAAAATGCATTCTCTAATAAAATGAATGGCAACAAAAACCACACTAAGTAGATGAGGGTAAGGCTCCTTAAAGTATGCAAAAGCCAATTCATTTGCATTTCAACAAGTATCTAAGTGGAAGACAGTGGGCAGGCATTAGAGTTACAAAGATAAAAATGAAACAGTACCTGCCGTCAAGGAACTTCTATTCATACATGAATGTAAGCAAGTGTATACTATGTCATGAGTATAGTTACATCAGGAAGTTGTAGAATCTCATACTATAAGAAATAGAAAGATCTCAAGTTATAATTTTTGAATGGACTTTCAAATTTCCTCATCTTAGCAACAGTACAGCTTTATTTGATGAAAGATATAAGGTATAACCATGTCAGTGTGGAGCTAAAGTGGTACACTGGAGACACTATTTAGAATTGGGGAAATTGAAGTGTCATGTTCTCTTTTAGCATCAAATGAATCATCATAAAGTATATATTGAAATCCCTGAGAATGAAGACAAGAATAGAGAAGAAGGTTATTATCTGGCTGCTAAAGTTATCCAGGAGTTTGGGAGAACCTTCTGAACCTGATTTGTTTTAATTGTGATACCTTATTTGTGCTTCTGCCTCTTCTGGTTGCTGCTGCTCAGTACTTTCAGTACTGTCTGACTCTTTGTGATGATATTTTGTATTTTATTGGCAGAAGCACTGGAGTGGTTCGCCATTTTCTTCTCCAGCTCATTTTACAGATGAAGAAACTGAGGTAAACAGGGTTAAACAACTTATTCAGGGTCAAACAGCTAGTTAATTCATGTAGCCAGATTTGAATTCAAGAAGATGAGTCTTCCTGACTTCAGGTCAGGCATTCTATCTAGCTATGGCAACAAAGAAAAGAGAAAATTCTATCAATGTAATGCCTACACTTAAAAATATTTTCACTTTTTGTAGAACCCAAATATAAATATGGAACAGAAGATCTATATCCTTAAGTGTTCCTATTCTAACTTGATAGAATTCCTAAATGTATGAATGACTCATAAATTCCAAAAGGAATATAATTCAAAATGGATATGCAGATATCAATTGAAAAGGTACCTCAGAGGGGTCATAATCAAGATGGTGGAGAAAAGGCAGCAACTAACATAAGCCCTCCAGCAATTGCCTCCAAATACCTGTAAATAATACCATAAAAGAGTTCCTGGAGCAACAGAACCCATAAAAGGATGGGGTGAAATAATTTTCCAGACAAAGACTACTTATAAGGTCAGCAGGAAAGGTCTGTTTGAACCTAGGTGATATTGGAGCATAGTCCAGCACAGGCCTTTCCATCACAGATTGAATCTCAGCAAACTGGGAGCAGGCCTTGGGAGTCATTGAATAAGCAGTGGCAGTGGCTGCTTCTGGAGTTCTCAGTTCACAGATTGAAAGGGGGTTGAATGACTGGTCAGAAGGAGATAACAGGGATCTCTTTCCTCAAACACAGCAGGACTCAGTTGCTTTGCCCATACTCAGATCTGAATCACAGTCTTAAGTGGTGGTTCCAGGGCAAGAGGAAGCATTGTCACACAGAGTTTGTGGCTGCAGTGGAAGAGGGAACCTTGTCACTGTTCCATGGTAGAAAAGAGTGCTTGTGTTTGTTCATAAATCAGAGCATGGGCCAGGAGAAGAGTAAATAGACCTCTCCTCAGATCATATCACCTTGGAAGGACAGAAAACTTATAGGTCCTTAGAAATATCTCTGGAAAAAACCACCACTAAAACTTGGAACAGCATGCCCTTCAGGCTAGAAGCAAAACCATACTTTAACAAAGAGTTAAAAATCAAGAAATAGGATGGGAAAATGAAAAAAAAAAACACAGAAAATATTCTGACCATAGAAACATACTATCGTGACAAGGAAAATTAAAATTCACACTCAGAAGAAGATAACAAAGTCAAAGCTTCTACATCCAAAACCTTCAAGAAAAATATGAATTGGTCTCAGGCTATGGAAGACCTCAAAAAGGATTTGGAAAATCAAATAAGAGAGGTAGAGGAAAATAAGGGAAAAAAATGAGAGTGATGCAATAAAATCATGAAAAACAAGTCAGTAGCTTGGGAAAGGAGACCAAAAAAAATAGTGAAGAAAATACCATCTTAAAAAATAAAAGAGAGACTAGGCCAAATGATAAAAGAGGGACAAAAAGCCAATGCGGAGAAGAATGCCTTAAAAAGCAGAATTAGCCCCATGGAAAAAGAGGCAGAAAAATTCAAAGAAAAACTCTTTAAAAAGTAGCATTGTTCAAATGGAAAAGGAAGTACAAAAGCTCACTGAAGAAAATAATTCCTTAAAAATTGGAATGCGGGGGGTGAGGGTGCATCGCAGCACACTGGGAGCAGAGCACAATCCCTCATTAGCTGCATTGGTTTTGGCCTCGTGGCAGCCCCAACCAGCAGTGGCTGGAGCAGAGTTCAGGAGAGTGAATCACCAGAGGCCATGGTGGGTTATAGACTCCTCAATCCATAAATGCCAAACAACAAGTAAAAGGTAAGTTGGGAACTCTGTTACAAAGGTATGCAGAAGTCTGGCACCCTACCAACAGCATGTGTGATGTCTGAGATGTTGGAGGCTACAGCTGCTGCCTCACATGGCTACCTACAGAACTCCTGGCCTCTACATTGCAGGGGGACCAAGCCACCATTCAGAGGGCAATCACTGCTGCTTTATCCTGCTTGTATCTAGATTGCTTCTTGGGTGGAGGTCCTGGTGTGTGTGGCCAGTGGGCAAGAGCTTGTGGGGGCTGAAGAGAAGGCATTTTCCTAACAGCTCCAGCAGCTGCAAAAACCACAGACATTGGGGACAAACCTCTGTTCTCTGGAAGCAGAGTTCTACTGTGGCAAAGAGCTCAAAAGTCAAATAATTGACTGGCAACATGTGCAAGCAGAGGAAACAAAGCAAGCAGAGGAATGAAACCTTAGATTCCTTTTTGGGAGACAAAAGAGATCAAAGCATGGAACAGGAGGAAGAAAACAAAGTCAGAACTCCTGCATCAAAATCTTCCAAGAAAAATATTAATTGGTTACAGGCCATGGAAGAGCTCAAGAAGGATACTGAAAATGAAGTAAGAGAACTGGAGAAAAAATTGGGAAGTGAAATGAAAATGATGCAAGAAAATCATGAAAATTGAGTCAACAGCATTACTGAAAAAATAATACCTTAAAAATTAGACTAACTCAAATAGCAAAAGAGGTCCAAAAAGCCAATGAGGAGAAGAATGCCTTAAAACCTGAATTTGACAGGTGGAAAAGGAATTTCAAAAACTCACTGAAGAAAATAATTCCTTCAGGATTAGATTGGAGCAAATGGAAGTTAGTGAATATGAGAAATCAAGATACTATTAAACAGATCCAAAAAAATGAAAAAAAAAATAGAAGGAAATGTGAAATATCTCACTGGAGAAAACACTGACCTAGAAAATAGATCCAGAAAATATAACTTTAAAACTATTGCACTACCTGTAAGCCATGGTAAAAAAAAAAAAAGACCCTAGACACCATCTTGCAAGAAATTCTCAAGGAAAATTGCCCTGCTATTTTAGAAACAGGGGGCAAAATAGATATTGAAAGAATTAACTGGTTGCTTCTTGAAAAATACCCCCAAAAGAAAACTACTAGGAATATTATAGGCAAATTCCAGAGATCCCAGGTTAAGGAGAAAATATTATGAGCAGATGGGAAGGCACAATTTAAGTATTGTGGAAACCCAATCAGGATAAAACAAGATCTAGCAGCTTCTACATTAAGGGAACAAAGGGCTTGGGATATGATATTCCAGAGGTCAAAGGAACTAGGACTAAAACAAAGAATCACTTACCCCTGGGGCGGCCAGATAGCACAGAGAGTAAGAGCACCGGCTTCAATGTCAAGATGACTTGGAGATCAAATCCTGGGCTCAGACACTTAGCATCCACCCAGAAACACCTGGCTGTGTAACCTTGAGCAAGTTACTTAACCCCAATTGCTTAGGGGTGGCCAGGTAGCACAGCGAGTAAGAGCACTGGCTCCAGTGTCAGGATGACCTGGAGATTGAATCCCGGGCTCAGACACTCAGCACCACACCCAGAAATAACTGGCCATGTAACCTTGAGCAAGTTACTTAAGTCCAATTGCTTAAAAAAATAAAATAAAAAGAATCACTTACCCAGTAAAACTAAGTATCATGTTGCAGAGGAAAATATGGTCATTTAGTGAAATAGAGGACTTTCAAGCATTGTTGATTAAAAAAAAAAAAGCTGAATAGAAAATTTGACATTTAAATACAAGAAGAAAGAGAAAAATGAGACGGTAAACAGGGAAAAGAAATCATAACGAACTTATTAAATTTGAACTATTTACATTTCGACATGGAAAAATGATAAATGTAACTTATGAAACTTTTCTCAGTATGAGGATAGTTGAAGGGAATATATCTGTGTGTATATGTATGTATGTATATGTATATATATACGTACATATATAAGTTTATATAGGAGGGTATATGTGAGTGTAAATACATATATGAGTGTCTGTATGTATGTGTACATATATACATAGACAGAGGGCACAGGATCAATTGAATAAGAGGGGATGATACTTAAAAGGTTAAATTATAGAAGTGAGAGAGGAATATAATGAGAGGATATAAGGAGAGATAAAATAGGGTAAATTATCTCATATAAAAGATGAAAGAGAATATTGTTACAACTGAGGGAAAGAACAAGTAGGCAAAAGGGAATGGGTCAACCTTACTCTCATTTAGTTCGTCTTAAGGAGGGTATAACATACAAACTAAATTGGGTATCTTACCCTACAGGAAAGTAGGGAGGAAGGGAATAAGAGGGGGGATAAAAGAAGGGAGGGCAAATTGGGAGGGAGGGTAGTTAGAAGCACACACTTTTGAAAAGGTACAGGGTCAAAGTAGAAAACAGAATAATGGGGGTGGCAGGTTAGCATGGAGGTAAATATAGTCAGTCTTTCACAATATATCTACTATGGAAATGTTTTGCATAACTATACATGTACAACCTATATTAATTTGTTTCCCTTCCCAGTAAGGGTGGATGATGAGGGAAGAAGGGAAAGAATCTGGAAATCAAAGTTTTAAAATGAAATGTAAAAAAAAATGTTATTCTTTTTACATACAACTCGGAAATATGATATACAGGCACTGGGGTATAGAAATCCATCTTGCCCTACTGGAAAGTTGGAGGGGTGAAGGAAGAGAATAGAGGAGAGAGCAGATTGGTGGAGGGGGTATTCAGTAGGATCATTATTTATGGGTGGTGGGTAGGGGGAAGATCGGGAGAAAATGTATAATTCAGTGAATGGAAGCTAATGACTTTATGAGAAATCAAGACACACTAAAAAAAAAGACTGAAAAAATAGAATATGTAGAATATTGCATTAGAAAAAAAACAACTTATCTGAAAAATAGATCTAGGAGAGATAATGAAAAATTCTTGTACTACCCGAATATCATGATAAAAAAAAAATAGCCTGGACATAATCTTTCAAGAAATTATGAAGGAAAACTACCCTGATAATCTAGAACAAGGGGGTAAAATAAAATTTAAAAGAATCCATCAATCACTCCCTGAAAGAGATCTCTCAGTGAAAACTGCCAGGAATTTTGTAGTTAAATTCCAGATTTCCACTGTCAAGAATAAAATACCGCATGCAGACAATTCAAGTATCATGGAGTCTGGGTTGAAATAACACAAGATTTAGCAACTTCTATGTAAAGAATCAGAGAGTTTGGAATATGATATTTTGTAGGGCAAAAGAGCTAGGATTCCAACCAAAAATCACCTGCCCAACTAAACTGAGTATTTATAATTCAGGGCGGTGAATGAACCTTCAGTGTAATAGAAGATTTTCAAGCATTTCTGAAAAAATATCCAGAGCTGAATAGAAAAAAAAATACTTCCAAATACAATACTCAAGAGAAGCATAATAAGGTAAAGAGGAAAGGGAAATCATAACAGAGTTTAAAGAGATTAAACTGCTTACATTTCTACATGGGGAAATGATATTTGCAACTCCTAAGAACTTTCTTATAATTAGGACAGATAAAGGAATATGTAAAGACAGAGGCCATATGTGTGAGTTGAATATTAAGGGATTAATTCTAAAACAATAAAATTAAGGGGTGAGAGAAGAATGCAGTGGGAGAAAAGGGAAGGGGGCTATAGAATGGAGTAAATTATTTCACATAAAATAGACAAGAAAAACCTTTTATAGCAGAAGGGAAGAGGGGGGAGTGGAAGAGGTGTAAGTGAACCTTACTCTCATCAGAATTGGCTCAATGAAGGAATAACATACACTCTCTACTAGGTACATAAATCTATCTTACCCTATAGAAAAGGATGGGAAGGAAATAAGGGAAAGGGGGAGAGTGATAGAATTAGGGGCATATTGGGGGAGGGGGTAGTAAGATGAAAATACTTTTGAGGAGGGAAAGGGTGAAAGGATAGAGAGATTATTATAACTTTGGGGGGAATAGGATGGAAGGAAATATGGATATCAATAGTAACTGTGTAAAAAGGAATTAAACAAATGTCTCTGACAGAGGCCTCATTTCTGAAACATAGAGAATTGAGTCAAATTTATAAAAATAAGAGTCATTCCCCAATTTGAAAATGATCAAAGATTTGAACAGTTTTCAGATGAAGTAATAAAAGCTATCTATAGCCCCATGGGGGGAAATGCCTTAACTCACCACTGATTAGAGAAATAACAAACCGAAACAATTCTGAGGTATCACCTCATTGCTATTAGATTGGCTAATAGGATAGAAAAGGAAAATGACAAATATTGTAGGAGATTTGGGAAAAATGAGACATTAATGCATTGTTGATGGAATTGTGAACTGATTCAACCATTCTTTAGACAAATTTGGAACTGTGTTCAAAGGGTTAAAAATAACATGCATTCCCTTTGATCTAGTTATACCACTACTAGGTCTGTATCCAAAAGTTATTCAAAAAAGAAAAGAAAAAGGACATATATGTACAAAAATATTTATAGCAGCTCTTTTCTGGTGGCAAAGAATTTGAAATTGAGGAGATACCTATCAATTGGGGAATGGCTGAACAAATTTTGGTATATGATTATGATGGAATACTATTGTGCTATAAGAAATGTTAAGCACTCAGAAAAAAAAAAAACTTGGAAACAATTACATGAGCTGATTCAAAGTGAAATGTACTGTATGCAAAGTAACAGTGGTATTGTAAGATGATTAACTATGAACGACTTCGGTATTCTCAGTAAAACAACAATCCAAGTCAACTCAAAAGGATTTCTGATGAAAAAGGCTTTCCATTCCCTAAGAAAGAACTGATGGTGTTTGAATATAGATTGAAGAATGCTTTTTTTTACTTTACTTTTCTTTAAGTTTAGTTTTAGTACATGTTTTCTTTCACCACTAATATGGACATGTTTTACATGACTACACATGTATAACATATATTGAATTTCTTGCCTTCTCAATGAGGATAGGGCAAGGAGGGGGGAATGAAGAGAATTCTGAACTCAGAGTTTTGAAAAAAAAATGTTAAAATTTGTTTTTACATATAACAAGGGAAAATAAAATAGTAAATATATTTTTAAAATATTCAAAAAAAGAAAATGCAGTGCTTTGACAACTGCCTATTCTCTGAACTGAGAGTTTGTAAATAGTCACACTAACATGATTGCAATAAAGTAACATTAGAATAGGCCTGGAAGTCATATGATCATAACATTTAGAATTAGAAGCAATATGAGATACTTTGCCCTAATAGTTATTAAACTGAGTTCTATTCATTTGTAATAATAGTTTAATAATTATTTTTGAATTAGGTTTTTTTCATATATATGTACACACATATTCATATGCATAGATTTTAAATCTATTCCTTGAAAAACTTTATTCTGAGGAATTGTTATAGGAATGTAAATTTTTAAGATCTTCCCTACCCCTAGGTTAAGTGCACCTGGAGCTTGTGGTGGGAGGCTTGTTTTTCAGGAACACCCACACCTTTGTGCTTTGTGATTGGGCACTGGGTCAAGAGGGTTGTTACATTCTCTGACCTAGTATAACAGCAATGCAATATTCACAATGCCTACAGCAATTAAAAATATGCTGATGTGGTTATTAATCACAAAATATATCAGGCTTGCTATATGGGGGATAAAGCTAGAACATTTATTAAAACACCAAATGACTGAGTCCCAAAACCAGAAAGTCAAAGCCATCAGAGTAGTTATGAAATTGGCACAGGTAGATAACGTAGAAAGCACCCACATTCTCAAGCCTTTAAAACAAAACAGGCTACCTCAGGCAAAGATCCTCCTCTCCCCACTCACAGCAACTACGCAATGTCCAGGAAGTATGCTCCTAGCAGCTCCAGCCCCTGGCAGTCCTCAGCAGGAGTCCTTAGCAGAAATTCTGGCTGGCTCAAAAAGGGGTTCGTGCCTCCACCTCCACCTCCACCTTGGCACTATCGCTACCACTGCCGCTGCCTCTGCTGCTGCTGCCGCAGTTGCCGCCACTGCTAGCTACTGCAGGAATTCTAGCTTGGCTTCCGCTTCCTCTTGCCCCATCGCTTCCTGCTATATCAGCAAGTCCAATGGGGCATGGAAGATCTTTAAATCCCATAACCCTTACACCTAGTAGAAGGTTATATAATCCCTGATGTGAGACTTTGTTTTGGGTCTCACTTTGAGAAGTGTTGTGTGACTTGACCAGATGAGACTCTGGGCATCTGTTGTCGAGCCCCCTGGCTTTTAAAACCCAGATGTTGATGCTTCCCTCTCTGGTAACTGTCTAGATATGGATGTAATGGTCAAGGCAGTCGGAGGCCTGTCTGCTTGATATATGTTTTCTCTTTTCTTGTAACTTCTGCTTTGTAATTTCTGTCTGTATACTCTGAAGTTTGAGGTGCTTACCTTTTTCCCCTGAACTAGGTAAATGATATATGTTTGATTGATTAAAGCAAGATTGTTAACCCATTTTGAGTTGTTTTCCTTTAGAAAAGCAGATCTAAGTACTTGTGTTGGCAGCCACCCTGGGGACGCTGGTGTGCTTGCTGCTACACGAGTCCATAGATTTCACCAGATGGCATGAGGGGGCCAAAGAACAAAAGAAAGGTTAAGAACCCATGATATAGCCTAACTCTTATACAGATAAAAATCCAAAATCAGAAAGGCACATCCCAGAGTTTTAGGTCAGAAAGTGTTTACATGTTCAAAGACACATCCCAAGGGTAGGATGTAATGAATTTGTGAAGTGAACCAAGGTCCACTGACTATAAATATACTTTATTTTGATGCATTATGAATTCTTGATTTACCTTTAAAAGAAAAAAAAAGTGCCTGCCTCCACCATTGGTTTCATTAACACATGAACAATGTAATCTCCCCATGTGAGACACATGGAATATTAATCCCCATGCAGAAGAAAGCATTAGAAAAGAAATAGAAAAGGTGACTTGGAAAACTATTGAGAATTTTTCTTTTTCAGGACATTTCATGTGCCATTCTGATTCTCAATGCACTCTGCTTGTTTTCTCTTACCCACTCTCCTCTCCTAAATAAGAGATGCAGGAGTAATCTAAACTTTGGTGATGCTGTGAGCTCCTTTGAGAAAAGATGCTTTGAAAATTGAATGAGGCAATCAGTACTAATTAGGTAAATGTTAACTTTGGATTGCCATCAATATGATTTGGTATTTATAGCTATAAAGACTGAAATATGGATGAATATATTTATGAAAGAACAAGTGGGAATTCTATTCTTCACTGAAATTTTATAAACCATTGACTTTTCTACAGAAAGTCATTTGTGTAATATCAGAAAGTGAACTATGTTCATTGGATTCTAGATGGAAACACTTGTTAAATTATCTAATTTACCTCTTTCTCCCCAGTCAAACTGACACAATAACAGAGTTTTCTGCTGTACTCAGTTGAAGAATACACCCTAACATCTTGTCCAAGTAGCTAAATGGCACAGTGGATAGAGTTCTGTCAGAAAGACCTGAGTTCAACTCTCTCTTCAGATACTAATTGTGTGACCTTGAGAAAGTCTCTCAATCTCTATTTGCCTCAATTGCAACATCTGTAAAATGACACCTACCTCCTATAGTTCTTGTGAAGATCAAATGGATTAATAATCTTTGTAAAGCACTTAGCCCAGTGCCTGGCATATAATAATCGCTATATTAATGTTAGCTATTATTATGAGTTAGCATAGTTCTCATAAATTTACTTGGGATATTATTCTACATGAGGAAATAAACATCTCAGAAATTAAAACTGAAAAAAGAACAAAGTATCCTTGAGCATTGGTAACAAATAGAGTAACAGTGTTTTTGGAGAAATGTACTAGTTGTATCTGTCTCTCATGGCTCTTGAGCATTGGGCCTTTGCCAACATTAGGAGTTTTACGTTGTAATGAACCTATTTTCCATTTTTATTTTCCCTTCAATGGGAGACTTTACTTGGAAAATTTAGGCCACTGAATTTTGAAATATGTTCTAAGTTTGGAAGTCCATGTGATAAAGAGGAAAGAACACAGCACTGGAATCAGGAGTTCTGTTTTCTTTCATTTACTTTCTGGGTGACCTGAGTCAAGCTATTAAAGATCTTGGAGCTTCATTCATCATCTGTAAAATGAGAGATACCTGGCTGAGCTGTCCCTTTCTGCCCTCGGATCTGAATTCCCTTTAACAGATAGAAGACTCATGGAAGGGGGAATGCTTAGAAAAAGCATTTTAAATTCAATCCATTGAACATTATGTGTCTGCTATATGCAAAGTGTAGTATTTATAAAGAAGAAAGGGGGGAAAATGACAGTTTGCTTAAGGCAGTGTATTACAAGGAAAAGGACATGGGATTTGGAATCAAAGTATCTGGTTTCCCATCCCAGTTCTGACACTTCCTGAGAGAATTTGGACAAGTCAATTTACCCTTTTGGAATTCAGTTTTCTTAAAATGAGAACATGAGGCAGCCATGATCTCTAAGGTCCCTTGCTAAATATAGATCTATGATCCTTAGATACTGTTATAAAACCCTAGCCATAGCATAATGTGGTATACCTCTTACCACAAGCCTAGCTCACACTGCCTCTGTCTGTTTCCTCATATAGAAAATATATATGATAATATAGATCTCAGTTCCATCACAAAGTTTTAATGAAGATTGATTCAATACACTCCACATGAAAAACATTATTTTAAGATATTTCATCTAGTTAATTAATAGATATTTATCAATTTATCAAAATTTATTTGCTATTTACCATATCCAAAATATTAGATGGCTTCTTATCTCTCTAAGAATTTACAATTCAACTGAGGAGGCAGGAAAGGTATATTAAGAGATACCTGACCATTTATGATAGTGTAATATTAAGTACCAAATTAATAATACACAAAATAATCATAAAATAGAGGTGTAAAACTTAGAGCCTAAGGCAAGAGGCCTATAAAACTCATATAGAATACAGCATAGATAACATTAATTTTTATTTTTCTAAATCAGTGTGGCACCCACAGGGACTGACTGGATTTGAGTTTGGTAACACTGATCCTCACTTCCCACTGTATCTTACAGATGAAGAAAATGGGGGAGAGATGATAAAAGCTGACCGTAGAGCAAGAACCGGAATCTAAGTTTTCTGACTCCTTGTTCAATAGTCTTACTCTTTTTCACTGATGCTTTGTGTGATTTAGGAAATCAGAGAAAGATGAACTCATTAAGAATTAGGGCTGAATTGCAATGTACGTTACATTTTTTTCTTTTCTTATCTGCAGTGCACATGACAAGTACTTTTTTTCTTGCTGCTGTGCATGCTTTTTTTCTTCTCTTATTTTATATTTAAGCTTAAAATACATTTCTTTTTCTCTTCTTACATATTTAAGTTTTAGAAAAGAATAAAAGAAGGAAGATTGAAGGGAGGATATTCATGGACCACTGTAAAGTTGAATTTAACTGAATATTGAAAAAAGAATGTTTAGAGAGACGAACAAGATGTGATTAAGAGAGAGAGGGGAGAGACCACTCCTCACAATCAGATCCATTTGTCCAGCATTCCCTTGCTCTTCCTTTTAATATTCTACATGATGTCTCTTTATTTTTTCCCTATCCTCAAGCCCACAACTTCATATTTGTCTCTTAGCAGAAAAACTGAGAAAATCAAACCTATTCTGTTTACTCAATTCTCTATCTTTATACCTCAAATTATTTGACAAGGATAAGCCCTTGTATTTAAAACCTAATCTTATATCCTCTCAGCTCCTTTAGAGGTGTTTTTCCATCTAACATCACCTTTCCCTAATTTTCAAGCTTCCTTTCTATTGGTTGAAACATGCTTAAATATACTATCATGGGAGAATGATGATGATGATGATAGAATATATACATAAATATATATTACTTTAAACTTTTCAAACATCATTTAATCCTCACAATAACGCTTTAAGATCGATATTATCTATCTTACTTATTATTATCTATCTTATCATTACTAATAATATTATTATGTTAGATAAGTAAACAAAGGCTGAGAGAGATATAGTAACTTGCTCAGAGTTGACATATATGAAGCCAGGTTTGAACTCATTTCATTCTCCATTCATGTCTTATACTCTGCCATGCAATCAAAAGAAGCTACTAAAAGAGAAGCTTTGTATGAGTATTCTTTAGTTGAAGATTTGATCTATGCCTTTCACTTTCATCTATGTCTTCCCTACCTCTGAAAAAATTAAAAGCTCTGAGAAAAGGCCAATAAATATAATGGAAAACTGATATCTATGTGGTGGTAGGAGTCACCATCATCATCAATATCTAGTGGAATTGTAGTCTCTTGCTCTAGACTCAGAAGAGACTTAGAGAAGACCTAGAATAATTCTTCTCATTTCCTGAATGAGGAAACTGAGGCACAATAAAGGGACGATATTTCCTGTGTGAAACAGCTGGTTGCTGACAGAATGACATCTTCTGATTCCCAATTTGAACCTTATTTGAAAGTAAGTTAAATGTATTACAGAAGAATAAATTCATATATAATCCAAACCTTGTTTTCCACAGATCCATCATTCTTTCTTCTTTTACAGGATGATAGAATTTAGAATTTGTAGGGATCTTAGTAATTATACAATCCAACCTTCTCCTTTACAGGTGAATAAACTAAAGATCAAACATGTCTTGCTCTATGTCACAAAGCAAATAATTAACAAAATTTGTATTTAAAATAAGGTTCTTTACCTCCAAATCCAATGATCTTTCCACTATGGTACTTTAAGGAAAATCAGTTATTATCTATTTTATGTGTTTTGCATATTCTGTCCTTTTGATCTTTTAATTGGCATAAAAGTGATCTTTTATCCACTTCCAGATAGGGAAATTAAGTTTGGATGAGTAGAGAGGTATATTCTTTTATAATTATTATTATTATTTTTTAAAGTTCTAGATAACTCTTGTCTCATAATATTTTTATAGTTACCTGAGATTTGTGAAGTAGACATACTTAATTAGTTAAATTTAAATAAATTGTCATCTAAAATTCAAGGTCAATGCCAACTAGCAGTCTTGAGACACATAGATTTAGAAAATGGCATGATGGTAGATCAAACATGAATCCATGATGATAGCTGTTGGAGAGCCTAATCAGAGTTTATGGAGCCAGCCTGCTGGCAGCCACAATATTAAAATAATCATCCTTCAATCAGGGAGAATGATTTCACTCCCGGGATATATTATTCAATAGTGACTGTTTGGAATAAAAGTTTTATTGGGGCTGAAGAAAAAAAAAATTAAGCAATAAATAGGCTGTCAGGAACACTGTAGCTTGTCTGATTAGTGTTGCATTATGAGAGGGCTGTGATGTAGACAAGAACAATCTTCTGGAATTTTCCACCTAAGACTTGTAAAAAAAAAAGGCTGCTCCTGATTTGACTCCTTTTATTTTTATAGACATAATATTAGAAGATGAATAATTTATCGGTGAGAAAGCTGACAGTTTCCATTCCCCGTTATTAAAATAAGTAGTCTCACCCAATTAGTTCAGACTCCACCAGAAATAGTGAGTTGTCCAATAGTTGAGACTATTGTCGGTTTCTGAAAACATCAATAACTAATCTCTTGGAATTTGTTCTACTACTAATATCAGAAGTTTCACTTGAATGAATAGGGAGAGATTTAGTTAATAGCAGAGTTAGGAAAAAGGCACTTCCACAAAGACTGCTGTCTAAACATTACTCTCCATTCCATCTGCCCCATTTATCAGATGCTTTAAGACTTTAACAAACTTAGCTTGATTTATCATCGAATAAATGTGTAGGTACTACTGAAAATGAGATTTTATAACATAATTGTGCATGTTGCCCTGTCTTGTGATTCCATCACTCTGGGGAATTCTGAGTGACAAAATTCCTTTAGCAATGAATTTGGTCATCATTCTACCATTTTTAATCTTTGAGAATTGCTTGTTTGAGTGGTTTGCTTTGGGTGATAGACCATTATATGCGAGATGTGGAACTTGAACCAAGCCATTATCTAAATGAATCTGGCTCTCTATGTGCTCTTCCATATTAGATATTTATTCCTTTATTATTTTAGGAGGGTGAGGAGCTAATTGGTTTAGTGTTATTATCAGACATACTGTTCTTCATATGTTCCAGAATTCCTGCAATGCACCCTTTCTCTGTCTCTTGTAACCATGTGTTTCTTCAAGTCTCATCTTATGTACCAACTTCAGCATGAAGCTTTTCTTGTAACAACCCCACCCTCAGGGTTACTTTACTTCTGCTTTTCATGCTTTCTTTCTTTTGTTATAAAATAAACATATACTTTTGTCTATCCTGATAAAATTTAATTTCTTTAAGGGCAAAGACAAAGTCAAATTTTGTCTTTTATCTCCACAGCCTAGCATACTAAGTGGCATACAGGAGGCAAATGGGCACTTAATAAATGCATATTCATTGGTGAGTTTGTTGATGAGGACAGAAAAAAAGTACTGAATCATAACTTCCCTCCTCTAGTACAAGCACACCAAATGAAGAACAAGAGTAGGGGAAATTCATGAGGACCTGAGTCATTTGGGTGAAGAATATGAGAAAAATAGAATAGGAACAGAAGGGAAATGGAAAGGGCTCTAAATAATACTGTGACTTTCTGATTCAGGCTTTGGATGGGAGGAAGGTAAAGGAAGATAAATGAAATAATGCAGAAGAAGAGAAGGTACAGACAATTCATCTAGAGAAAGTATGTGTGCTGTGGTGATAACACAACCATAGAGTCTCCACCCCACCCAAGAAAGCTGATATGATTGGTTTCTGTGAATCTTGATGGAGCTGCTAGATGGCCACAGCAGACCATGCTTTCTGGGATGGGAAGAGGGGAAAGGGTAAGGAGACAGACAGACAGAGACAGACACAGAGATAGAGACAGAGAGGGAGAGGGAGAATCTGAAAACAATATCCATCCTACCTCTCAATTAATGGAGGAATTTATAGGTGATTGGTGAGCTATGGACAATCCCACAGAACTGTGGAAAGATTAAGTAAATAAATACAGCCTCTAAGGGATCAAAAGCTGTAGTTCTGAGCCCCTGTGGTCATAAGGGACTCTCACATGATAGGGCCCACCATATGTCTCACAGCACTTGGCAAAAAGAGGAACAGAAGGAATCAAGGACAGAGAGTCAGCCAAAAAACTCAGAATATCCCAGTTGAATTCCCTCTGTCACAATCTCTGAGTGGTCTATTGAAGCAATCTCACTGAGTGCAATATTAATTAGAAGCATTGCTACCTATGGAGAGATCTGAAGGTCTGAGCTATGAAAACCTACTCAGGATAGACTTTCTGCTTACAAGCAATAAGTGGTCATTTACAGAGTATAATTTGAGGGTCGTCTTTTTTTCTATTTTGTCATGAGCAACCACTTCTACCAATAACAAAGCGTCTTTGTCCCTGCTCTATTACTTTGCCATTTGCTCAAGACATTCAAAGTCCCTCTAAAAATGCAAACCCCTTACCTGGCCAGATTTTATCAAATAGGTTCTAGGAAGTGACCAAAAACACAAGATAGGTAAGTTTTGATAAAGGAAGAAAGAGGGAAGAAGGGATGGGAAGAGAAGAGCAAAGAGTAAGAGAGGTGACCAGAAAGCGCTAAAGAATGGAATTCTGCCTAAGAATTTCAATCAAGGTGGGCCACTCCAAAGCAGAATCCTAGGCATTTAAGGTTCTGTAATACAGTAATGAACACTTGAGATTATGCTCAATTATATAATAAAAGGTAAACGATGGGAATGAGATGAAGGAATGATAATTTCATTTATGATCACAAGATTGTGGTTATTATAAACTTAATGATGACAGAGATTTCAGAACTGGGAAATTTGCCCTCCTCGCACTAACTTACCAACTTCAGAATAACTGGAACTAATCACCTCTGATACAGCAGGGCACCATGGATATTCCTTTTGCCTTCAATAACACAACATAAATAGCTGTAAGATAGACTAGCAACACCTATGGTAACTAAGGACAGCAACAGGCTTACCTCTTCTCTAATGAGCCATCATTTCCCCACTGTAGCTGCTCCACATAACTGCTAAGGAAATATCCAGGTTATGCCAATTAGAAGCAGATGTCCCCAAAGGCTCTGTCCTTGGCCTTCTTCCCATTATTTTTAATGTTATTTCATTTATTTTTCATTTATTACATTTCATTTATATTATTTCATTAGGTGAACTCATAACTTCTCTATGTAGTTGATTCTTGTGTCTATTTATCTAGCCATAACCTTCAGTATTATATTCGACACCATGAATTGGATATCCCTTAAATATCTGAAACTCAACATTTCCAAAACAGAGTTCATTAGCTCCCATTCCCCCCATGCTCCCCTCTTCCAAACTTATCGATTATTGTCAAGGGGACAAGTATATTTCCAGTCACCTGGGCTCAAAGCCTTGATGTCATCCTTGATTCTTCCCTTGTTACCAGTTCACTCTCATTCCTATATCTACTCTCTTTCCAGGTCTCATCAATTCTGCCTTAGTAATATCTCTTATATATACCTCCTTTTCTCATCTGGCACTATGACCACCCTGCTCAAAAAGTTCCAATAGTTCCACAATGCCTTGAGAATGACATGAAAATTCCTGTGTTTACCATTTAATACCTTTATAATCTGGCTCCAATCTGCCTTTCCAAATAGTGGACAGAGGGTCAGCCCTTGGGTTAAATCTGAACTGAGTCACCTACTAGCTGTGTGACACTGTGAGTCACTTAACCACTTTTTTTGTTTGTTTTTGGAGGGGGAAGGCAGGGCAATTGGGGTTAAGTGACTTGCCCAAGGTCACATGGCTAGTAAATGTTAAGTGTCTGAGGCCAATACTTAACTATTTTTGCCTCACTTTCTTCAACTTTAAAATACAGATAATAATAATAATAATAATAATAATAATACCTACTTAGCAGAGTTGTTATGAACATCATATATTTGTAAAACACCTAGCCCAGGGTCTGCCCACCTTATAAGTACTTAATAAAGCCTTCCTTTCTACTCTTATTTTTTTCTGTCTCTCCTTCCTTCAGTCCTTCCCTCCTTCCTTCCCCTCTGTAATGATAATGTAATTTGACCCTTTTGTATTGGCAAGTAAGCAGGTACTTAGCACTTAAGTAACTAATCAGACCTCTGTGAAAGAAACAGAATGTATGAACCCTTGTTCCTGACATAACAGCAAGGGGTTGGCTAAAATAGGAAGCTAATGCTATATGTATATAAGAAAAGCCCCAGAGAGGCACAGTCAGAATTTCTTCAGACAAGAATCTGGTGGCAGAGCAGCTACAGAAGAGTGAATCTAGAATTGAGCCACAATTTTCCAAGAACTTGTGGTGGTGGAGCTTCTTCTGAACTGGAGCCCAGGAGCCCCCAGGAGCACAGGAGCCCCAAAGACCCCTCCCCCCAGGCTGGATAAGGTGAATCTGTTTTTTTTAAACAAGCTGCAGAAGGCTGAGGAAGTATGGGACCATGATAGGTGACTTTGTCTGTTTGTGGCTTGATTGATCCTTGAATTCCCAGGAGCAGAAATTGTGAAGGATTTGAGATGGACGGGACCCTGTGAACTTAAGTATGGAGCATGACCTATCCATTGAGGTGGATGATGAACTGGGAGCTGTCTGCCATTGAACCCAGGTGACAGTGTGGTAAATCCAGGTAGAATCTGGGACCATTGAAGGGGATCCAGGGAATCTGAGAACCGGCCCACATCAAGATGACAAAACCTCTCAGTGGGTACTGAGTAATGATGAAATTGTAGTTTACTAGAGACCTAGGGGTGGAAGGTTTGTGTATTTTCTAATGATTGTGTTTAGTGATTAATGATACTGAGTAATTGATTGCTGAATAAGTGACTGATTGAGTTAATTTAGTGTGCCCCATGAGTGGAAGACTTTGACTACTGTACTTTGATATGATTGTTTTTTGTTCTAAATATTGGTGAAAACTATGTGGCCCTTTTAAAGATAAGCTGTTGTGAATACTATATTGTGATTTTCTATGATAAGTTATAATATTGTGAATGTTGTACCTTGATTTTATGTTTTATGTTTTGCTTTGATTTGTTATGGAATAAATAGAATTTTCACTATATTGTGTAATCAGAACCTTAAAAGCTGTTCACAGTAGCATTCTTCTGGAAAGCTGCTCATGCATGGTGTTACACCCTCCCTTACCTCCTTTAACCCTTTCTTTATTTCTTCCTTCCTGCCTTCCTTCTTTTCTTCCTTCTCTAAATTCCAGTCAAATTGGCCTTCTTGCTGTTCCTCACACACACACATTCCTTCTCCTGTAACAACTGTACAAATTGCTCTTTTACTTTTTAGTATTCCTAGTTTAGTATTCCTTTAAAATCCAACTCAAGGGACCATCCTGCATGTATCCCATCATCATCTCTTTACTTGCTAACTAGTGTTGATTCCCTGTTTCTTCCCAAGTATATGGTAGTATCCTTGTTTGTTTGTTTTTAATTTGTGTATATGTATACGTATACACACATTTGTAGTCATGGATACTTTGCTTACCTATTTACATATTATTATCCTTCGTAAACTTAAAGGCAGTTTTGTCTTAGATTCCCCAGGGTCAAGCAGAGTTCTAAGGAGTTTGGAGCTAACTTAAGAGAGACTTAGTCTCTGAAGCCCAAGTTCAAATCATGCCTCAGACACAATCCTAAAAGTGCAACCCTGGGAAAATGACTTCTTTCAGCTTCAAATTCCTCATATGTAAAAATGGGAATAATAACAGTGGTCACCTCACATGATAATTGTGAGGATTAAACTAGAAACCTTATTATAATAGGTGCTTCATAAATGGTGTCTTATTCACTTATTTATATCTATAACCTACCCAACCAGGTTGTTGAGTCTTAAATGAGTGGTCACATGGTAGAGTGGGAAAATCACTAGACTGGAAATCAGGAAAGCTGTGGTCCTGTTTTGATTTTTCCACTTACTGACCATATAACTTTGGGAAGGTAATCTCTTTTCTCTCAAATTCAGTTTCTTCTTATGAAAAGTTGGTTAAATAAAACCTGTCATACACACACTATATATAGAGACACACATGTATACATACGTGTGTGTATCCATTTAGATTTTATATGGGTGTGTGGTGTGTAAACAGCCATTTGGCCTTGAGCAAGTCACCTCCCTCTCTTTGGACTTCTGTCTCCTCCTTTGTAAAACAAGAGGAAGGACAAGATATTCTTTATTATTCCTTCCACATTTACATTTAATCATCCTTATTTTAAAGTACTATACTAACTGAAAGTATTATTGTGATATTCATGATAAGAGTTTGAAAAGCATATGGTTTTTACTGAAAACCAATGTATTATTATTTTCTAAATCTCTTGAGATTTCACATAATTAAAAAATCCTTGAAATAATACATTCATAGCTCAAAAATTCAGCTTTCTTTGCACACTGCCTAAAAAAAAAAATTTGAGTGAGGGAGAGAAGACAGACAGGCACACATTTCCAAAGGCAATTTTAAAATATGCTCAAAATTTAAGTAGGAGATTTCATCTTTTTTCATTAAATTTTTTTCTTAAATATCTACTAAGTGCAAGGTCCTTCCATTTACTGTCAGAAATATCTATATCTATATGCACATACAAACACATAAGTGTGTGTATATATATGTATATATATATACACACACACACATACACATATGCAAATGATATATATCCATGTCATATACCTTTACTTCACCTTAAACAAAGTTCATCAGTGAGAAAGATGAAGGGAATTAAATAAGCATTTATATAGGACCCACTGAATTGAACTCAGATTTTCCTGACTCCAACTTGCTCTTTCTCCACTGTGTCCTCAAGCTATCTTCAGTTGATCCATCTCTGAAAACAAAAAGAAAATATTAATTAATTAATTTAATCAAAGAAGTTGATAGGAAAATAAGGGGAAAAAATGACTGAACTAGCTGATTTTTTTTCACCTAGCTTTGCCATTACCCAAGTATATGTCCTAGGGGACAACATCATATCCAGCTCTTCACTTCCCAAATCCTCCAATTTTTTTCCCAAGTTATATTAGTAAATTGTAAGAACAGATAAAAATGCTACTTATACTCTAAAGTCTTCCAGTTTCTCAAATAGACCTTATTTCTAGGTCACAGGAGATACATTACATGTTTCTTCTAATAGAATTATTCATTGATGATAATAACTGACCTTTATTTGATGCTGTAAGTTTTCAAAGTTCTTTATACCCATTTTCTCATTTGAGTCTCACAATAATTATGTGAGAGGAAAAGATATATAATGTATATATGTGTGTACATATATGCAGAATGATCTTTATTTTTACAGATTCAGAAACTGAAGCTGAAAGGAGTTAGGTTTAAGCACTGCCCTCTCTCCAAGTGGGTCCCATTCTCATTTCAATGTAGTAGAGGAAGAGAGAATTGGACTTGGAGTCAAAATACTTGGTTTGAATCTTTGGTCTAGAGATGATAAATTTACTAAGTTCTTCATTTCTTATAAATGTTTTTTTGGGGGAAGAGAATATAGTTCCAGACTACTCATGCAAATTCTGTAGGTGACCACCTTCCCAGCCTTTAGCAGTGAGTCACCATTTAGCACTCCTTTTCATTGGACTAGTATATTTACACAAATATGAATACTTGTATATACACAAATATATATATATATATAATCAAAATGTATGTTACATATATATGTATATATGCACACACATATTATATATTAATATTCACGTTTTCTTATTAGACCTTGGGATACTAGCTCTGCAGAAGGCCTAGATAAAATCTCCTATTTTATAGTTCCAATAGTGCAAAGTTTACTCTTTTCTTCATGTAGCACACTTTTCCATTCACCTGCTCATGTTCCAATCGCCAACTTATATAAATAACTTTTATTTACTTCTGACAATTTGTGATTCCTTTCTCCCCTCTCTGGCTTCATCCCTCCCACCCACCCCACCTTCCACCTATCCCCTCCTCCTTAATATTACTTTGCTACATAATCTCTTCTGCTTTTTATTCTGCAAAATATCATCTTGTATTTATACTGTTGAGCTTCCCAGGAAGGAAAACAATCAGAACATTGCACGTAAGTAGAAAATAATTCTGTGACACTGCTCTTTTGTGGTTTGTTTACCTTTCTGGCTTCTTTGCTGTGTCAGCTTAATTACTCTTTGTTTGATTGACTAAATGTTGGTACCCCCTTAAATTCACATTGTGCCCTCTTATTTCTCTACATTTTCCCTGTAATTTCTTTCTTTCCCATGGATTTAATTATTAGTTCTATGTAGTTTCTTGTAGTTCTATGTGGAGGGGTGTATGGGGTGTTCAAGGAGAACTAGCACCTCAGGTGTGGGGGCTTGTTGAGCCTTGCATATCCACTTTGGTGCCTATCTGGCACTCAGCTCTCACCTGTGACTCCAAGAAGCTATAGAATGTGCAATGGCCACACCCTAAAAAATCTATCTCAGCAGATAGGCCAAACCAGGAGGAGGGTAACCAGGAAACCTTCAACCCATTCATGGTTTAGGGAGTTGTCTACACTAAGCATGTGAAAACTCCCCCCACAGAGTGGGTAGATGAAGAAAAAAAATGTTCCAATGGCCATGAAGGTAGCTGAAGTGGGTGCTATGGAACATTAGAGCTTGGAGAGACATCAAAAAAACTGAAGTCATTCACTGCACCCTGAGACCATCATCAGTCATTTTGACCTTTGTTTTGCTACTGGAATTCGATGATTCTGGAAGAGAAAATGAAGCTGATGTTTTTGTGTAATTCTTCCTCACCTAAATCCAATTCATACATGAATCATGATATCATCCGATGGTGTCATTAGTCCTCTTAAAAAAGGACAATCAGCATTTTTAGGAGACAATGTGAAAAAAAAAGAAATAAAAGAAAAAAAAAGACAATGTGAAATATCAAGAGATGTTCTAGAAGTCAGGAAGACCTGGGTTGAAGATATGCCTATAACAAATATTGACTATGTGATGCTTAGCAAGTAATAGTGTGTAAATGTCCCAGACAACTTGCCAATGTAAATACAGAAAATGTATTAAAGGAAGATAATGTGCTGATCTGTGCTGGTAGGCAGGGTTCCCTCATTGAGAATTTCTTATACCAGTGAATTTATAGACCCCTATCCCTTTGCATTTCCTATGGTTCATTCTAACCTTTAAACTCTCTTTCACAAATCTTTCATGAGTTTCTATGCAGTATTTACATTTACTTGCTAAAAACACTTCCTCAAATTCCTGCAATCACTGTATATTCAACATATCCCAAACCAGACTAATTGTCTTCAACACAAAACCTTTTCTTCCTAGCTTCCCAGCTTTTGTTGATGACACAATCCTTCTTTTAATTACTCACCTTCAAACCCAGGAATAGACCTGGAAGTGCTCCATCCTTTCCTCTTCACATATAAGTCATCAAGTCCAATGTATTCCACCTCTAAAACATCTGACACATCAGGTCCTCTTTATTACTCACACTGTTAACACTCTTTTCCTGATTGTCTCTCAGCAGGATTATTGCAATTTGTAAACTGCTTTTGGATACTACTCTAGAAAGTTGTTTTTATGGCTGTTCATTGGGCCCCAGAAGAGAAAACATGCTGTTCTGTGAACACTGCTGTCAAGCAGTGTTCCCCATTTTTAACTCATTAGTTTTGCTAATCTGCTAGTTATTAGAAATTTTAAATGAGGTGTACCTGTAAGGTCTAAAACAAATCTTGCCTTCTTCATAGTAACAGGTACCATTCCACAAAGCCTACTAATCAACAAAGTTTAAATTATTTCTTTTTCATTGCTCAACCCTGCTTGGTCTCCAATAACTTTTGGTCACTGGACAACTTTCTAATGTAATCACATGTGAGGAATAAAAAACATTTTCTACCTATCCATATACATATATATGTATATATAAAGAGAGAGATTTATGCATTTATATATACACAGATATACATACATAAGCATTCACATACACACCCACACACAATTCCCTTAGAACCACATATACTTCTCTTTGACTCAGAGTTCAAGGAATTGAGCCCAACATCTCTTTCTACATCCCCACTTTTGGTTATCACACCCATGTCAGGTATCACCTTTTCACCTTTTTCTCTATATCTACATCTTTGAGTTCCCTCACTAATCTCTCACTTTTGTTTTCAACTGCATGTTGGGTATTTCCCCTTAAATATTCCACTAGAACATCAAACTCAGTGTGTCTAAAATCCAATTCATTATCTCCTGCAATAACCTGAATAGCCCCTCTGTTTTCTTCTTGTTAATAACAAGACTTTTTCTCATACACTCCACCATAGTCATCTTTTGGAAACCTTAGTCATATAGATATGATCAGCAAAATACTTATGGGATTATTAGGTGATCATTTAGCTCACCTTGGACCCTCTGTCCCTTAATTAACTTCTTCTATATTTTCTGTTCCACTCTTGGAAGAAAATTAATTTGATGAAGGAGAAACTCCTCCACTTAAATGTAATATTTTTATGAAAATTCTACCCAGTCATCCTCCATCTTAGCATGGCTACTTGGTAGTATGTATTGCTGATCTTTCCCTTGTCAGGGATAGCAAGAATTCATGGTACAATATTACATACATTATATTTACTAGGCTTGGAGGGAGGGAGGATCTTACTGTGATCTGTGTCTCTTCATAATATACTATAAAATAGAATTGTCTGGAATACAAGTTTCACTAATTTATTTTGCATAGCTAAAACCACTATATACTTTAACGATTAAATTTGAACTCTGTTTAGATCCTTGGATAATTTTCAGTCATTAAAACTGTTTAATTTGGTTCTTTTAAATTTTATTTTTCCATATTCAATAAATTTATTAATGAAAATGCTATGTATGCTGGGTATTTTTAGAAAATAGAGTCAAAGACGTTTAGAAGATAGGTCTGCAATCATGATTCCTTACTTTCTCACCAGAACAATGTCCATCAAGTCAAACCTGCAGCAGAAAAAAAAAATTCTTTACAATATGCCATATGATTCACATTCAGAACTTCTTATATAATAAGTGCGTATATTGCATATAGTGCATATATATTATGTAATATATTATAATACATAATATAAATATATACATTCATTCACTCAAAGGAAATTATTGACCATTCATTTATTTTAAGATTCATTTATTTATTTTTAACATTCCTTTTTTATTATGAGTTCCAAATTCTCTTCTTCCCTCCCATTCCTCCATCACTCAATGAGAAGGCAAGAAATATGCTATCAATTACACATGTGAAAGCATGCAAAACATTTCCATATTATCCAAACCAAAAAGCAAGAAAAATAAAGTGAAAAAAGTGACTGCAGTCTGCCTTTGTTAGTTCTTTCTTTGGAGGGGGATGGCATTTTTCATCATAAGTCCTTTGGAATTATCTTGGATCATTTTATTCATCAGAATAGCTAAGGACTTTACAACTGATCATCACATATTATTGCTATTGCTGTTCTCCAGGTTCTATTCACTTCACTTTGTTTGATTTCCTAAAAGTCTTTTGAGGTTTTTCTGAAATCATCCCATTTTTTTTATAGCACCATAGTATTCCATCACAATTATATCCTGTAATTTGTTCAGTCATTCTCTAATTGATGGGCATTCCCTCATTTTCCAATTCTTTTTTTGTCACAAAAAAGGAGTCTTTACAAACATTTTTGTACATATAGGTTCTTTTCTTTTATCTTTTATATCTTTGGGATATAGAACTCTTAGTGGTATTGTGGGATGAAAGAGCATGCACAGTTTTGTACTATTTTAGGCATAGTTCCAAATACTTCTTTAAAATGACTGGTTCAGTTCAGAACTCTGCCAAGAGTGCATTAGTGGCTCAATTCTTCCATATTCCTACCAACATTTTGACCACATACTTAAAAGAATCTTAATAGACTAAGAGAATATTGATTGAATGTCCACTGGTAAAATGACTATAAGATTAAGAGTCAAGAATTTGAGTTTCTGATATTGATCTCCTGTGTGAACTAAGGAGATTCATTTCTCTCTTATAAGCCTCAGTTTCCTTAATTGTTACATGAGAAGATATTAATTCCTGCCTTGCCTACTTCACAGACTTGTTGAAAAGAAAAAAAAATAATAGGTATGAAAATGCCCTTGAAATATTTCAATTTTGATGCAGGTTTATGTAAGGCATCACTATAAATATTTAAAAAAATACCAAACATCTTTGATGAATGGTCACCTGGGAGTTCTTTATAAACTAATTGATAACAAGATCAGTTCCAATGCTAAAGACATAACATTCTCAGAATTATAATAGGCCCTTCTCTGAGTAAGACAAATTAGTATATCATTAATTTTCCATTTTTTATCACGAAGAAAATTCAATGATTTCCTACAGATGATAAATTAATCAATGCTCTAAAAAATGTTTAGCCCTACACAGAAATTAGTAGTTTCAGAGTCAGTGGGTGATATCAATTCATTTCAAGTCTTTTTTCATTCCCCAAAGGTTATATTTCTAAAGGTCCTGGTTTGATTTTTAAAATACAATTAGTTTCCACTGTGTGAAAACAATTTATTGGAATTTTTCTTTACTTGAAGAGAAGCTCAATTCCAAAGAGCTTTCACACTTATAATTAAATCTTGATTAATTGCAATACTCAACAAAGGCAATATTCTTTTTAGTTGTATTTTCTGATTAATTGAAGTTTTAAACTTTTAAGCTTAGTTTCAAATTTTGTTATTGCAAATTTTTCCATCTACCTTCTTTCATAATATTGACTAACCTTATCTAGCCAACCATATTCAAACTATTCCTCAACAGTTATGACTATCTTCTCATTATAGGCCTATCTATATATAAAATGCATGAGCCCTTCCTATTTATGTACACATTTTCCCACTTCAAATGCTATCTCATTTCTCTTTGCCTGAATAAAACTTTATTATTCTTCAAGGCTTTTGTCCAGTTCCATCTTTTCCATTAATCAGTGGATGATCACTTCAGCATAGGGTATTCAAATGTTTGAGCCAAAATATTTCATTTTACATCTAGATTCTAAAACTTAATAGTACCACAGTTCATGTTTGGGGCTTTGTCACACTGACTCTTATCTAGACATACTTGTTTCTTTTTTTTTAAGTTTTTGTCTTGGTCCTTTTTACCACTTCTAGACTCTCCCCAAACTTTCATTTATTATGTATCATGGCTAATTGTCATCTTTCTGCTTGTCAGAGAAGGAAAACCAATCAAAGGGAGGTATGAGAAATTCTCATTTCTTAAAACCTCTGGATCCTGATATTTTTTTGTTTTTCTTCTAAGAGGTGAGCTACTCTAGTCTAGCTGGCATAAAAAAACACTGAATTAAACTAGTTTTAATGATTTGGATATCTTGTGGCTCAAGATCCAAAACTAATCTCAAAATTAATTCAAAGGTAAACTTGAGCTTCACATCATTTTTGCATTTTATATTGAAAAACAAGGAGTTACAGATTGTTATCAGTACCTGCCTATTTCTCTAGTTTATACAATTTAGAAAAAATAAAGCAAGCTATCATCATGAATTTTAGCTTTAACTGACTCATGCAATTCATCAGTCATCAGAAATCTATTAAGTGCCTACCATAAATCCAGACAGTGTTCTAAGAGTGGAGACCCAAAGATAAAAGTAAAATACTCCTTTCCCATGAGGGTCTTATAATCTGAGACAACATATAATACCTACATAGGTATACATAAAATATATTCACTATATATAAGGCAATTTGGATGCTATGGTGGGAAGATAATAGAAGCTTCAAAGGGGGTGTTGATTGTGTCAGGAAATGATTTTTGTTGTTATTCGGTCATTTTGGTCATGCCTGATTCTTCATGACCTTATTATGGATTTTCTTGGCAAAGATACTGGAGTGGTTTGTTATTTCCTTCTCCAGTTTATTTTACAGATAAAGAACTGAGGCAAACAGAGTTAAATGACTTCACTGGGATCACACAGCTAATGTTTGAGACCACATTTGAACTCAGAAGATGAGCCTTCCTGACTTCAGGGAAGGTGCTCTATTGCTTCCAAGGTCTGATTATGGAAGGAAAAAGTAAAGGAAAAGTTTTGGTTACAAAAGTAGGGAAGGATTGAAGTTCATGAATAAGATAAAGCCAGAACAAAATCAAAGAGCTAAGACATGGAACCGTGAATGAGGACCAGGAGAAAAGACCAATTTGGCTTAACTCTCTCATGTGAAGTGGGTGAGACCTCCACCATGACTTCATGTCCCACAAAACACATCTAAAGGAAATCTCATTACCTTGCAAGATTCAGCATATGTGGTACTCACATCTCATCAGTACCTGTGCCCCTATTATTTGACTGTGACAGAAGAACAGAGAGATGTACTGGGGGGAAAGAAAAACAACAAAAAAAAGCCCAAACATCTGGTCCTTCCATCCTTGTTAATACCATGTTATATATTTTCTCCCCTTCAGACCTAAAATTATAAAAAAAAATGTGGTTTACTATAAGTGCCTTCACTTTCTTTCCTCTTACCCCTAATAATCATGCTTCTAATCTCAGTATTACACTGAAACTGTTCTCTCCAAAGTTACTAATAATCTCTTAGTTGCCAAATCCAGCAGTTTTTCTCAATCTTTATTCTCCTTGACTTTATTGCAGCCTCTGACACTGTTGATCACTCTCACTTCCTTGACATTATAGACTTTGGATTTTCTTCTTGGATTCTATCTCCTGAGTTTGATGTAGATCATGCCTTCTAACTCTAAGTTCTATCCATATCCTTATCTGTTCTCCTTCTGTTGTACTTCACTTGATAATCTCATGAACTCTCATGAATCTAACTAACATCTTTATGATGATGAGGCTTACGACTACCTGTTCTGCCCCCATATCTCTACTGACTTCCAATTTTATATCTCCAGCTGTCAGATACCTCAAACTGGATGTCCACCAGATATCTTAAAATATATATCCCAAACAGAAATCATCCTTCCCCTTAAACCCCATCACCACTACCTTCTCTATTACTGTAGAGGGCAACACCATCCTTAGAACATCTCAGGCTCATAATACAGAAGTCATCTTGGATTTCTGACTATTTTTCAATCCCACCCCACTTCCCCATGTCCACAGTTTTGCTAAGGTCTGTTGATTTCACTTTTGTAACATCTCTCCAATAAGCCCTCTTCTCCCCTCTAACAGTATCACCAGTGTAGTGCAGGCACTCATCACCTCACTCCTAGATTGTTGCAATAGCCTGACTCTGTTATTCTCAAGACTTTACTCACTCTAATCCACCCTTCATTCAATTTCTAGGAGAATTTTTTTCTAAAATGCAGTCTGATCATGTCACCCTCTCCCTACTCAATAAACTCCTTTGTCTCTCCATTTCCTCCAGAAGCAAATATAAAATGCTCTGTTTGGCATTCCAAGCACTTCACAGCCTTCTTCACCCTTTTCAATCTTCTTAGAACTTACTTCCCAAGATGTACTCTGATATGACACTGGTCTCCTTCCTGTTCTTCAAACAAGACATTCTAACTCTTACTCCTGGGGATTATCTCTAGCTTTCCTCCATGTGTGGAATGCTCTTCCTTCTCAGTTCTGAGTTCTGGATTCCCTGTCTTCTTCTAGGTCTTAACTAAAACACTTTCTACAGAGAGTCTTCCCCAACCCCTCTTAATTCCAGCTCCTTCCCTCTATGCTAATAGTTTCTATTTATCTTAAAAATAGATTGCTTTTATACGTTTGTATACATATTTTCCTGCCCCCCCCCCCAAGTTTAAAGCCACTTGAGGACAGGGACAGTCTTTTGCCTCTTTTAGTATTCCTAGCACTTAGTACAGTGCCTGACATAGAAATATTGATTACTTGATAGATATCAGGGACAGTGCTCTATTAATTCTACTACTCAGCTGCCTTGATCTGACCAAGGAGGGAGAAGACAAATCTAGCTATATACTTTCTTTTTTGTGTCTTTATTAATTTGTTTGTTTACTTTTAGTGTACAAGATTCAGTTCCACAATTCCTTGAGTTTCAAATTTTTCTCCCCTTCCCCCCACCCAAGGTGGCATACAATCAAGTATAGGATCTGCAGATACTTTCACATTAGGCATTAGTCAGGTTATGAAGAAGGATTGTATCAGATGGAATGAACAATGGGAAAGAGGAAACAAAACCAAACTAGAAAAAGAAAAAGAGCAGGTAGTTTTCTTCAATCTAATTCTTTCTCTGAATGTAAACATCTCTCTCTATCACGAGTCCTTTGGAGTTGACTTATAAACGAGAAGATTACAGTCTATCAAAGTTCATCATCACACATACGTTGTGTTTGTAATTGTGTACAAATTTCTCCTGGTTCTACTCTTCTCACTCAGCATCCGTTCATATAAGCCTCTCCCGGTAAATATGAAGTCCATCTGCTCCTCATTTCTTATAGCACAAGAGTATTCCATTACATTCATATACCACAACTTGTTTAGCCATTCGCCAATTGATGGGTATTCCCTTAATTTCCAATACTTTGCCAACACAAAAAGAACTGCTATAAATATTTGGTACATATGGGTCGTCTTCCCACTTCTATGATCTCTTTGGGATACAAGCCTAGAAGTGGTATTGCTGGGTGAAAGAGAATGAAATAATTTATATCCCTTTGGGCATAGTTCCAGATTGCTCTCCATAATAGCTGAATCAGTTCACAACTCCACCAGCAATGCATTAGTGTCCCAATTTTTCCACATCCTCTCCAGCATTAGTCATTTACCTGTTTTATCATCTTAGCCAATCTGATAAGTGAGATGTGGTACCTCAGAGTTGTTTTGATTTGCATTTCTCTAATCAATAGTTATTTAGATCATTTTTTTCTTATGCTTATAGATATCTTTAATTACTTCCTCTAAAAACTGTCTATTCATATTCTTTGACCATTTATCAATTGGGGAATGACTTGTATCCTTATTGATTTCACTCAATTCTTTGTATGTTTTAGAAATGAGGCCTTTATCAAAGACAATGGTTGTAAAAATTATTGCCCAATTTTCCACTTCCCTCTTAACTTGGTTACATTGGCTTTGTTTGTAGAGAAGCTTTTCAATTTAATGTGATAAAATTATCCATTTTGGATTTTATAATGCTCTCTTATTCCTGTTTGGTCATAAAGTACTCCTCTCTCCATAAATCTGACAGGTAAACTATTCCCTTTCCCAGATTGCTTACAGTATCAGCCTTTATACCTAGATCATGCACACATTTAGACTTGATTTTGGTATATGGTGTTACATACCATATGTCTATGCCCAGTTTCTGCCATACTATATTCCAGTTTTCCCAGCAGTTTTTCTCAAATAGTGAGTTCTTATCACAAAAAGTGGTATTTGGGTTTATCAAACAACAGATTACCGTAGTCATTTACTGCTGAGTCTCCTGTATCCAATCTATTCCATTGATCCACTGCTCTAGTCCTCATCCAGGACCAAGTAATTCTGATGACATCTGCTTTATAATACAGAATAAAATCTGGTGTAGCTACTCCACCTTCCCTAGCATTCCTTTTCATTAATTCCCTTGATATTCTGGACCCTTTGGTCTTCCAGATGAATTTTTTTAGAATTTTTTCTAACTCTATAAAGTGATTTTTTGGCAAATTGATAGGGATGGCATTAAATATGCAATTTAGTTTAGGTAAAATTGTCATTTTTATTATATTAGCTTGACCCAGCCATGACCAATTGATAATTTCTTTTTCCAATTAGTAAGATCTGACTTTACTTGTATGAAAATTGTTTTGCAGTTGTGTTCCTAGAGGTCCTGGGTTTGTTTTGGCAAGTAGATTCCCAAATATTTTATAATATTTACAGTAACTTTAAATGGGATTTCTCTTTCCATCTCTTGCTGTTGGATTTCCTTAGAGCAATATAGGAATGCTGAAGACTTGTGTGGTGTTATTTTATATCCTGCAAATTTGCCAAATTTATCTATTGTGTCAAGTGGTTTTTTGCTTGATTCTCTAGGATTCTCTAGTTATATCATTATATCATCTGCAAAGAGTGTTATCTTGGTCTCTTCTTTGCCTAATTTGATTCTTTTGATTTCTTTTTCTTCTATAAGTGCTACCAGATTGAATAAGAGGGGTGATAGTTGACACCCATGTTTCACCCCTGATCTTATTGGAAATGCTTCTAGCTTATCCCCATTACATATAATACTTGCTGATGGCTTTAAATAGATTCTACCTTTAATTTTAAGGAATAATCCATTTATTCCTATACTTTCTTATGTTTTCAGTAGGATTGGATGTTTTATTGTGTCAAAAGCCTTTTCTGCATCTATTGAAATAATCAAGTGGTTTCTGCTGCTTTTATTGCTGATATGATCAATTATACCAATGGTTTTCCTAATATTAAACTATCCTTGCATTCCTGGAATAAATCCTACCTGATCAAAGGGTATTATTCTTGTGATAAGTTGCTGTAGTCTTTTTGCTGATGTTTTATTTAAAATTTTTGCATCTATATTCATGAGGGAAATTGGTCTATAATTTTCTTTCTCCATTTTATCTCTTCCTGATTTAGGTATCAATACCAAATTCGTGTCATAAAAATAATTTGGTAGGACTCCTTCTTCACTAATTTTCCCAAATCGTTTATAGAGTATTGGAATCAATTGTTTTTTAAATGTTTGATAGAATTACTAGTAAATCAATCTGGCTCTGAAGAATTTTTTTCTAGGGAGTTCACTGATGGCTTATTCAATTTCTTTTTCTGAGATGGGGTTTTTTTAAGTAATTTTCTTCCTCTTCAGTTAATCTGAGCAACTTATATTTTTGTAAATATTCATCCATTTCACTAAGAGTGTCAAATTTATTTGCATACAATTTGGCAAAATAATTTCCAATTATTGTTTTGATCTCCTCTTCATTGGAGGTAGATTCACCATTTTCATTTTTGATACTCACAATTTGGTTTCCTTCCTTCTTTTTTTAATCATATTGACTGTCTATCAATTTTTTTCATAAAACCAGCTCTTAGTTTTATTTATTAATTCAATAGTTTTTTTAATTTCAATTTTATTAATCTCTCCTTTGGTTTTCATTTTTTCTAATTTAGAAATTAATTAGGGGTTTTCAATTTGTTCTTTTTCTAGCTTTTTCAATTGCATGCCCAATTCGTTGACCTCCCTTTTCTCTAACTTATTCATGTATGCACTCAGGGATATGAAACTTCCCCTAAGAACTGCCTTTGCTGCATCCAACATATTTTGGCATGTTGTCTCATTATTGTCATTCTCTTGAATGAAGTTACTGATTGTTACTATAATTTCTTCTTTGACCCACTCATTCTTTAGGATTGATTTGTTTATTTGCCAATTAGCTTTTAGTCTATCTTTCCATGAGCGTTTATTGCATATGATTTTTATTGCATCATGATCTGAGAATGATGCATTTAATATTTCTGCCTTTCTGCACTGAAATGTGAGGTTTTTATGACCTAGTACATGGGCAATTTTTGAGTATATGCCATGTACTGCTGAGAAGAAGGTATATTCCTCTTTATCCCCATTCAGTTTTCTCCAAACATCAGTCATATCTAGCCTCTCTAAAATTCTATTCACCTCCTTAACTTCTTTCTTGTTTATTTTGAGGTTAAATTTATCAAGTTCAGAGAAGGAGAGATTGAGGTCCTCCACTAATATAGTTTTGCTATCGGTTTCTTCCTTTAATTCCCTTAAGTTCTTCGCTTGGAATTTGGATGCTATACCACTTGGTGCATATATGTTAAGTAATGATATTGCTTCATTCTCAATGGTGCCTTTTAGCAGGATATAGTTTCCTTCCTTATCTCCTTTAATTAGACACATTTTTCTTTTGCTTTATGTGAGATAAGGATTGCTACCCCTGATTTTTTTCTTTAGCTGACGCATAATATATTCTACTCCAGCCTTTTGCCTTTATCCCCTTGTATCAAATGTGTTTCTTATAGACAGAATATTGTATGATTATGGTTTTTAATCCATTCTGCTATCCACCTCCATTTTATGGGAAAGTTCATCCAATTCACATACACAGTAATGATTACTATCTGTCTCTTTCTCTCCATCCTATTCCTTCCCCTGCTTGAGTTATTTGTGTGTTCCTTCTCCTTAAGGATTTCCCTTTTGACCACCACCTTCCTCAGTATTCCCTCCCTGTGACCCCCCCCTTCTTTACCTACCCTTTCCCCTTGCTACTATTTCCCTTCCTCCTAGTACCTCCACTTGGTATCTCCCCTTACCCCTCTTACTGCCTATAGGACACAGTGGATTTTTATAATTATCGGTGTATGTTGTTCCCTCTTTGACCCCAAACCAATGACTCCTAAGTCTAAGGCTATTTCCAATATTTCAGGATTTTACTCTGGGTGGGACATTTATCTCTCAGTTTTCTAGGTCAAGGAGGGGTAATGGAAGGAGCTAGAGTTTACTTTGCTATCTTGGTCTCTGGAAAATCAGGTAGGTGATATTTTAACTTCCAGGCTGTGGGCTGATAGCCCCAGGAGAAGCTGCTGTCTCTGCTGCTGGCCCTGTGCTTTCTCTTATCCAGGTCTGACGCATCCTCCTGTCCTGCTGGTGAGATGGCTGTGAATTGCCTTGGGGTGGATGAGTCTGCTGGCTGGGGCTCCTTCTCACCTGCAATGTGCTGTAGTCTGCTCTCTGTTGCAGACTGGGGCAGTCCCCTGCCCAGACTTACATGGGCACTTTCCTGGACTGGATCCTGCCACACTCAGTCTCCCAGTGGATTCTGTCACTTTAAAATCCGTTCAGATTCACTTTTTAAAGTTTAGTGATGAGATTCACAGATGAGCTTAGAAAAGTTACAGCTTCTGTTCTGCCATCTTGGCTTTACCCCTAGTTATATACTCTTGATTTTCCTGTCTCCCATTTTTTTTTTTTATCATTCCTGAGTGACTCCTTAGACCTCGTCTTTCCAGGTGGGTGGCTAAAATGCATTTGAATTTTTTTTGTTAAATCTAATACTTATCTTTTATTCTATTTAATCTGTTAATTATCTTTGGCCTCACTAACTCTCAGTCCCTGAAATGTGTCCCCTTTACTCTCTGAACCTAACATTCTTACTTGTAAGATGGAATAAATGTACTACCTCCCTAAGTGGGCTGTTGTGAGAAAAGCACTTTATAAGACTAAACATATATATATATATATATATATTTGTGAATTATAACTAATTTTACATTAACTTCTGTTTTTTTTCAGATTCTTTCAGTACATGATTCATATATGTAATTGACTAGGTTGAGTAGAGCCCCTTTCTGATATATCATTTTTATCCCTCAAGATACCTGGATTAGGCAGAGAGCAGGGGCTTAAAAGTTACTCACTGGATTGAATCGAACTGAATGTCAAAACTGAGAAATGCTAATATTGAAAGAAATAATTAAGTTTCAGAGAGAGAAATGTTACACAAGGGCCATGCATATGTAATTTTCTTTCCAATATAGTTGATTGATTTGTTCCTGAGTAGATCTGGGTAAATTTGTTATCTTCATTTTATTTCCTACCCCCAAGGTATAACCAGGTGAAAAGATTCTATATGAAAAGAAAGAGGGTAGACCTTTGTGGGCTAAAAGTTTCATAGGACCATAAGACCATAGATTTAGATCTATAAGGGAACTTAGAGGTCATCTTGTCCAACATCCCTCATCCAGTTCAGTAAACTGAGGCTCAGAGAAGTTGCTGTCCACCATATTATGCTGCCTTCCTGCTTTAGTCCCATGGTTCTGTCTTGAGGGGACCCTGGTGATGCTTAATCTAGAGAATGAAAGCATGATTGAAGAAAAGCAAGGCATACATGTGTGTTTGTATATCCATATATACACATGTGTGCTCACATATCTATTGTATATGTGTGTATATCTATACACTCATATAATTTTTTTTAAGTATCTCAAAGTTTAAGTTTTAGTTACCAAGCATCATTTGGAAATTATTGCCACATATGATGTTTTTGTTGATTTAATATATAAACCTATATTATACACATTGTTTTATAGTTTAATTTCTATTGTTTATATGCAAACGTCTTTTGGATTCCTAAATTGTTAACACCAAAGCATTACCCAGAAAATAACTGATATTTTCTGAGGTTGTTTGTGCTAGAAAGAACTTTAATATTAGATATTCTTTATTATTTATTCAGTCCTTTATTTTGCAGATGAGGAAACTAAACCCACAAAATTAAAAGATTTTCCCAAGTTTGGTAAGCTAGTTATTGGCAGAGATTCAGTGGATACTGAGTCTTCTGATGCTTCATCCAAAGCTCTTTGCAGTACATTGCAAAGGGAAACTACTAACACGGATGATAACAGAGATTTTGTTCTACCTCTATTTTCACCTTTATTTCTCAAAGTAAAAGCAGGTCAGAATCAATTAATACATCAATAAGTATTTACTGGGCATTTGCCATGTATCTAACATCCAGTTGGGAGCCATATAAGATACAAACATTTGATACAAAGGGTCAGTTCTGATGAAGGCTCTAGTAGACCCTCAAGCTCTCATTTAGTCCTTCAGGTACAGGCTCTGGGACTCCCCCTTGGACTCTGATTAAATTGTCCCATTTGATGAGGCATTTTCATGAGGCCATAAACCTTACACTATGGCTGAGCCCAAACCACTGTTACTAGACTTCCCACCCTTGAGCCTATATCTGTTAGTAGACTTCCCACCCTTGAGCCTATCAAAATATCAATACAGCCTTGAACTAGCCTAGCCCACCATTGCCTGTAGTCTCCAGGCAGCCTCCAGCAACTTCCCACCCTTAATCACTCATTGACCTCATTAACTCCTCCTGAAGACCCTCCCCAAATTCCTCCTCTAGACCACCCCTAGATTCCTCCCACAACCTTCTGTATATAAGACCCCATTTTGTCTTCATGTTAGTGAGAGTGCCATATAGAATGACCTAGCAACAGGGGTGCACAGGTGGTGCAGTGAGTAAGAGTGCTGGCCCCAGAGACAGGGAGACCTGGGATCGGTTCCAGGCTCAGATACTTAACACCCACAGAAAATAACTGGCCATGTAAACTTGAGCAAGTTACTTAACCCCAATTGCTATAAAAAAAAAAGAATGACCTAGCAAAGACTTGCTCTGTGTCTAATGCAAGCCAACTTTTAATAAACTTTACTTATCTTTGGCTGAGAGAAGACATGAGTCAAATTCATTCAGCAGGACCCAGCATGTTGGTATTTTATTGTCTCCAGAGCAACCCTAAACCTCTTTATGGGTGTCTTCTTCATTTTCACTTTCTATATCTCAAAAACTTCCTTTTTCGGTCAATTTATATACAGTAGTGTTTGTTGCTGCCTATTTTTCTATGGCTCCTGAGTTAAGGGTTTTTTGTTTGTTTGTTTACATTTTTTCAATACAATCAAACTTTATTTCAAAACTCAAAAGCCATTCTAAATTTTGGGCCATACGAAAGAAAGAAAAAAGAAAAGAAAGACAGAAAGACAGAAAGAAAGAAAGAAAGGAAGGAAGGAAGGAAGGAAGGAAGGAAGAAAGAAAGAAAGAAAGAAAGAAAGAAAGAAAGAAAGAAAGAAAG